>NC_061512.1:193388117-193460747 GCF_022539505.1 Lolium rigidum | reverse complement strand
CTACATCCGCTGCCCACTGGAATGGGAAGAAGGACGTCGTCATCAACACCGAACATGTGACCGAGTACGGAGGTGCTGCCCGACTGTGACACCGTCAAGATCTTCTACGTGCTTTTGAAAGCAGCAAGTGATCGACTACATCAACAACGAGATCTAATCTCGTAGGCTTTGAAAATTTTCGAGGGTTAGTCTCATGATCTTCTCGTTGCTACCATCTTCTAGATTGGATCTTGGCTTGTTATTCGTTCTTGCGGTAAGAATTTTTTTTATTTTCTATGCTACGAATCCCATCAGAAACTTCATCTATGTTAAATAGATAATAGTAAGAAATCGGGCTTACTGGGATGCTACTTGTATGCCTTCCAACTGAACCATGCTAAACTGTGACTGGCATAATAGCAGTTCCAGGTCATACATTAGTATTTTGCCACATTATCTCTGACTATATTGCATTATGAAAATATAAGTAGCAGGTACATATCGAAATCTTAATTGCCTAACCTTCCATATAGATGTTGGTAGCATAAGGAGAGCTGATGGCACACATCCTAGAGCTGATGGCACCAATTACAATTGGAGAATGTGTTCCGAGGTGCAATGTTGGACATTAATTTATACATAGTATACATTTGCCATTATGTTTGTGAGCACTACCTAAATTCAGATTCTGAAACCTCAAATAAACTATTTTTCAATAGTGATGTGCAAAGAGTTCTTTTCATCATATAAAATTCTGTTCTGTTACAAATTTTCCAAGTTGCTCAAAAAGGCACTCAATCAAGCATACCGGCCCTTGAAGTAGTGACATTTGTCAGACAGGAAATGAACAAAGAGTGTGTGCAAATAAATACCTGACTGAAGGCGACTTTCCATGCAAAAACCATTATCTTAAGGCCCGAACTTGATCACTGATCAGTAAAACTGTGTGGTCTAAGGAAATGTTATGGCGCGAACTTGATCACTGATCACTAATACCTATCAAGGGTATTGTTATGGGAAGGATAAGGTCGGTACTGAATAAATGCGTCTGACCATACGTTCAAAATGTGTGACTCTCTAAGGGCCGCTTTTCTTTAGAAGATCGAGCAAGGGAGTCCTGGAAGTTCTGCAAGTGTCAATCTTGACAAATTTGAATCACATAATGTTTCCACTGCGGATGTATCATTGCTACATATTCAACACCGTAAGAACTAGATAACCGTGATTTGCTTGATTATCAACTGGCCATCAAGCAACATCATAATATGACCCAAAAAGATGACTTGGAATAGCTTAGAATTGGAAGTGTTCGCATGGGTGTATAGCTACTGTGACTAATACAATTATCTCTAATTTTTTTCTTATACCAACATTAAGCTGCATTTTTTGATAAAACTTTATTACTCAAAAGATTTAAGTATTACACCCTGTCTCTGCATAGCTAAGATGCACACAGACGTTAAAATACATTTAAAAACATGGTAAACGTTGCATATAAGCAAAAAAACCTGAAAACAACCAACTAGTCTAGAGTGGCAGCAATCCGAAAATTATGCAGCCACTCATGTTTGGAAATATACTCCTTGACCATATTCTCCAACCGTGTAGACACATTCGTAAAGAGGTCGCAGTCCTGCAATCGCTAAAGCAACGACCATAAACAGAGCAAAGCCGCCCCTAGAAAGATCCGAAGTAATTCGAGCTGTAATTGTACGTACATGTAAAGAGTTCAAATGTGAAGATGGTATAATAATCCGCTATGTACACCGGTAAATGACCTGCATAAGAGAAGAATTTTTATTGTTAAAAACCTTATCATTTCTACATAGCCATAGCGACCATAAAATCGCAATCGTCCCACTTTGATCAGCATATTAAACCTAGAATCCACCATATTTATCCAATAGCCAAAAATATTTATAATGCTTCGAGGTGGGTATAAGGTAGAACCTATCTGAACGATTGACCATATAGACCTACCAAACTGACATTGGAAGAAAAGATGTTTTATGGTCTCCTCTTCGTGACAGAAAACAAATTTTGTACAACCATGCAGTTGCGTTTTGCAAGGTTATCTTTAGTAAGAATAACACCCCGACAAACGTACCATGTAAAATCTTTGTTTTCAAAGGTATATTCATCTTCCAGATGGATCTATTGTTGAACACCGGTTGAAACATTAAGCTGCATATATTTGAGGATTGAAATCCTTGCTAAAGTCTTTAATCTCCTGCAAATAGGGCTGGTGTATGGCATGGAATTCACAAATACCGTGAAGCCTAATCCACACACAAAGAATTATAAATATGATTATAAATAGTGTTTTCAGATACATCCGCCTAGCTAGGAAAAGAATAATAGTTAGAAAGTCGTTGCACATGAGCTCACGAACTCAAGATCATGAGCATGGCAGATGGTAGAAGAAGAGGGAAGAGGATGAGGTTGCCCAGCATTGTGGGGAGGCAAAAGTCGATGCCCGAAGGTAGTGAGGAGTTGCCGAGCTGGTGGTCACGAGATTGGGCACAAGAGAATCAAACCAATGGTGGTTGTCCGCTATGGCGCCCATCATGGGCTTGCAGCTCTCTTCCGGCGGTGGGTTGGGATCAAGCAGCCTACCAATTAATTTCCGGATTGCCATTGATATCCACGATGGGTAGCTGAAATCACCGCCTTGCTTCTGCTCGCAGGAGGAGGCCGTGGCATTGGGACTAGTGCGGTGGCCATGGCCTTCGGCAAAGGGGGAGGGAGCCGCTGCCTCGACGGGCAAGGAGGAAAATGAAGCACCGATGCTAGCGATATTCTATTGCTTCGTAGAGAACAATAGAGGGGGAGAGAGAGAGAGAGAGAGGAATGAACTCCATCATGTAAACAAAAGCCCGAGCTTTGCTGCGGCACATCCATGGCGCATTGTTGCCTGGATCACGAGAATCCATCGAGATCGGTAACTGGAGTCTGGAGTAGCAGCCCTCCAACGTCAGCACCATGATCATCACCATCACCATCTACAAGATTGACTTCACCTCCCCCTCATAGTTTGTGTTTGATTGAACCCCGGATACTTTTTTAAGGGCTAGTTGCATGTTTGTGATTGGTACTTTTTCATTATTTGGTGGTTAGATTATAAATTCAGATTGTGTTGTAATCATTATGCCTCCAGTCCATATCATGTTTGACACTTGTGAGTAGTTCCCCATGTTTCTGAAGGCATAGGATGATCTGGCTATGATTCTGTATGATGTGTAATGAGTATTTGGTAAAGTTTTTTTTATCTTTTATGGTGTTCTATTATGGTTTAAGCGAATGTAGACTGCATATTACTTCACCTATTTGGGCTCATAGGTCTACACTTTAATGTAATGAATGAGTGTTGGAAGGGATGGAATGACAGAAACCGTTTTCCAATACTTTGAGTTGCATTAGAGGGGTTTATGTCGGGGACCAACGATCTAATTGCTATGGTGGGACATTACGTCTTAATGATTCCTATAGTTGCACATGATAATGGCTCTAGGACCCATCATAAGGGGTGCATTTTCTCATATCTATGGCTGCACCTAATTTAGGTTCCGCCACTAGGGGAATGAAACTTGACAAAATATTTACCATGTTGTGTAGAACTCTATGCTAGTGAATCCATGTCGCCCTCGGGAACACTTGTCTCATATAAGAAAACACACACACTTGAGCTTGTCCTCTTGCTGCATAGAGGATTGGGCTTTCTCTCATTGAGAGCATTTAAATATTGTTATTTACTTTCTGCATTTTATTTCATTGCAAACTATACACCCAAAACACCAAAAACTGTTGCATTATTAGTATTGTTTACTTGTCAAATCCGCTAACCAATACCTTCAGATTCTCGTGGGTTCTACAACCTTTCTTATTGAAAAGTACTACAATTTATCTCCTGCACTTTTGGGAGCCATCAATATCCAAAAAGAAAAGAAACAAAAGAGTCTTCCAAAAATTCTATAGGTTCGTCCAAGCATGATTGATGGTCTATAATACTTTTCATTTGTTTGAACACAAGACCACTTATTGTTGAGCATGGTTTGTAGATTGTAAAAGATATCACTTTATAGCTCTTCTCATTGTTACTATTTAAGGGGAACCTTGTGAACTTTGTGTGACAATGAAAAGAAGCAAAGCAACAAACTCCAACGTCCATGTTAGTTTTATCACCTTTATGCTCGAGGACGAGTATAGGTTAAGCTTGGGGATGTTGATGTATGTAAAATGCATGCATGAACTTTGCAGTTTGTTGACACATATTACCACACATTTCAACATATATGATGTTATATCCATGTTTTATATTGAATTTTGGGGATTTATACCAATGATTCCATTTATTTTGGTTATAACTTTACAGGACAGGAAAAACATGTTTTATGTATTTTTAACTTCCAGGGACCTAAACGAAGTCAAATTGAGCTAGGACTCCGGAAATGTCAATATTTTATCAAGAGAAGCATCTGAAGCACTTGGATCTCACGAGATGGGCCAGGAGGGCCAAAAGAGACCAGGTGGCGCGTCCAGCCAGGGGGCGTTGATGCATGTAAAATGCATGCATGAACTTTATAGTTTGTTGACACATAGTTCTGATCCCAATTGTATGCAAGAACATGTGTTGGGAGAAGTGTGTATTAGATGGAGTAGCATGGTTGTAATAATTGAATAGTGACAATAAATTTAAGATCTACTATTGTATTTACCTTTATTTTGCCGCCTCACTAGGGATAAAGTGAATACATGTGCTATAATTACCATGTGACAATGTGATAAATCTTATTTGTTCAAGGTAGGATATTTGATATTCTAACATTATGTCGAATTACTTAAGGCTATACTCTCTTGATTCTTAATTCAAGATTGATTGGAGTTTTTTCTTTTTGAGGAGTATAAGAGATATGTGTTGCATCATCTCTATGTTAGGACATAATGCCCAGATAAATGCTTCTCAAACACATGTTGATGATCCACCAATATTATGTCATTGATGAATTATTTGTGTCCACTACAACTTAAAAAGAGAGTATACAAGTGAACCCATGAACCCCGGTCCATTTTAAATCATTAGAAACACCTTTTCAACACTATTACCACAATTTATATTTACCACTATTTATTAATCCTAAAATACCAAAAATACTTTCTCTACATACACACAACCCAAAAACCTTTATCCCTTTAATATTTTTATTTAGCTTGCTTAGTTTGTTACTTTAAGTTATACTTGTATTTCCTATTAATAATACGAAACCTTGTGTTTGACAACCACACAGTTGTTAGAAGAGGAGGGGAGGAACTCGACTTCTTAGCCAATTTCCCGAGAGTTTGATATAAATTCTCGAGTCACCCTTGTGGGGAAAAGATACTTGCTACAACAATCTGCACTTGGAGTCCCAACGAGTTGGTATAGTCAGAGTTGTTGCCATCGGATGCGCAGGTTGAGCATGACCACTTGGAAGAAGAAGAAGTACCATAACAAGACGATGAAGTAGAACAACAAGAAGAAGACCCAGAACAAGAGGAGCATCCGTGCCCCTACACCACATATGACTACATACTTGATCTCTGAAGCACCATCAAGAGCATGAGCAACCTCGCCATTAATAACCTCCAAGACACTTCCTACCACTGTTGTTGCAATTAGCCGCTTGGAGTCTCCAGTGGCATGATTGTACGTATACACCGCCACAATGATTCAAAAGAGGAGATACAAAAGCCTAAGCTTGGTGATGTCTCCCAAAGAATTGAGAGTCGCACTTATGTATGTAATAATGAGGTTGCACTTTGCTTGAAACACTCGTGTTTCATTCCAACACTTTTATTTTATTTTGTTTTTCTCTCTTCGTTTATTTTATCTGAATTTAAATAGCCGAGCTTTATAGCCCATTTCTTTTCTCTATATCCTAGTTCTCAAAAATACCAATTTTTTCTTTTAATCTTCAGCTCGAAAGTTTTTCCGTTTACCTCCTACAAATTTAATTGAAGAGAGGATCTACCTGAGTTTTCAAGAAACACATCATACTAAAGAGGAATGTGAAATTCCTACGATAGGTATGTACTATGTCTCCCACTTTTAATATTTGAATGTCTATTATAGCTAGTAGTAATGTTAGGACTACTATGTTAGTGGGTGTAATTATTGATAATTAGATTAAAGCTTTTGAGGCATGAATAATTTGATTAATTAGTATTTACTCTAGTTATTTTAATTAACCAAATCTTATCTTGGAAATAATATTGCCAAATAAGAAAATTAGAAAAAATCTGCAAATAAAGACTTGTGTGAGTTTAATTGTCTCAAAAGTTTTACCTTTGAAATGCTCAACATCATAGGTGTTTTAATTGACTTGATAGCACTCTTAGAAATGATTTGTTCAGATAGCATTTGATGTCCGGGGTAAATTGAGAACCATGCCGAAATTTTACATGTTGATTAAAGTATGGTATAGATTTATGCGTGTCTGCAACACTATCGCACTCCATGGCCGCCAACAACTCCTATGGCCTACAAATGATCTTTCATGAAGGAAACTCTTGGATTTTGGCTATTGAGTTGATAAACTCTTGTAGCAGCAATGCTATCATGGGTAAAATTTGGCATCACATAAGTCGGCGTTATAAGCAAAGTTGGAATACTCTAATGGGTGACTTTGCGAAATCATAATGCTACGAGTATCCTTCCTAGTCTACATAGTTTGATTAAACTCACTAGATTTTTGGCATGTTCTCGTTACTAAAGTATGGAAAAGTTCTAGAAGAGCAAAGAAAAGAAAAGAAGTGTTAGATAGCGATGGAGCTTCACAACACCAGCAAAAACTCTTGAAACATTGGGACTCCATGTGTAGAGTGTGTAGTCCATGAAGCAATTTTCCCCACAGGGGTGACTCGAGAGTTATATAAACTCTCGAGGAACTGCGCAAAGAGGTATCTCTCCCTCTCTTCTTCTAGCAATCCTGCAAAGTAATTTAAAGCCTTGTGTCCCCAACTCCTCCGTATGGTTGTCAAGCACAAGGTTTTTCCTAAGTAAATAAAGCACAAGTAGTAATAAAACAAGTAAACTAGATGATGTGGGCATTACCCTTTGGGTATCCGACATTATTCTACCTCCTCCGGCCCAACTAGGGGCCCATGAAGATTTCCCAACAACCAAGGTGGACCTATACGTCGGTTCCAGCAAATCATACCTACTAGAAGACGCATTCTTGATGAACAAGGCAAGAAGACATCGTTAAAGGAAAGACTAGAATAGATCTCATTGTAACCTAGTCGAGTTCGGACATAACTCTCGAGACCTGTCCTGCTATATAAAGGTCAGGAGGGGGCCTGCCAAACAACACAACAACAATACGTAGAACCACCGCAAGTTAGAGCTAAAAACCTAGAATCCTTGCCTCTCGGCAAGTCGACCATAGCAGCCTATCGGCTACCACATTGTAACTCGATATATTCGATAATCAAGATCAGACAAGCATGAAGTAAGGGTTTTACCTCATCGAGGGCCCCGAACCTGGGTAAATATCTCTCCCCATTTGTTTGGTGTCCGATGTCTCGTGCTAGCCTCCAGGATTCCGTCATCCCTAAGCCCCTCATGGTGGGCATTACCGAGGAGCACCCTCATCACTAGATAAAATAAAGTAACTAAGTAAAAAACAGTAAAAGGGTTGATTGTTTTGGGGGTTTTGGATGCAAATAGGAAAAGTAAATATTTTTGTATTTTCGGATTAAAATAGTGCAACAAATAGAAAGTAAGATAAAAGCAATATAAATGTGTTTCTTATGATAAAAAGTGGACCGGGGTTCATGGGTTCACTTGACTATTCTCTCTTTTAAGTTGTAGTGGACAATAACAATTTATCAATGAGATATGAAGATGCAAAATAATAACATGTGAAAGATACACATTCATATGTGCATCACGTCCTAACATAGATATGATGCAACACATCTCTCTTATACTCCACAAGAAAGGGCCAACTCCATGCAATCTTGTATTAAGAATTAACAGAGCATAGTTATAAGTACTTTGACATGATGTTTGAATATCAAATATTCTACCTTGAACAAACAATATCATCACTTTTATCATGTGACGAACATAGCACATGCATTCACTTATCCCTAGTGAGATAGCAAAAGAAAAGACAAAACCATAATATATCATGAATTTGTTGTCACTATTCAATCACTAAAACCATGCTACTCCCGCTAAGAGAGGGGATTTGGTGACTAGGTGTATACGTGAGCACCCTCTAGATGCCACACGATCTGCGTTGAGATCCGGTTCTGTCAATTGGATCTGTTGCCTTGACGTTGTCTTATCCATCGCTAAGCGCACTTGGCGTGGGCTGCGGGTCCCGCGTTTCAATGATTGGTAGCGCCTACGTGATTTGGAAGTGTTGTTAGTGCTGATGTGGTTTGCTAACCCAACAATGATGGTAACAATGGATTGCTAGATGTGACACGTGTCAACCAATGGATGCGTGCTCACGTATACACCTGGTCACCAGGCTTCTTTCGCTCCCGCTAATACACATATCACCCCATAAACACTCTTGCATTAAAGTTGGATCAGAACAAATACTTAAGAACGGGGTACATAATATACATCTATCAATAAATCTTACACATAATATGATCAGATCTCATAGCACAATATCATAGAATAAGGATCCACCACATAGGTATTACAAATATAGCCATAATCATGTAGGGCAACTCATATGGCACTAAGAACTATGAAGAACATGAGAGAAATAGATCAAGCTACTGCCGCAAAACCGTAGTCCAGAGGTGGACTACTCCCTCTTGATCATGGTGATGATGATGACGACGTAGGAGAAGGTGGAGATCCCTTCGACGGTAATCCCGGCTGAGTTTCCCCCTCCAATATTCGCTTCTGCGGCCTCTGTTTTCGTTCTGTTGTGCGGCGCTCTCCCCCCGAGAACTCTTCAAGGCTAATATATAGTGATTTTTAGGTCAAAATACGTCGGTGGGCGAAAGAATCAAGTGATTTGGATGATCGACAGCCGAAAGATCCTAGGTAGTGCGTCCTACATGTCTGGGTGCGCCACCTGGTCTCTTTTGGGCCTCAGTCCCATCCAGGTGTGCTTCCAGGTCCTAGGTTGCTTCTCCCGATGAAATAATGACGCACCAAAAATCCCAGGTCAATTTGACTCTGTATAGGTCTCTGAAAGTGAAAAATGCACAAAACAGGGAATGCCTGTTCTGCAGAGTTATAAACCAAATAAAGGAGATCATTGGGAAATCCCCATAAATCAATGTAAAACATGGTTTTATTATCATATATGTTGCAAATATGTGGAATTCAATATGATAAGGGACAAAGTTCATGTATGCATTTACATGCATTAGATAACAGTGATTTATTAATGTGGATGTTAATGAAGTTTTATTTGGCTAAAAGCTTATTTTGACATGATCTCTCACTCTTAATTGACTTAAGTATGAAACTGTGCTCTCGTTCCGTGGCCAAGCTGAAAGTTATCTAGAATAATTGGAGTAGAAACTTGTTCATCTAGTCATTCTTATTTATAATATCTTTATTATGATTGTCTTGACTTATCGAAACCTGCATAGTATTCTTGCTATTACTCTATCCATGCTAGCTTTTGGATTGATTAAGTGATGAGACATGAGACTACCAATTGTAATTGATCTTGCTTTCTCATTATGCCAGTTTAAACACCGAGTTCTTTATTATCTTCGGGATGTTGATAGCTGCATAATCCAGCATCTATACTCCATGTTTAATTCTCATATTTGTCAAGAAATTGATAAAATATCTCTCTATCTTTGACATTAATGACTAATTATCACCTCCTCGACCAGAGCCCACCTATATGGCCGTTTGTATCGGTTGCCACCTCCTCGGCCAAGTCAACCTTAGAAACTTTCGTGAAGGCCCCCCTATATATATAATTCGATCGCCAGACAAGAGGGAGTCGCAGTCGCCAACACCACATCACATCTGATGAGATCCATCGCCGAGCCACCACCGTCACCATATCCACATCTATTTCTCCACCTCCATAGCCATAGTCCATCTACTTGTAATCTCGATCTTCGTGATTGGTGATATTGTAAGAATATCTGATATATATATATATATATATATATATATATATATATATATATATATATATATATAGAGCCCAACTATTCTCGAACCCCCCTTTAGAGGGGTTCTAGAATAGCTATTCTACAACCCCCTAAAAAGACCTTCTACCGAATCTGACCCACCTTTCCCGAACCGGAGAAAAAAAAAACGAAACCGCTCGTCCCACCGAGTGAACTCCCGCACGGCTTTTCCACCGACGGTGCCGCCCGCCCCTACCCCCAACTCCCGCCTTGCTTCTTCCCCGTTCGGATCGGCCGGCCATCCCTGCGGCAGATCCTTCACCGCCCTCCCCCAACCTCCCCGCGCCGCCGGCAGCCTCCCTCCCCCAACCTCCTGCGCGCCGCCGGCAGCCTCCCTCCCCCAACCTCCTGCGAGCCGCCGGCTGCCGCCCTCACACAACCTCCTGCGAGCTGCCGGCTTCCGCCCTCCCACAACCTCCTTCGCCGGCGCCGCGCTGCCCCGCCACATCTTCTTCCTTCGCCGGCGGCCCGCCGCCCCGCCATCCTCACCTCCCCTGCGGCGCCCCACCTCCTTGAACACCGGCGGCGCCTCCGCACCTCCCCTTCTTCCCGAACAGCGGCGGCGCCTCCACTTGCGTCCTGGGCGGTCGGCGGCGATCTGCACCTCAACCTCCATCCCAGATGGTCACGGTCACGGTGGCCGGTTTAGCTCTGAATCTCCCCGAGCGCTGCTCTGAATCACAGTGAGGTGGACTTCCGGCGGCCGCAGACGTGAATTTCCAACCACCGTGAGTATGTACTTGTCCTCATTGGCTCGTATTCTACTGTTGTCCCATGCAAAGCTATGTGTTTTTCTCCTGCTGCTGCATCCTCCTGTGTGTATGTATAAATCCAATCCCCGGTGTAAGGGAAGTGCATCTCTAAGTTTTTTGCCTACTATATTATTACAGTTGGCAAATTTAATTGGCTACTAAAAGAGAGTAAAATCAGTGAAGATCTATTGCTATGTATTTTTTGCTTTGATTGATTTGCTGGTTGGTTGGTAGTTGTTGGTAAATACCTGGTGTTTGTTGTGTATAGAAGTTCATTCTTTAACTCTCGGGCAGTTCACCATAGAAAAAGTTAAAGTGAAGTTTTCTATCCAGAACTTTAGAGTAGAAATTCTAAGTTCTATTTTATTCTGTTATTTCAATTTTTGAAATTCACGGATAGAAAAATGTGAAGTTCACCTAGACATGATTGTGACGTTCAGAGATAGCCTAGCCTATGTCAAGTTTGGATGGTGCTGCCCGTGTTTTTTTGCATCTGTATAGCTGTCTTCAGTTGTAATTTGAAGCCATCAAACTAATTCCTAGTTCATTATATGGGTTTGGCACCTCTAAAAAAACTGGACGATCATTATGAAATCGAACATTAGAATTGTCAAAAAAAATCGGGATGTTCATTTTTTCATTAATCTGTTCCCCTCTTGAAAGTGCATTTCTTATATATGGGGAGTGCTCGATGTGAACTGTCCGCCGATTGGGCTCTGCTATTTTCTACTATCTTTTCTTTGTCAAATTTCCTTGCGAATAGTTGTAAAAAAGTACATGAACAAGTACATTGTTAAAGTTCAAGTAGGTAAGCTCGAGAAGTTTAGCTTGTATGCATGTGAGGTTTACTTATAAGGTTCACTTTTCTTGTCCGCAAGGTTCACTACGTAGTTTGCAAGGTTCACTACAGAGTTTGTTATATACATACCGCTATTCTTGTTTGGCTGGTTGTTTTGCTTGAGTTTGGCATGTGAAGCTTAAAGAAAGTGTCATTTCAGATATGCTGCACCGGTTCGGAAGAAATAGCATGACTCGGGTGCGAAAATTGGATGGAGCTCTCAAAGTTACATTTCGTTTTGGCTGTTCTAACCATCAAGCTCAAGTTTAAGTTATTAGGTATGTGTTTTCTGCAGTTATTTAGCTTCCATTTCCTTCGTGGATTTCCTTCGTAGTTATAGTCTGCCTCTAGGTTATTCTTGGAGTTGAGTATATATTTGCTTTGCATAACCATGACTCGCTTTTGATGTTGTTTTATTTGAGGGAGAAGGTAGACCCCATTTTGTTTCCTGTCCGGCCTCTCCTTCTATCGCCGCACCGGTGGGGGACCTCCACTCGTCTGTAAACTCCCGCGAGCGCTAGTGTGAACTCTAGTGAGCGCCGGCGTGTACTCCCGAGAAAATTCAATTTGAACGAGTGTAGATTGAAGTTCACTCCGCAAATAAACTGAAGTTCAATCGGTACAAAATAACCGAAGTTGAATTTGTAAATAATAAAACCAACTCATTTCTATAAGACATAAAAAAGTTCATTATGTGATCTACCTCCGTGCCGCCATACCTCTAGCGTGCTAGTAATGTTCAATTCGTTCACGATTGGAGAAACTTTTTTTCAAATTAGAAAAAAATGATCCGAACTTGTATATGAATGGTTCCGAAACCTAATTATTTTGTGTTCCGAACAGCCGCTGCATGAATCTAGGTGAAGCTACATGAAATGGTTCATTTCGCTAATGGACGCTATTTGCTAGATTAAGCTATCGCTATTTTCTAGCTTTGTTCTCTCTAACTGGTAGAAAGTTGTAAAACATACCATCCAGCTACAGTTGTTAATTTGAGAAGTTAACTAGTTAATCTCAAGATATACATTTGTTAGACATTGGGCGGTACACTTCCATGTAAATTACCTTTAGTTGTTAGAACGTCACTTTTTCGGTAACAAGGTCACTTGTTTTCGTGGGATTTCATTTTCTTTTTTAGTTTATATCATTTGTCCAACACGCTTGTGCTTAAAAAGGAATGTTCACCACGAACATAGTTCACATTTTCTTGTCATGAAGTTCACTTAAAATAAACCAATTCACTTCTATATAAGACATAAAAAAGTTCTTATTCCGGACTTTCCCCAGGAGTTGCATTGAACTTCTGATAAATTTGCATGTTGGTGTGGAGATGCTATTTTGTGAAGTGTTGTTGGTTACAACTACATTTCAGTTCCTAGTGCTGGGCCCCGACAGAAATGGCGCACCACTTTATGTCCTTGATCAGATAGGCTGTCCTGGACCAAGCTACGTTTTTTATTTTTCTATCCAACATGCTATCAAATTGTTTTGTCTATTCTGAACTTGAACTGCTATTTTATTTGTCAAACCATTTTACTGCGGTCGGTTTGCTGCTCGTGTACTCCTTTAGAACTTCGATGGCTGAGAGAGAGGATTTACATTAGCATTGAAAGTTCACTTTTCCCCGTGCGGTAAGTTCATTCATTCTTATCGGGAAGTTAAATTCGTCCGCCCGAAAAAACCTCGTTGTAAAAAAGCGGGAACGTAGTTCACCGTGAACTCGTAGGAGTTATTATTTAAACTTGAAAACATTTTATTGATTTGCTGGTTGGTTGGTAGCTGCTAATTTTTATTAATAAGCATGGAGATATTTTGAAAGTTCGGAATTTTTAAAAGCCGGCGTGTCTAGAGGAGCTCGAGCTGGAGCATTTCCTTGAGGCAATGGTTTGAGTGACAAAGAGGAAGCAACGGAAAGGCGTCTCCGGGTGCTGATGCCTTTGTCAACCTACCATGCCATGGCCCTGTATGTCACACATCTTTTGAAGTTCATATTAGTGCCTTTCTAAGGTTCAGTTCTTGACTCTTTTGAAGTTCATATTAGGTTCGACAAAATGGCAGTTCTGGATCATGTGAAAACAGGGAAAATGGTAGTTCACTCTTCATACTTTCGTGGTTCTCTGTATTAAAAGCTAGAACTATAGTCTGCTTATAGCTAGTAAAACCTTTACTTAGTAAGTTGCTGAGTTTGCTATGTAGAAACAAGAGTACTACTTTCTAGAGGTTCAGTTTTGTATTCTGACGAAGTTCTATTTAGTGTTTCTTCTGAAATCCAGTTCAAGGTCATGACCATGTGCTTTCCAGAGGTTTAGTTTTGTATTCTTCTGAAGTTCTGTCCAATGTTTGTTCTGAAATTCAGTTCAAGGTCATGACCATAACACTCTTTTGAATATTTATTAATTTAGATTCAAAGTCTTGTCCTTTTGGATGCAACCAATGTGCCATGCCATGGAAGCAAGTAAGCATTAAGATAAGTTCACTACATGTACACAGAGAAGTTCCTTTCTTAGTTAATTTATGTTACATTCTACCATTCATACCATGGCATTTTGTACTTTCCTGATAATAGTGTGAACTCCCTATTTGGCCAAGATCATGAGATGTCTACATTTATGAAACCTCTCATGCGACTCCTCCAACGAGCTCTATTGGTAAGTTCACTTCTTCTAATATGTGGAGTTCACATCTCCTAATTGGTAAATTTCACATCTCCCTGCTACTTCAGTTTAGATATTCCTGCTAGGTAAATTGGTCTTTCCGATTTGAAATTTGTTGTTAACTGAATTTTGGAGTTCACAAAAGGATAAATGTGACGCTCAGATAGACATGAATGTGAAGTTCATGAATTTGTTGATGTTTGTTTTACAATCATGCTTGAAGTTCACCTCTTTTTTCTGGGATTTAGCCTTGTCCATTTTATCGGCAATTTTGCATTGTAGTTTCCTGGAAGTGCACATTTGTCTACGTGAAAGTTCAGATTTTTCTTACCAGAAGTATTTTGGTCGAAACAATTCAATTTGACTTGCAAGAGAAGTCTGATTTAATGTGAAAAATAAAGTCCACTTGTCAAGCTATAGAGGTTTGTTTACTTGAAAAGCCGAAGTTCACTCCATTAAAAAAATGCGTGTATGCTTATTAGGAGAACTATATTTCCGGAGTAATTTTCCACCGAAATATACCTGTCTATGTCGACACTCCTAATTTACAAAAAGTTGGCTTTAGAATAGCTAGAGAAGTTCACTCTTGTTCAAATTCTGGTCCATATAAATTACTTGACATTTTTCTTTTGTATAAGAACTAGGATGATGTATTTTATCATTTAATATCTCAGCTTCTAAGACTATTACTTAGAAGCGGCCTTTGTTTTCTCGTATCATTTTCCAAAGAATCAATACTGCTTGTTTTACATTTGTGCGAGTTCACTGGTTTGTCCACATAGGAATTTGCAATTTTTTGGAAGTTAAATTTACTTTTTCCGGGGAATCCACTTTGTCGTAGAAGGAGTCCACTTTTGTCCAGTATGAAAAAAGTATTCACATTACTATAGTATGAAAAATACTAGTTCACATTATTATTGGGGCCAGTTCACTTTCGGCTACTATGATTTTTTCTGTGATTGTTATGGAGATTTAATCTTGGTGGTCCATTGATTTTAGATGTATTTTTCAAGTGAAACTCTGAAGCTAACTTTCATTCTTTATTTGTCTTATAGAAATGTGTGAATCTGAAATTTAACAGAGCCATCGGCATGGAGGATGAGGCAATGAATGTCCGCACGTGAATGTTCATAGTACGGACATTAGAGATAGGAAGTTCAGATTTTGGCTTCGTCTCTCCAGGATTGGCTTCAAAATATGACAAATGGTTGCATGCTTTGTCTTTTCACTCGTAGCTCCATGACCGCATGCTTGTCGTGAGGGTGTGTACAATTTTTTCGTGCTGCGGACTGCTATTGTGCTTGATACTTCACGTTTGCATTTGGCTCGATACTTGTAATAATTTGGCCAAATGGAGAACATATACTTTTGTTGATGTGTAATAAAAAAAGTTCATTTATATTCACGTTGAAAGTTCAGTTTTGTGTTCCGGGGAATTAGTGTGTACGAGTTAGAATTTTAGTTAAAAGTGCACAATAAAAAGAATCAAAATCGTACACTCGCAAGTTGAGAAGTTCTCTTCAAATCAACGAGAGTTCAGTTCCACTCACTTTTTTTTTATTCTTGGCACTAAGTTCACTTTATTGATCTTGGCAGCTTGTTTTATCTGACACATATTATCAGTTTTGAAGTAAGTTCTACAGTGCACTTTGCTTGTATGAGAAGTTCAATTTACATTGGCCACGAAGAATTTTAGTTTGTACCACGCGACAGTTCACTTTAAACAAGCTGTAAATTTCTATTTTTTGTCAATATTAACTTTGAACACGGAGGAAGTTCAAAAATAACTTGTTGTCAATATAAAATTTGAACGCGGAGGATGTTCACCACGAACATGCCGGAAATTTTCTTTTGTCGACCTTCATTTTGTACCGGGCGTGAAAGCTCACTTTGAACCATGTAGGAAGTTCATTTTGAACATAACTGAAAGTTTTAGAACCGCGACCGGAAGTTCATTAACAAAAATCGGGAAGTTCACTTCCATATTCGAGCAGCTCACACACTGTTTGGGCGGAAATCATATGCATAGAAATCGTGTATGACCATCGGCTGCGTAAATCGACCAACTCCACGTACAGTTAGCACTAATATAACTCTATTAATACTCCAACACACCACAATGCCACGCCTAATCAATCTAGATGGGCCAATTTCGAAATGTTCTAGTGTCGGCGTTATCTCCGCTTTTGTGTATTTCTGAAATTAAACCAAAACCTTTTAGAATTTGGAAAAATATTCAACACGAAAAAAATGCGCCTAATCAATATCTTTTCAACGCAATATCGTTTGGAGCATTCCGACAAGTGGTTCGAAGATAAGCCACAAAAAACAGTTCGAAAAACGAGAAGTTCGAAAAGCAGAATCACGTATTTTCAAATCTGCTCTTAAGTTGTAAAGAATTTGTAAAAGTGTTGTTCATGAAAAAGGTGCGCCTAGTAATCAGCTTTCCAACGGCATATCATACATATCAATCCGATAAACAGTTTTGAAAACTAGAACCCCAAAACTGCACGAAAATAGAGAAATCCGCGAAAACGTTGTTTTCTATATTTAAAATTAGTTTTAAACAATACAGAATTTGGGAAAACAATGAACATGAAAAAGTTGCGAAATTTCCGTACGAATCCAACGGTATATTATACGCATTATTCCGATAAGCGGTTTGAAAACCAACATGGAAATACTGTCCGCACAAACATGCAATTCTGGTATTCCGTCGCGAAGTTCACTTGAAGAAACCAGGAAGTTCACAAGTGGTTCGAGAATAGTTATTCTCGAACCGGTTCGAGAATAGCAGACCTATATATAGATATATATAACTTCCCGATACATAGATCTGAACTTCTTCTTCCCTGAATCTGAACTTCCTGACGGACTTCTATATTGTACAGGGCGAACTTCCGAAACTTGAATCTAGTTTGAAGTGAACTTCAGAAAATATAGCGAACTTCCGTTGCATCTGAACTTCTCTGGAACCACTTGTGAACTTCTGGATGTGACCAAGTGAACTTCTCGACGGAATACCAGAATTGCATGTCCGTGCGAACACTATTTTCATGTTGATTTTCATACCGCTTGTTGGATTGATGCATACAATATACCGTTGGATTCGTACAGAAATTTCACAACTTTTTCGTGTTCATTGTTTTCCAAAATTCTGTATTGTTTAAAACTAATTTTAAATATAGTAAACAACGTTTTCGCGGAATCATCTCTTTTCGTGCAGTTTTGGGGTTCTAGTTTTCAAACCGTTTATTAGATTGATGTGTATGATATGCCGTTGGAAAGCTGATGAATAGGCGCACCTTTCTTATGAAGAGCACTTTTCTAAATTCTTTACAGTTTAAGAGCAGATTTGAAAATACGTGATTGCTCTTTTCGAGCTTCTCGGTTTTTCGAACTGTTTTTTGTGGATTATTTCCGAACCACTTGTCGGAATGTACCAAATGATATTGCGTTTAAAAGATATTGGTTAGGCGCATCTTTTTTATGTTGAATGTTTTTCCAAATTCTAAATGATTTTAGTTTAATTTTAGAAATACATAAAAGTGAAAATAACGCCGACACGAGAACATTTCGAAATTGGCTCATCTAGATTGATTAGGTGTGGCATTGCGGTATGTTAGAGTATTAATAGAGTTATATTAGTGCTAATTGTACGTAGAGTTGGTCGATTTACGCAATCGGTAGTCGTACGGATGGTTTCTATGTGTATGATTTCCGCCCACAAGTGTGTGAGCTGCTTGAATATAAAAGTGAACTTCCCGAAATATATTTAGTGAACTTCCCATCGCGGTATAAAAGTTTCACGGTATAAATGTTTCAGGCATGTTTATATACAGAAATATAATATTAGTGAACATCCTCAGCATTGAAATATAATATTGACAAAAGACAAGTGAATGCACTGCCGTGTGCTGCAACACATTTTACACAACTTTATTAATCTGTGTTAAAACGAAATTTGTAAAATTGAAATCACAAACATACACATCCAAGTTAGCAGTTCAAAACCAGTCTTACAAGTTCAATAGAAGTAGCACCTGGTTGCTACACATTTACTCGATGCACAAACTTCATGTCGAAGAAGTAAACTTTTCATACCGTAGGCTGCACATCTTTTTTCACAAATAAGTGTACTGCTCCACCAGATACATAACAGTTAACTTAACACATACTAGTTTATATACAGAAATCATCCACCCCGCAGCACAAACATTGGAAGTGAACTTCAGGAAAAATTCATCTAGCAGACTCAAATGAAAATTCATCTAGCAGGGAAAATCTAAAGTGAAGCATTAGGATACATGAACATCACGAATATGAGAAGTGAACTCCACAAAGTAGTATAAGTAAACTTCATGCATCCCACGTCATATTCCCGTCCCAGCAATGCTCCTGCAACATATGCCCCCACGACGAGAGGCTATTGGGCATGACGACACCATGGATAGGAGCGACCACCAAGCCGTGTCCACCCTGAAGCAGACGGGGCTGGCACCACATTTATGACCTCGTCCTCTCCAGCATTGCCCTGTCGGGGTGGCGGCGCTCAGGGGAGTCCCTGTTGTATATACATGTAATGCTCGGACAATAAGAGTGGACTTCCCAAATACCTAGCACCAAAGTTAACTAATTAGCTGAATAATAACTTGAAATATTGGATTATAATGAAAGAACATAGTCGATCAGCAGTCCATAGCTTCGATCATGTTTCGAGAAGTTCACCAGTTATATTTGAGAAATACAATGATTAAATCTTCAAAAGTTCACATAAGTTGTCTTTCTGGAAATTAACACAAACTATTTCTTGTCAGCAAACAGCTTATTTCTTCTTGTCAACAAACCTTAACTGCTGCCGAACAGTGAACTCCATGCAATATAAAAGTTAACTTTGCTCGGAGAACAAAGTGAGTTCTATTTGTTTTATCAGCCACGCATCAACACATACATTTGCATTCCATGAACAATATTTTTATATATAAAAGTAACTACTGATTTTTCTAAGATTGGATAACTAGAGCTAGTCATGCATGAATCAGCCATACTGCACATACATTTATTCAAAAAAGGGGAACATCCTGGTAATTTAAAACTGAACTTTTTAGAGAGACAAAGGTGAACTTCAAAGCAATGTATCTTCTCTGTTTCGCTTTTGAACTAAAGCGTCAGTCAGAAAACGAACTCCAAGAAAATAACAAGTGAACTCACAATGGTGAACAATGTGAACTACCTTTCTTCCGTAGAAGGATCAACCTCTGTATCTATATCAAATACGTACAGAAGAAAGGGACTGTCCCAAGAGGTGATTTAACTAACCAGTGAACTTCCACAATGAACTTTTTGGACAGAAAAATGTGAACTTACCAAATAAAGCGCACTTCTATTTTTTATACAGTGAAATTCCTATTTTCACCAATGTGAACTTCACATTATATGAGTTTCTCTGCAAAATAGAATACAATTAACATCAGTGAGTAATCAACTAAGCATCAACAAGAAATTAGTAGCATCACTTCAGCCATTAGCAGGGTTAATAATAGGAGTAAGAAGCTACAGCATCTCCATGACACTGTACGAGCAAGTATATAGGAAAACTGAAAGAAATTATTGGAGGCATCTTACCAAATTGTACTCCTATCCTATCGGTCATGTAGCATACTTCAAGATGATAAAAGCATAACACTCATAATGAACTTCACTTATTTGTGTCAGAACTACCAAAAAGATGTGACTAGACTGCTCTCGGATTCACTTTCTATGAACTGCCTTTTCTTTCCTAATCAAAATAGTGAACTCTTAGACATAGCACTATATATACAAAAGGAAGGGTCACCATCTATTTTTCTCTTAGACATCTATATAGACAAAAGGAAGCATCGCCTTATATTTCCTCTATGGAATACACGAAGGAGAAATCAACTCCCATTCTCCCTCTATGCAACACACGGCTCTAACTAACCTGGGATACAACATGTTCGCGAGAATGAAGCGAACTTCAATAGTAAATATTCTATCTAGCAAGAAATGAACTACTTGGTATCCAGGAGTAAACTTCAAGAACTCATGATTATGTACTGAATATGATTAGTATTTACCTGAAAAATAGCCAACTAACTGCACCATTGACAGTTCACCACCAGGAAGACATTACCTATTCAACTCACCAACAAAGAGCGATGAAAGAAAGATCTTGTCAACAACATCAGCATCTCCAAAGCTAATACCACGCGATAAAAAAGATCACAAAGCTACACTTCTGTCATTAGTATTTAACATTTTATCGTGTAGCTTTTAACTACCGCTCCATGGACAGAATTCTTCAATTTCCTTTTCCTAGTATTCAGTCAAGCCGCTGAGACTGGACAAGCACCAGTAGTTCATTGACATAAGTACCAGCATCCAGCAGAGCACTTCGTAGACGCTAGTGCAGGGGAGAACTGCAGACAGCGGCCACACGAAAATGCACTGGAAGTATATGAACTACTTGAGCACCATAGTAGACTTCCAACAAGACTTCTAAACTAATAGACAGCCCCATCGTGCGTTTCCACCTAGCCAGAACTGCAATTATCTCCCGCAAATCGAGCCAGCTAAGCCCAACAACGGACTACTAAACTGAACTTCCACATAAAAACTAGCTAACTCACCTCTGTGAATTGCACATCAGCAGCACGTGGTGAGGCACCAGGGCTAGGTGGAGGACCTGATGTGGTTCGTATTAGCCGGAAGCATATGATAATGATAGAGAATTGAAACGAACTCCTAAGATATATACAAAAGAAACATCGACTTCTATTTTCTCTATGGAATACATGAACGAAAAAAAAGCAAACCCCTTGCTCCCTCTATGCAACACATGGCTCTAGCTAACCTAGGATACAACATGTTCGCGAGAATGAAGTGAACTTCAATAATAAATATTCTATCTAGCAGGAATATATAAACTAAAAATAGCAGTAGATGTGAACTTCGCGAATTAAGAGAAGTGAGCTTAACAAATAAGGAGAAGTGAGCTTCACATATTAGAAGAAGTGAACTCACGATGATGTTGTCCCCTAACTAACATCGCGACCAGCATTGATGGACTTCCCCTGGCTACCAGCGATGGACTCCCGTGGAGGGGATGCAGGGGACTCCTCTGATTTTATCAACTAAACTTCTGCGATTTAAGGTATCAAATTGCTGTAACCTGAATACTGAACTCCTGTTTTATTTTCCTATACAACTATGAACTTTTTGAGAATGTTAACTTTGAGCGCATGACAAAGTGTACCTCTATCTTATCTACCAAACTTCTAAGATTTTTGAAATATAGACAAAGTGAACTTCCTACCACAGAGTTCAGTCAAGTAAATTGTCAGAACAAGCATCAACAGATAAATGAATAACCGAACTCCTAGGCTAGAAAAAACAAACTTCCATGCCATTTTATCTATTCATACAAAACAAAAAGGGAAAGTGAAACATAAAAAGGCAGCCCAAAGCAGGTCCAATCAGCGGTTTAGAGCAGCGCCTATTTTATAACTTCCCTGCAGATTGGTTTTGCTTTGTTAATTTTTGAACTACAGTTTTCTGTTTTTACATGGTAAACACTAATGCATTCTTGGATTAGTATTCGATCACTTTGGAGAAGCAAACTGTTTTCATATTAAAAACATTTACTGAGCACAAACTATTTTTATAAGTTCTGGAAAATGCTAAAAATGCTTTTTCCATCAGGAGCCCCAAAGGTCCTGCCATACAGATGATACAATTTATTTTCTAGGGCGCATTGTAGTGACCTCAAAAAGCAATGGAATAGCATAAAGCTAGATACAGTGTTACACTCGCAGAACAACATAGGTATGAACGTTGATTCACAAGATACATTTGAGTTTCAGCACATTATAAAAAGCAAGTGAACTTCACCTCACGGACCGAACTGAACTTTTACCAACTAGTGAACCTCGTGAACCACACTGTTTATTAATTAACTAGAATTCCATGTACTTGACTCGAACTCTGTGGTAGGGAGGAAGTGAACTTCAGACTAGAAAAGATTTTAACTTCCAATTGTGTGTTATTACATCATCATGAACACAGGATTGAAAATTTTGATGGTCTTTGCCTAAGAAGCGGTGACAGAAAAGAGAACTTGGCTGAGAAAGACAACAACGCATTCCTAGACGCGCTCCAGGGAACAATCCACTCTTTTCCGTCATGCATCTACTGCCAACAACACCAGGAGGAATTGCAAACGATCACCACGACGAGCGTATTTTGAGGTGCAGGACATGAAGTGAAGTGAAGCATGAATGATGAGCTTACAGGTTGTAACCAAGTGGACCTTCAGACATGCAGTTTTACAATGGTTATTTTTAGTGGCAGATAAACTTTTGTTTTTCATTTACTGAGCCGGTTTAGAACAAAGAGTGAATTTCCTTAGCTATTACAAAGCCAACTTTTTGTAAAAAAATCCACCAGAAATATGAAAACTTCCTATGTGAACTAATGAAACCTCTCCGGCCAAAATAAATATTACTCCTCCGTAGGTTCAAGTGAACTCCACAACAGATAAGACTGAACATCAGAGAGTGTTTTAATTCATCTCGCATAGGCATAACAACAAACAAGTAGAGGCTATCTAATCACAACATCCTACAATATTATTCACGCTCGTGTATACACACATGCTATAGGTGATAATACATTAGAGAGAGAACGAACCGGTAAATGCAGAAATTGCGTGGCTCCGGTCCTGTGCGGAAAGTAGCCGTGGAGCACAGGGCCGCAGACGTGCTTCTGTTGGCAAGGACATACCCAGGCAGGCAAAGTGTGGCAGCGGAGGTCCTGAATGGTGAGGAGGGAGGTCAAGCATGCTGCCAGGGAACAAGCAACAGTTCAGCTATGAAGTAGCAGAAGTTCTTAACCGAAATACTGCAGTTTATCTCTTAAATATGGGCAGTTCTAAATTAAAACAACACCAGTTTTGCACTCGATTATGTAGTGAGAAAAGCCTCGGGACAATACATCATTAAAAGTTCACTTGTGTTTCAGCAGGACACAGTGCAGGCTATAATCAAATAGCTCAATGTTGTCAAAAATTACTCACTGAACTGCTGTTGCATCGTTCAGACTTTCGACTAAACAACAAAATATTTAAAAGTAAGTGCAAGAGAGAGCAAAGCTAGATTATAGCAGCTTCTTTTACGCAGAAAGAAGAGGGCACCGTCTGTCAGCAGTAGCAGTTCACAACAACTAAAAGAAATATCTGCTATTACCCGATCTAAAAGAAATAGCTCAATGTAAGCAAGCATGCATATCTTTATTTTTTGCGATTACAACATGTTTTACTGATATCTAAGAAGAAAAATATAATTTATCTCTCAGGCGCAAACACAAGCATTTACAAGGCACCAAATGCTGGACATCTCTATTACCCGATCTAAAAGTTATTCCCTGAAAAAATCATTAGATCCTGATCTGTGACTCACATACTCTAGCAGTATAATGCATCAACCAAAAAACAAGCATGCGCAAGAATAAATAATATTTTTTTGTTGCTGCTAATCTACTTCCAGATATCAATCACTGTAGTTCTCAAATGTACGTAATAAAAATCTGAGCCAATTAAATGATGTAGTTTCCAAATATACGTAATAAACATCTGAGCCAATAAAATGCTAGTGAAGAGCTGGAGGCACCAAACAAATAAAGAGATGAACACGCATACCAACAGGGGACTTGAGAAGGACAAGCAGTGTGCATACATGATAAGCAGGAGCTAAGTGAACTTCTTAAGGATAAAAAGGTAGAGAAAACATAGCTGCCACTAAATGAACTTGGAAACTAAAAAGAAGTGAACTTCCACGGAAAGTAAAAAATGCTACCAAGGAAGGAAATCGCCACAACGGTGCTTGTTTGCTTGCTGCTGGTAAGAGGAACACGGGAGAGGCGGCACTGCTGGTCACCAACAGTTGCAGTGCACACCACACCGGACTACCAGGGGATGAGTGGGTGGACTCCCCGGCACCACGCACTGGAGTGTTGATGGAGGCGCGGCGAAGATCAACTACACGAGATGATATGAGCAGCAGATGGACTCACCGGCTGTCGTCATGGCTGAGTACTTAATCACGTGAGGTGAAGTTGTAGGGGAGTTCCTGACGGAGCACGGTGGACACCAGAGTGAGACGCGTAGTGGACTTCCCAATGGAGCTCGTTGGAGGGATCGCAAGAGAGGACATCATGAGTGCTTGATTACTCGCATCTGAACATCCATCTCATGTCCATGATATGCATATGCCTGCACTGGGTATATGCACATGGTTTTGTTGTGCCTGGACGGATCATGCCATCCTTCTTACCATGGATAAATACCTGAAAAGGAACAGCAAAAGCAAGTTAAAATAACCGTCTTTTGTAAACAAAAGGAACCTCTACTTCCTTTTATAGTCAGACACGACATCAGCACATACTTGTACCATATTATTCCCAACCTTGATTCATTTTTTCCATAAAAATGAGAGAACAAATACAGAAAAAAGAGAGACAGAGAACACTATTTCAGCAAAAAACAGCGTGAGGACAATATACGCCTGCACTTCACAGATGCAAGGAGTTGCATTTTAAATAAAAGCAAACTTCACATTTTTGTGCTTATGTGGACAAGCAAAATTGCATTTTAAGTAAAATCGTACTTGCATTTTAAATAAAAGCTAACTTCAGAGTTTTGTGCTTATGTGGACAAGCGAACTTGCATTTTAAATAACAGTGAACTTCACATTTTTGTGCTTATGTGGACAAGCGAACTTGCATTTTAAATAAAAGCGAACTTCACATTTTTGTGTTTATGTGGACAAGCGAACTTGCATTTTAAATAAAAGCGAACTTCACCTTTTTGAGCATATGTGGACAAGCGAACTTGCATTTTAAATAAAAGCGAACTTCACATTTTTGTGCTTATGTGGACAAGCGAGCGTGCATTTTAAATAAAAACGAACTTGCATTTTAAATAAAAGAGAACTTCACATTTTTGTGCTCATGTAGACAAGCAGGCTTGCATTTAAAAAAAAAAGAGAACTTGCATTTTCAATAAAAGTGAACTTCACTTTATTGTGCTTATGTGGACAAGCGAGCTTGCATTTTAAATAAAAGCGGACTTGCATTTTAAATAAAAGTGAACTTCACATTTTTCTGCTTATGTGGCGAGCTTGCATTTTAAATAAAAGCTAACTTGCATTTTTATAAAAGTGAACTTCACTTTTTTATGCTTATGTGGACAAGCGGGTTTGCAACTTTAAACAAAAGCTAACTTGCATTTTTGCTAACTGTTGGGGGCAAAATATATTTGTCCTTTCCCTCTATATCCAAGCCATCCTATGTCTGGGTTCAGGTTAGTCACAACAACCATGCAACTATGACCAGATAAAAAGACACCACCATTATGTCACTGCCATGGAGTATATTTTGTATCAATTATTGTCTTCTCGCGGATCAGGCGGTACTAAATTTTGCTTCTCCAGACATAGGTGTCTTCTCGTGGATCAGGGGAAGGCAGCTTTATAAAATTTCTATCTTTTACGAAAATACCGTGCATCCTAAAACAGTACAACTTGAAGTTTACGTCAAATTGATATTGCCTCGTTAAGACTCGGATTCAATTCTTGGCAGAGCAGGTGAGGTGAGTGATACACAGTGCAGAATGCAGCTAACTTTTTTCCCAAGTTGTACTGTTGTAGATACATGATATGCACCTTGGAACTGCAGTACCCACCCTACTGAAACTAGTAATGGCTATCTCCGATAGACAGGCTAGTCAAACAAAGCTAGCAATTTTCTGGCATTGCGGCCCAAGATTTTCCGATGGTAAGAACAGTTTCAACAAAAGCATGGAAGGCACCAGTAACTCAACTCTGGTTTTAAGCCTGAATCGGCTGGACCCTGGACTAGATACCAATCTACATTAGCTGTGTGTCGTTCTCAGGATGGTGCGAACTGAATCGATAGACAGACCCGTTCCCCCAGCACATTAGACAGAAAATAAAATCAAGACATAGCCAGAATCAAGAAACAGATGTCTAGATCGGTGAGGTTCTGGCCCGATTGAAGCGTAAAAGATTACCATCTAATCTTAATCGTATCCCAGAGATATACATAGAGGGGGAGGAGGTTGCGAACCGTACCAGGAAGTCCAGGATACGACGGATGCGGGGAACGAGGGTTCGGAGAGCCGCCGTGGTGGCGCTTCGTGTGCCATCGCCGATTGCGGCCCCTCATCGCTGGGAGGATGGGCGCCGCCTACCAGGACGGCTATTCTCCAAGGCCGGCGGCGGCGGCAAGAAAGACAGCCAGCCTAGCGGAAGTCCGGAATGGGGATCCTCGTGACCTAGCTACCTCGCCGTAGGGGCAAGCGCGGCGCCGTCGGATTGGGGAGGGGAGGCGGCTGCCTGGGTGGGGCGGGGGTTATATAGGAGGCGCGGAGGCGGTTGGAGGAAGAAGGCGATGCTGCTGCCGAGGAAGGAGGCGTGCGGCGATTTGGTCTGCCACCGGGGAAGAAGGATGGGTGGTGATGCGGGCTTCCGCCGGGAAGAAGGTGGAGCGGGAGTTTGGGTCGGGGCGGCGACGCGGGCTGCCGCCGGGAAGAAGGCGGAGCGGGACTTGGGTCGGGGCGGCGACGCGGTGCCCCCGGCGGTAGGGAAGAAGGTGCGGGAGATCGTGGGAATTTGGGGGCGCAGCCAGAGGAGGGAGTTCGGGGAGGAAGAAGGTGGGGATCGACGGGGGGTCGGCTGGGCTGGTAGGTTTTCCTGCGTAGGTACTTTTTCCTCGGGCCGGTTCGGTTCGCTGGACTGGATAGGTGGTGGGGGTTTCGAGAATAGCTATTCTAGAACCCTCTTAGGGGGGGTTCGAGAATAGTTGGGCTCTATATATATATATATATATATATATATATATATATATATATATATATAGGTCTGCTATTCTCGAACCGGTTCGAGAATAACTATTCTCGAACCACTTGTGAACTTCCTGGTTTCTTCAAGTGAACTTCGCGACGGAATACCAGAATTGCATGTTTGTGCGGACAGTATTTCCATGTTGGTTTTCAAACCGCTTATCGGAATAATGCGTATAATATACCGTTGGATTCGTACGGAAATTTCGCAACTTTTTCATGTTCATTGTTTTCCCAAATTCTGTATTGTTTAAAACTAATTTTAAATATAGAAAACAACGTTTTCGCGGATTTCTCTATTTTCGTGCAGTTTTGGGGTTCTAGTTTTCAAAACTGTTTATCGGATTGATATGTATGATATGCCGTTGGAAAGCTGATTACTAGGCGCACCTTTTTCATGAACAACACTTTTACAAATTCTTTACAACTTAAGAGCGAGATTTGAAAATACGTGATTCTCGCTTTCGAACTTCTCGTTTTCGAACTGTTTTTTGTGGCTTATCTTCGAACCACTTGTCGGAATGCTCCAAACGATATTGCGTTGAAAAGATATTGATTAGGCGCATTTTTTCGTGTTGAATATTTTTCCAAATTCTAAAAGGTTTTGGTTTAATTTCGAAATACACAAAAGCGGAGATAACGCCGACACTAGAACATTTCGAAATTGGCCCATCTAGATTGATTAGGTGTGGCATTGTGGTGTGTTGGAGTATTAATAGAGTTATATTAGTGCTAACCGTACGTGGAGTTGGTCGATTTACGCAGCCGATGGTCATACACGATTTCTATGCATATGATTTCCGCCCAAACAGTGTGTGAGTCTGCTCGAATATGGAAGTGAACTTCCCGATTTTTGTTAATGAACTTCCGGTCGCGGTTCTAAAACTTTCAGTTATGTTCAAAATGAACTTCCTACATGGTTCAAAGTGAGCTTTCACGCCCGGTACAAAATGAAGGTCGACAAAAGAAAATTTCCGGCATGTTCGTGGTGAACATCCTCCGCGTTCAAATTTTATATTGACAACAAGTTATTTTTGAACTTCCTCCGTGTTCAAAGTTAATATTGACAAAAAATAGAAATTTACAGCTTGTTTAAAGTGAACTGTCGCGTGGTACAAACTAAAATTCTTCGTGGCCAATGTAAATTGAACTTCTCATACAAGCAAAGTGCACTGTAGAACTTACTTCAAAACTGATAATATGTGTCAGATAAAACAAGCTGCCAAGATCAATAAAGTGAACTTAGTGCCAAGAATAAAAAAAAAGTGAGTGGAACTGAACTCTCTGTTGATTTGAAGAGAACTTCTCAACTTGCAGTGTACGATTTTGATTCTTTTTTATTGTGCACTTTTAACTAAAATTCTAACTCAGACACACTAATTCCCCGGAACACAAAACTGAACTTTCAACGTGAATATAAATGAACTTTTTTTTATTACACATCAACAAAAGTATATGTTCTCCATTTGGCCAAATTATTACAAGTATCAGAGCCAAATGCAAACGTGAAGTATCAAGCACAATAGCAGTCCGCAGCACGAAAAAATTGTACACACCCTCACGACAGCATGCGGTCATGGAGCTACAGTGAAAAGACAAAGCATGCAACCATTTGTCATATTTTGAAGCCAATCTCGGAGAGACGAAGCCAAAATCTGAACTTCCTATCTCTAATGTCCGTACTATGAACATTCACGTGCGGACATTCATTGCCTCATCCTCCATGCCTGATGGCTCTGTTAAATTTCAGATTCACACATTTCTATAAGACAAATAAAGAATGAAAGTTAGCTTCAGAGTTTCACTTGAAAAATACATCTAAAATCAATGGACCACCAAGATTAAATCTCCATAACAATCACGAGAAAAAATCATAGTAGCCGAAAGTGAACTGGCCCCAATAATAATGTGAACTAGTATTTTTCATACTATAGTAATGTGAATACTTTTTTTCATACCAGACAAAAGTGGACTCCTTCTACGACAAAGTGGATTCCCCGGAAAAAGTAAATTTAACTTCCAAAAAATTGCAAATTCCTATGTGGACAAACCAGGTGAACTCGCACAAATGTAAAACAAGCAGTATTGATTCTTTGGAAAATGATACGAGAAAACAAAGGCCGCTTCTAAGTAATAGTCTTAGAAGCTGAGATATTAAATGATAAAATACATCATCCTAGTTCTTATACAAAAGAAAAATGTCAAGTAATTTATATGGACCAGAATTTGAACAAGAGTGAACTTCTCTAGCTATTCTAAAGCCAACTTTTTGTAAATTAGGAGTGTCGACATAGACAGGTATATTTCGGTGGAAAATTACTCCAGAAATATAGTTCTCCTAATAAGCATACACGCATTTTTTTAATGGAGTGAACTTCGGCTTTTCAGTAAACAAACCTCTATAGCTTGACAAGTGGACTTTATTTTTCACATTAAATCAGACTTCTCTTGCAAGTCAAATTGAATTGTTTCGACCAAAATACTTCTGGTAAGAAAAATCTGAACTTTCACGTAGACAAATGTGCACTTCCAGGAAACTACAATGCAAAATTGCCGATAAAATGGACAAGGCTAAATCCCGAGAGAAAAAGAGGTGAACTTCAAGCATGATTGTAAAACAAACATCAACAAATTCATGAACTTCACATTCATGTCTATCTGAGCGTCACATTTATCCTTTTGTGAACTCCAAAATTCAGTTAACAACAAATTTCAAATCGGAAAGACCAATTTACCTAGCAGGAATATCTAAACTGAAGTAGCAGGGAGATGTGAAATTTACCAATTAGGAGATGTGAACTCCACATATTAGAAGAAGTGAACTTACCAATAGAGCTCGTTGGAGGAGTCGCATGAGAGGTTTCATAAATGTAGACATCTCATGATCTTGGCCAAATAGGGAGTTCACACTATTATCGAGGAAAGTACAAAATGCCATGGTATGAATGGTAGAATGTAACATAAATTAACTAAGAAAGGAACTTCTCCGTGTACATGTAGTGAACTTATCTTAATGCTTACTTGCTTCCATGGCATGGCACATTGGTTGCATCCAAAAGGACAAGACTTTGAATCTAAATTAATAAATATTCAAAAGAGTGTTATGGTCATGACCTTGAACTGAATTTCAGAACAAACATTGGACAGAACTTCAGAAGAATACAAAACTAAACCTCTGGAAAGCACATGGTCATGACCTTGAACTGGATTTCAGAAGAAACACTAAATAGAACTTCGTCAGAATACAAAACTGAACCTCTAGAAAGCAGTACTCTTGTTTCTACATAGCAAACTCAGCAACTTACTAAGTAAAGGTTTTACTAGCTATAAGCAGACTATAGTTCTAGCTTTTAATACAGAGAACCACGAAAGTATGAAGAGTGAACTACCATTTTCCCTGTTTTCACATGATCCAGAACCGCCATTTTGTCGAACCTAATATGAACTTCAAAAGAGTCAAGAACTGAACCTTAGAAAGGCACTAATATGAACTTCAAAAGATGTGTGACATACGGGGCCATGGCATGGTAGGTTGACAAAGGCATCGGCACCCGGGAGACGCCTTTCCGTTGCTTCCTCTTTGTCACTCAAACCATTGCCTCAAGGAAATGCTCCAGCTCAGGCTCCTCTAGACACGCCGGCTTTTAAAAATTCCGAACTTTCAAAATATCTCCATGCTTATTAATAAAAATTAGCAGCTACCAACCAACCAGCAAATCAATAAAATGTTTTCAAGTTTAAATAATAACTCCTACGGTTCACGGTGAACTTGTTCCCTGCTTTTTTACAGCGAGGTTTTTTCGGGCGGACGAATTTAACTTCACGATAAGAATGAATGAACTTACCGCACAGGGAAAAGTGAACTTTCAATGCTAATGTAAATCCTCTCTCTCAGCCATCGAAGTTCTAAAGGAGTACACGAGCAGCAAACCGATCGCGCAGAAAATGGTTTGACAAATAAAATAGCAGTTCAAGTTCAGAATAGACAAAACAATTTGATAGCATGTTGGATAGAAAAATAAAAAACGTAGCTTGGTCCAGGACAGCCTATCTGATCAAGGACATAAAGTGGTGCGCCATTTCTGTCGGGGCCCAGCACTAGGAACTGAAATGTAGTTGTAACCAACAACACTTCACAAAATAGCATCTCCACACCAACATGCAAATTTATCAGAAGTTCAATGCAACTCCTGGGGAAAGTCCGGAATAAGAACTTTTTTATGTCTTATATAGAAGTGAATTGGTTTATTTTAAGTGAACTTCATGACAAGAAAATGTGAACTATGTTCGTGGTGAACATTCCTTTTTAAGCACAAGCGTGTTGGACAAATGATATAAACTAAAAAGAAAATGAAATCCCACGAAAACAAGTGACCTTGTTACCAGAAAAAGTGACGTTCTAACAACTAAAGGTAATTTACATGGAAGTGTACCGCCCAATGTCTAACAAATGTATATCTTGAGATTAACTAGTTAACTTCTCAAATTAACAACTCGTAGCTGGATGGTATGTTTTACAACTTTCTACCAGTTAGAGAGAACAAAGCTAGAAAATAGCAGTAGCTTAATCTAGCAAATAGCGTCCATTAGCGAAATGAACCATTTCATGTAGCTTCACCTAGATTCATGCAGCGGCTGTTCAGAACACAAAATAATTAGGTTTCAGAACCATTCATATACAAGTTCAGATCATTTTTTTCTAATTTGAAAAAAAGTTTCTCCAACCGTGAACGAATTGAACATTACTAGCACGCTAGAGGTATGGCGGCACGTGAGGTAGATCACATAATGAACTTTTTTATGTCTTATAGAAATGAGTTGGTTTTATTATTTACAAATTCAACTTCAGTTATTTTGTACCGATTGAACTTCAGTTTATTTGCGGAGTGAACTTCAATCTACACTCGTTCAAATTGAATTTTCTGGGGAGTACACGCTGGCGCTCACTAGAGTTCACACTAGCGCTCGCGGGAGTTTACAGCAGTGGAGGTCCCCCACCGGTGCGGCGATAGAAGGAGAGGCCGGACAGGAAACAAAATGGGGTCTACCTTCTCCCTCAAATAAAACAACATCAAAAGCGAGTCATGGTTATGCAAAGCAAATATATACTCAACTCCAAGAATAACCTAGAGGCGAGACTATAACTACAGAAGGAAATCCACGAAGGAAATGGAAGCTAAATAACTGCAGAAAACACATACCTAATAACTTAAACTTGAGCTTGATGGTTAGAACAGCCAAAACGAAATGTAACTTTGAGAGCTCCATCCAATTTTCGCACCCGAGTCATGCTATTTCTTCCAGAACCGGTGCAGCATATCTGAAATGACACTTTCTTTAAGCTTCACATGCCAAACTCAAGCAAAACAACCAGCCAAACAAGAATAGCAGTATGTATATAACAAACTCCGTAGTGAACCTTGCAAACTCTGTAGTGAACCTTGCGGACAAGAAAAGTGAACCTTATAAGTAAACCTCACATGCATACAAGCTAAACTTCTCGAGCTTACCTACTGAACTTTAACAATGTACTGTTCATGTACTTTTTACAACTATTCGCAAGGAAATTTGACAAAGAAAAGATAGTAGAAAATAGCAGAGCCCAATCGGCAGAAGCAGTTCACATCAGCACTCCCCATATATAAGAAATGCACTTTCAAGAGGGGAACAGATTAATGAAAAAATGAACATCCCGATTTTTTTTGACAATTCTAATGTTCGATTTCATAATGATCGTCCAGTTTTTTTAGAGGTGCCAAACCCATATAATGAACTAGGAATTAGTTTGATGGCTTCAAATTACAAGCGAAGACAGCTATACGGATGCAAAAAAACACGGGCAGCACCATCCAAACTTGACATAGGCTAGGCTATCTCACGAACGTCACAATCATGTCTAGGTGAACTTCACATTTTTCTATCCGTGAATTTCAAAAATTGAAATAACGAGAATAAAATAGAACTTAGAATTTCTACTCTAAAGTTCTGGATAGAAAACTTCACTTTAACTTTTTCTATGGTGAACTGCCCGAGAGTTAAAGAATGAACTTCTATACACAACAAACACCGGTATTTACCAACAACTACCAACCAACCAGCAAATCAATCAAAGCAAAAAATACATAGCAATAGATCTTCACTGATTTTACTCTCTTTTAGTAGCCAATTAAATTTGCCAAACTGTAATAATATAGTAGGCAAAAAACTTAGAGATGCACTTCCCTTACACCGGGGATTGGATTTATACATACACACAGGAGGATGCGGCAGCGGGAGAAAAACACATAGCTTTGCATGGGACAACAGTAGAATACGAGCCAATGAGGACAAGTACATACTCACGGTGGTTGGAAATTCACGTCTGCGGCCGCCGGAAGTCCACCTCACTGTGATTCAGAGCAGCGCTCGGGGAGATTCAGAGCTAAACCGGCCACCGTGACCGTGACCATCCGGGATGGAGGTCGAGGTGCAGATCGCCGCCGACCGCCCAGGACGCAAGTGGAGGCGCCGCCGCTGTTCGGGAAGAAGGGGAGGTGCGGAGGCGCCGCCGGTGTTCAAGGAGGTGGGGCGCCGCAGGGAGGTGAGGATGGCGGGGCGGCGGGCCGCCGGCGAAGGAAGAAGATGTGGCGGGGCAGCGCGGCGCCGGCGAAGGAGGTTGTGGGAGGGCGGAAGCCGGCAGCTCGCAGGAGGTTGTGTGAGGGCGGCAGCCGGCGGCTCGCAGGAGGTTGGGGGAGGGAGGCTGCCGGCGGCGCGCAGGAGGTTGGGGGAGGGAGGCTGCCGGCGGCGCGCAGGAGGTTGGGGGAGGGCGGTGAAGGATCTGCCGCAGGGATGGCCGGCCGATCCAGAACGGGGAAGAAGCAAGGCGGGAGTTGGGGGTAGGGGCGGGCGGCACCGTCGGTGGAAAAGCCGTGCGGGAGTTCACTCGGTGGGACGAGCGGTTTCGTTTTTTTTTTCTCCGGTTCGGGAAAGGTGGGTCAGATTCGGTAGAAGGTCTTTTTAGGGGGTTGTAGAATAGCTATTCTAGAACCCCTCTAAAGGGGGGTTCGAGAATAGTTGGGCTTATATATATATATATATATATTGAATCTATCTTTGCAATATTTATGATATTTGATCTCGTTGTAAGTGAGTAGTCCTCATGGCCTGTGGGCTTGGGTGAAGCCTCACATCGTTTGTGCGCATCTTTTAACATGGGAATATTGTGCTGAATTTGAACAAGATTTTGGCAATGTTTATCATCTCTTTGCCTCGATCTAAAGACTTGTCAGGTACCCAAGTTGTGAGGACCGATCAAGGTATTGAGGGGTATGAGTGGTGCTTCAACCTCTAGATCGAAATCCACTCATAGAAGGGATTAATAGAATAGAGGATCTGAGACCCACTTGAGGTAATGGTAACGTTACTATGTGTAATGCTTTGGTCTGTTTAATTACTTAATGAATGCTCTGGGCTGCAGAGGTGTGGTAGTGGACCAAAAGTCGATAGTCGTTGCGGATGACTAAAGCTATAGAAAATTAGGACGTACCACCCACAATATTTATCTTTATTTTAAACATGACTCGTTTTGCGTTTATTATTATTATGTTTATCCCATATATATGTATGCATAGCTGCAGGTGAATCCTAGGCCCTAGCCTATCTCCATCAATATATACACACCAAAAACAACAAAAAATTATGCTAGAAAGGTTCGATAACAGAAAGACAACCAAACTCTCAAGGTTCCAACAAATAGCGTAATCTTACACCTAAGCAAATTCTTCCCAAGGTTCGATTAAACCTAGGTCTTCTAGGGAAAAGGTACTATACTTCATCCGTAATCCGGATTGAAGGTATCAATGAGGAGATCCTACTTTTTTACGAGTGGAAAGCCACGGTGGATAGCCTCCTCGAGTATACAGAGCACTTAGACTTGGACCTGTCATGGTTGCATTCGCAACATGGACCAACAACAGGAGAAGAAGGAGCACCTATGTTGGGGTCTCCAGCTGCTGCACCAGGAAGGTCTACATGTCCTTCTCCACAAGTGGAGCCACATGCGGCTCGCGCTCCATCACATGTCTCGGTGGAGTCATCTTCACCACTTCAAACCCGCGACGCGAGGGAAACCCTCAACGGTAGCATGAAGTAGGATGCACGGGTTTGCATTCGGCGTTGTTGCCTGATACGTTGCAAACATATCTATAATTTTTAATGCTCCATGCTTGTTTTACACCAATTTATATATGTTTTTCTCACACTTCGTTGCACTTTTATATATTTTCTGGCACTAACCTATTAACAAGATGCCACAGTGTCAGTTCCCTGTTTTTTGCTGTTTTGTATTTCAGAAAAGTTGTACAAGAAATATTCTCGGAATTAGACGAAACAAAAGCCGAAGTCAATATTTTTCCGTAACGAATATAGAGTCCAGAGAGGGGACGAAGAAGAGGCGCAGGGCGGCCAGACCATGCCTTGGCGCGGCCTGGCCTGGGCCCGCACCAAGGGGTGGTGTGGGCCACCCTGGCCTCCACCGACCTCGCCCTTCCGCCTATTTATTCACGATCTCGGGAAAAACCTAAATAATCAGCATCCTTCCATGAAAAGTTCCGTAGCTCCACCGCCATCGCAGACAAGATCTCGGGGACAGAAGTCTCTGTTCTGGCACCCTGCCGGGACGGGGAATTGCCCCCGGAGCCATCTCCATCGACTCCACCGCCATCTCCATCGCCGTTGCTGACTCCCATGATGAGGAGTGAGTAGTTCTCCCCCGAGGCTAGAGGGCTTTACCGGTAGCTATGTGGTCAATCTATCTCTCCATGTATGATCTTTATGTGATCATTAGCTTTGTAATCTAGTTAAATAAGTAGATGTTATTTTTCAACTATTGTGCTACTCAAGTGGTTTTATTATGTGATCTTCGGGGACACCTTATCCAACGGTGTGAAGGTGATAGTGTGCACACCGTGTTTGTTTCGTAAGCTTAATTTACAGAAATACTTATGAATTGTGGTGTCTAGTTAGTACCATCTTTGTATGCTCAAGGTGATAGTGTGGGGCGTCCATAGATTGGGAATGCCAACTTTAAGGAATGCTTATGCAGCCCTACGAAGTGAATTTGTGTTTGTTATCAAACCGGAGAGTGGTTCAGAGTAGCGTAGTGAAGTGATAATATCTATGTATTCAATTATGGCATCATTGTTGAGAGATTCCACTAGTGAAAGTATGATCCCTAGGCCTTGTTTCTAAGCATTGAAACACCGTTTACAACCAGTTCTGCTACATGTTTGCTTGCTGCCTTTTTTATTTCAGATTGCAATTACCACTCATAATAATCCATATTACTTGTATTTCACTATCTCTTCATCGAACTATTGCACCTATACACCTGACAAGTGTATTGGGTGTGTTGGGGACACAAGAAACTTCTTGTATCGTAATTACAGGGTTGCTTGAGAGGGATATCTTTGACCTCTACCTCCCTGAGTTCGATAAACCTTGGGTGATCCACTTAAGGGAAACTTGTTGCTGTTCTACAAACCTCTGCAATTGGAGGCCCAACACTGTCTACAAGAATAGAAGCGTGCGTAGACATCATTGCCATCCATGACGAGAGGCAGACTTCATTGATCCACGTGAGATAGGCCAGACGACCCTTCACTATGGTGGAGACTGCCTTGCCTTCACTCCTGCTCTGCTCCAAGTGCAGTGGCCCGCAAAGTTCAGAGCCAACTCATTCGGTCAGTATGATGGAACCACCAACCGCTGGAAGCTCCTTCAGATCTACACCATTGTGATGGTAGCTGCCGGGGTAGATGAAAAAGTCAGGGCCAACTGGTTCCTAGTGGTATTAAAACCAACGATGAAATCATGGCTAACGAACCAACCACAAGGATACATCAGCTCTTGGGCCTCCTTGTGTGAGAACTTCGTGATAGAATTCTAGGGCGGACACAAACGCCCGGGAACTACCTCCACTTGGTAGTCTAAGGTCCCAATGAGAGACTGTGTAGCTTCATGCAACGGTTCTTTCAAGTGTCACACAACATCCCCAACACGGACGGCCGCATGATCATCAACACGTTTCAAAGAAAGGTTCACGATGTTCGGATGCCGGAGAAGATGGGCAAGAAGCAAAGCTTCATCCGCACCACACATGTCCTCTACTCACTCGTGGACAAGTGCGCCCTCATGAAGGAGGGGCACATGGGCCCTGAGATGGCCACCAAGGCCACCGCGGAGCCCATAAGCGCGGACACCGTGACCAACAAGAAGCGGAAGCAGGATCAGAAGCAGGCCTTCATCACGGATCCCCGCAATCCGGTGGAGCCCACAAAGCCTGTGATTGCAGAGGTGGCGGTAGTGAAGACTGCCAAAGGTCCATGGTGCACCTTCCACGCATCCGATCAGCATGAACTCCAAGACTGTAATTCTCTGCATTTCATAGTCGAATCACGGAAACACCGTCAAGTCGACGGGATGCTCCACAAGCTGTTTCGTCTGTGGAGAGCCCATGCACCTAGCGCGGGCGTGCCCCACTAGGGTCGACGGGGGAGGCCGCGCGCGGTAGCGGGCATGTTGGCCGGCGTGGTGGCGCCCAAGGAGGGCCATACGAGGACGCGACAACCCAGGGCACCCATCAGTGGCTCTCGGGGACAACCAGCATTGGGGTGAGGGGGCTGACGATGGCGAGGATAAAGACCAAGGCTTCCAGGAAGTGAGAGATGCTGCTTGCATCCACAGAGGAGCTTATACCATGGGCTCTCAAGGGGAGATGAAGCGGCTCTCCCGCGCCGTGTTCACCGCTCAGCCAATGATAGCTGACCAACACCCATTGCATTGGTCACACGTGCCCATCACGTTCGATGTAGAGGATCATCCAGAGAGCACAACTGGCGTGGTGTCGCCCACGATCAACAACATTTTCATCCTCAATATGCTGGTGGATGGGGACGATGGGCTCATCCTCATCTCTGCCAAGCTAATAGACAAGCTCCAGATCGCTCCGGAGCAGCTTCTACCTAGTAGCCCATTCCGACAAGATTTTGGAGGAAGTTATTCACAAGATGATCGGTCGCAAAGACAAACAAGGATAAGAGGAAGTGTTAGGATTTATTTAATAAACATGAGTTTAATGGTTTACTTGTAATTAGCACACACAGTTGGTCGCACTACAACCGTCGCGACTCTCCCACGCTCCCACGATCGGACATGACTGTTACTCTCGTCCCTTCCCCCTGTCCTAAGGGCATGTACAATGGTGATGACTCAGCTGTCTGTAAGGGGTAGTTATAGATGATTTTGGTGATGTGGAGAAAAGAGAATGAGCAGAAAGACGAAGGCTATCTGTAAAATTATAGACAGTCTGTAGCCTTGTTACAGATGAATTACATACATCATTTTTGTTGTTGTATGAAGAGTGTCTATAACTTATATTCACACATGGTTATGGCTAAAAATAGATAGCTTACAGACAAACCATTGTAGATACTGTCTATACTATTATCTATATATGACATGGAGTGCTATTACAAACACCCATATGTCTAGACCATTGTACATGCCGTGAGATCATTGATGGAATAGAACATAGTTGATTCCTTCATTTGTTTTAACTTACAACAGTGAACAGTCTCTGCCGCGTAAGACAAATAGCCAGTTGTTTCTTTCTTTCAATTGCTGAGGATCCATTATCGTTTAGGAGTTTTTTATGTGTTCTCTCGTGACATGGTGCGGTTTGTGGGAAGTGTTAATGGACAAATAAAAATGTACTGCAGCGCAACAGTGCAAATATAAAGTTTGTCGCGGAAAATAGTCGGCACTGAGAAACCCCAAGTTAATAAAACCGTCGGTGGTTGTGGTGGTCAGGGGCTGGTGTCCCACCATCCATGACGTGCGTAGAGGATGTGACACTTCTCCATTGGTGGCCCACACTAGACGTAGGATGCGCCCATCCCTATCTTCACCCATGTCATGTGTCCTCTGGACCATAGTTTTAAAACCTGAACCGGTGACTAAACCGATGAGGCTGTCGGTTCAGGTTTTTACCGGTCGGATCACTGGTTCACCGGTTCACTATCTGGTTTTTTAAGACATAGATTAGTTTATTTTTTAATTATAAATGCCGCAATAAATAAATATTTATAGACGTAAAAATATTTTAAACCTTCAATTTAATATAATAATTTACATAATAACATAACAAATTAGTAAGCAGCTGAGCACCAACTTCTTAACTTTGCAATGTCCGAAACAGCCAAGTAGGTACACGCATGTATGCAATTTTACATACAACAAATCTGTTAACCATCCAGCACATAGCTGCTTTTTTACATTTTTGAGGGGAAGCCATCAGACAGCTAACACGCATGTGTTCCATGGAGCACAAAGCTGGAAGCATGAAACCCATCAGGTGTTGAGTTGGTTCATATTTTTTGGTGCCACCGTGTACGTGCGTGTTAGCTGTGTCCCTGCTCTGTAAAAAAGAACTTGTGTCTGCTCTGTGCATAATAGAAGCGCAGCTCAACTGGTAGGGAAGTTGGTAGTAGGACGCGGGTTCGATTCCTGTCCCTATCAGTAAATTTTCTCGCGCGCGGCAAACGGTTGGACCGTCGAGTTGTTAGGGCCGGTTTTATCTGGGTCGCATGCGCGCACACTCCAGTGGAGGGTCTGGTTCTGGTTCCACCGGCGGTCCGCTCCGGTTTTTAAAACTATGCTCCGAACCGGGCAGATAGATACAATTAGTGAGAGATGTCCCTTTCCACATGTGCATGGAGTGGACCACCGCCACCCCTTAGGTTCTTTGTTGGTGTGGCTAACGTCTGGGCCCACATGGACGCGGGTTCGATTCTTGTCCCTATCAGTAATTTTTCTCGCGCGCGGCAAACGGTTGGACCGTCGAGTTGTTAGGGCCGGTTTTATCTGAGTCGCATGCGCGTACACTCCAGTGGAGGGTCTGGTTCTGGTTCAACCGGCGGTCCGCTCCGGTTTTTAAAACTATGCTTCGAACCGGGCAGATAGATACAATTAGTGAGAGATGTCCCTTTGCACATGTGCATGGAGTGGACCACCGCCACCCCTTAGGTTCTTTGTTGGTGTGGCTAACATCTGGGCCCACATGGCCGCTCTAGCGAGGTCGCCCCACCCATCCATTACTGGCTCATGTGAGCAGCGTTTGCGATGTAGTTGGACGCTAGTCATCAACCACACCGAAAAATACTCTACTCCGTGCCAAAACATGCAGCCTCTATATGTACGTACACGTATACTGGTGAGCTGGAAATCTTAAAGTAGCGGATTATTAAGGAGTAGAACCAAAATAATCTACTCCTTAATGTTGTACATGTTGAGCTCTTAGGGGCCGGTTTTCTCCTGAAACCGCCGGTTGAGCCGTGGCCCCGTCGGTTTTATCTAGGTCGCATGCGTGTGCGGTCCAGTGCGCTTAACAGACCAGTGGAGGGTCTGGTTCCGGTTTTTTCCGGTTCAACCGGCGGTCCGCTCTGGTTTTTAAAACTATGCTCCGGACCGGGCAGATAGATGCAATTAGTGAGAGATGTCCCTTTCCACATGTGCATGGAGTGGACCACCACCACCCCGCAGGTTCTTTGTTGGTGTGGCTAACGTCTGAGCCCACATGGCCGCCCCGGCGAGGTCACCCCATCCGTCCATTACTGGCTCATGTGAGCAGCGTTTGCGATGTAGGTGAACGCTAGTCACCAACCACACCGAAAATTACTTTACTCCGTGCCAAAACATGCGGCCTCTATATGTACGTACACGTATACTGGTGAGCTGGAAATCGTAAAGTAGCGGATTATTAAGGAGTAGAACCAAAATAATCTACTCCTTAATGTTGTACATGTATACGATATTTTGATGGTATGGTGATCATAGCTAGGGGAAAGAGAAAACCTTTTCAAATGGGAAAGTTAAGACGCAGAACGGACCAAAACGTCGGTGATTGTGGTGGCCAGTGCCTAGTGTGCCACGGTGGAGCCCCATACCACCACCTGCCGTAGTGACGTGTACGGGATGCAACACCTCCTCTCCAATGAGGACACATGACTCTCATCACTTTGCGTCACGTGTCCCCGGACCGAAGCCAGAGGTGCCCCTTTCCACGTGTGCATTTCAGGGACCACCACCCCCATCCTCGTGGTTCTTCTTCCATGTCCTTAGAACCACATGCCAGCCCAAGCGAGGTCGCCTGGTCACATGAATGGCGAGGCGCTCACCGGCTCAAGGACCGCACCCTTCGCTGGTGCTATTGAATAGAGCCTACGTAACATTTCTGACGCGGACACTTGGAGTTTGACCCATCCGAAATGGCCAAATGGGTTGTACACTCGGAGCCAAAAACTCCAGCCTCTATACGCACGTACACGTATACCCATGAGCTAGAAATCGTATGGTAGCGGGTTATTAAGGAGTAGAGCTAGAAAATACAACAGTGGAAGCAAATTAATGCCTTAAATGGTCGAGATATATCAAGATATATCTCGACCAATTAATGTGTATTTTAAAAAAATACAGCAGCGGAAGCATATTAATGCATTAAATGGTCGATATACTCCGTATATCTCGACCAATTAATGCATTAATGTATTTTAAATAATTGATGCAATAATAAATAGGCTCAAGGAAAATCGTAATATATCGAATTAAGAAGTAGAGCCATAAATACAGTGGAAGCAAATTAAATGGTGGAGATATGCTGGATATATACAAGATTTAGTAGTACTAGTACTAATTTTAATTGGTAATAATGAACAGCTCACAGGAATTAATGCGGAGAAGATTGTGCTATATTTCCAAAATTGACCTAGATAGAACCAAGTAGCATGGGCACCTGCAAAGGGCAAAAAGAGAAATCATATGTTAGGAAGGAATTATGCGGTGGAAGATTATTTGGAGTAGACTGGCCAGGAGGAAACAAAAGTAGGTAGCACACGACAAGCATACATTTACTCCAGCCCCTGTGTTTTTTTATTTTTATTTTTGACTCCTCTCACAAATGTATTTTACACTTTAGGCCTCAGTATATATTATTATTCTTGTTGCTAGAATTTGTCCCTCTTTTGGTTCTCTTAAATATGCAAGCCATATATCATTTTTTATCTTTGTTAAACAACCTGAAATCATTAGTTAGAATATTTGCCTTTTTACCGAGTTAATTATAGAATAAAAGGCATAACAACGATAGCAATTAGACTCCAAAACGAGCATATAGTGGAAAATTATTCTAGATATTACATAATAGGGATGGAATATGATCAAGTTAATTTCATTAGGCAAAAACATAGGGACCTGGGATTCAAGAACCAAAAATGATCATGGGTTTGCATCATATTTTTTCCACAAGTAAAGAAAATCATTTACAATTCAATGGTACATTTGTATGAACTAACACAACCATATATTTCATCATGAGTCTAGCTTAATGGAACGAAAGAAGCACACGGAATTCCACTACAAGAACAATGTTTTCGAATTTGTACATTAATCGATTCAAAAGTCAAGACATGTGGCAACCGATCACGTACCTCATAGGCTCATAGACACCTGGCAAGCAAGACGACAACGATGCGAAGAAACCACGTGTATGATCACTCGAAATTGACTATAAATAGTTGCTCACAATGAAAAATCTTTTGCTAAAACGTAAGAGTGTTTGCATAGTCTGTCGGCTAGAAACTTTGAGACCCTGCAACTTAAGAGAACACATTGCTAAATGGCGATGGATGGAGATAGCATCAAAGCTATACAAGAAAGTATACGGCTTAACTCAGATCTAAGCCATGGAACTCTACATATACGATTGAGAAGATCTGATGGAGGAAGTTTGGCTAATTTCAAAGGTATTTATTTTACTTGTTTTAGAATTTTCTTCTTTTTGACAGATTCCCCACAAATACATGACCATCGATGCAATAGATCTCGCTATCATGAACGCAAATGAAATTCCCCTTCCTCGTCTCCTATGAGGGCCACCATCAAAGTAGGTATACTTTTCTTAATTTACATCTCCCACACAAAGAAATTTCCAATTAACAGACACTTGTGAATTCGACATCAGCGCATGCGCGTGGGATGTACCTTCTCTGTTTCTCTGTATATTTATCGGTCGTTGTTAATTCATCGCATCCTCTCTCGGATCTCTCTCCCTCTTTCTTCGTGTTTCTATCTTTTCATGTCCTCTATGTTTGCCTCGTACTCTCGCCTTCTTTCTCCTCAATCCCATATTGTGTTAGACATCTAGAGGCGCAACACCCTGCTTCTGTTTGTCGCCGTTAGCTTATCGCATGGCTATCACGCTATCGTTAGCCAGCACACACATGGTCTGTCACGCCATCAGTAGCTGCCTTAACCAAGCAAGCCACAAGTACTAAAGATGATGGTATTGGGGCCTAGATTTTGTGTGTGTGTGAAATAAACTTTGATCATTGGAGTTGAAACTTGGGTATTTTGGTTGATTTTTCATGTGGAGTAAGGTTAAAAGTCAAAGGAAACTATGATTGGAAGTTGGCTAATCTTTTTTTGTTAAAGTTGATCCTATTGAGTTTTCACCTTTTTGTAGAGCTGGAACACTCAACTCTCAAACTGAATTTTGAAATATATCAATTTCAGAGTTTAAACATGTCTTCGTTTTGGAATTTGATAGACAAAGCTCGTAGTGGGCTGGTAAAAGTGGTAGCGACGGGTCATTATGACAAGGGGCAGAGGTTGCCGGAACCGGTAGTGCGCGTAGCACGCACCCATAAATTATTCACATTTTCTTACATATTCGGCTCGCCATTTCCGTCCATATTTTAACCTCCTCTCTCACACGTCAAGCTCATTGTTTCATTCCCATAAATCCGCCCCCTCCCTCACTTATCTTATTCTCCATTTTTCGGCCCATATACTAGTTCCCATTTCACATATTATGCTTGTTGGTTCCGGCCCATGAAACCGCTCTCTCCCTAACATGCTCTCCATTTTCCCGCCAACAAGTCAGCACCGACCGTTGTCGCCCTCATATATCATAATCGCCATTTCCCCTGTCCATAATCACCATCACACATTCTACTCTCCATTTCCCGCCCATCAGTCCCCTCCTCTCACATATCATGCTCGCCTTTTCCAGCGCATAAATCGCACCCACCACCCTCTCCCGCATTCATAGAGTTTGCTCCTCATTTCCTTATGGATGTAGAAGAAAAAAACCTGAAACCTTAGGACATAATTTCCTAGCACAACTAGGGTCAAACTGTCACGATCCCTGGAAATGAAATTCCTGTGAACTCCAGGGCACTCTGCAAAAAATCATCCCCGTTTACTCCTATAAAAAGCCCCCATACCCCATCACTCGAATTACGATTCACATTTCGGTCCATCTCCTTGGCCCCCACCCGTTTGAAGCCCCCCTCCGCCGCTCCCCATTTGGTTTTCGTCCACCACCAGGTGGTGGTGGTGATTTCCTCTCACTCTCGCCATGGCGAAGAGCTCGCGCTCTTCTCCTCCGCCGGCAGCCGCGGGAGAGGGCAGTAGCAAGACGCCGGCGAAGAAGTGGGTCGGGTGGGAGGAGGAAGTCCTGCTGGACGGCAATGGGAATCGCCTGGTATGCTACTACCTCCGCCGCGCGCGGCCTCGCGACGGCGACTTCGACGGCGAGGTCGAGAGGGATCCAGCGGTGAACGGGAAGTTCTGGGGCGTGGGGAGCATGGAGTACTCGGCGCACCCCAAGTTCCTGCGGTCTATCCAGGCGGCGGTGGCCCAGTCGCCGGGGCCGTCGAGGGCTGCAATGGTGGAGATGGAGTGCCGCCAGCTGAGGTGTAAGACCAGGAGGGAGGTCATGGACTGGCTCACTTCGCTCGTCGCAGGTAGCCAGCGTTCTTCTTCTTCTCTTCTCTGTTCCATTCCTTTCCTGGGTGCTGACGTGACTGGTGAATGGTTTTAGTGCAAGGCTGCAAGCTAGTGTTTGTACCGAGTCATCGCTCCGGCGATCGATATGAATATGGTTCGTATTAGGAAAGTTTACGTCTTGAACGCAAGATCCCATCTTTTTTCTCATGTTTCTACTGTCTGGTTAGCATAATTTGTTTTTTTGGGGAACTTTTTGGTGTTTATTGCGCTGCTGTCTACAACTACATCCAGGTCCGTTTCTTCTTCTGTTCAGTAATGTTTTTGTCTCGAGTTAGCACCAACACGCGAGACACTGCTCTCCTTGTGTCCCCTGATCAGCAGTATCTGCCTATCTGAGTTATCCCTCGTTTGATCTTCGGTGAAATACCTTTGGGTTTATTTTTTCCCCCTTCTTATTATGTCAGTTAGTACTATGAAACAATAGATCTGCTCCGGTTTTTGGTGTATGACAAAGTAGATCTGATGTATTCATCATATCATGTTGGGCGGATACACTGGGTTTATGTTATTTTCCTTCTTATTATGTTTGTTATTACTATGACAGAATAAATCTGCTCAGGTGTTTGGTCTATGACACAGTAGATCTATCTGATTATTCCTCGTAAGAGGTTTAGATGAAAACAGTGGGTTTCCCCTACCATAAAGTTGTCAAAAAAATTACAGTGGGTTTATATTATTTTCCTTCTTTTGTTGGTTATTAATATGGCACAATAAATCTGCTATAGCGTTTGGTCTGATCTGATGTTTGGTCTAGGGATATGGATCTGATTTTATTTTTTTGGTAGAGAAGGAATTTAATTACGTTTTCGAAATATATACTTTTTACACGATGAGTGGAGACTGGATACCATGCAGGGATGCGCGCGAGTCGCGACACAATGCTCTCCTTGTGTTCCCTTATTAGCCCTATCTATCTACCATTTTGGGTTGTGTTACAGTATGTGTTTATCTCCTTTCTTCTGTAGGATGACAAATAAGTTGGCAGATGCATATCAAATTTCAGCGGCTTAAACACCATTCCTTCCTGGCTTCCTTGTTAGATGTTCAGTTAATACATTGGGTTTATGTATTTCTTTCTTACTATGACATAACAGATCTGATCCGATGTTTTGGTCTAGGGACACGAGCGCTAAAATACCTTCTGTTTTCGGGGATGAAATAGTTTCCATTTCAAGAATGGATTAATTTCCTTTTCGAGGATGCATGAGTGGAGCCTGACTTTCTTTCTTTAAAAACCATTTGTGCAGATAATCCGTATAGAACCTCTACGTTGGCTAATACATCTGATGGATGTTCTGTTGTTGACCATGATGGTGGTAGCTCCGCGTCCACGGTATGATGATTTCACTATGTTTTTCCTCTGTCTATCCTGTTGCTGAGGATTGCTTCCTCATAACTTACGAGGTTAATTTTTGTTGTTTATCAAGGATGCCGGCCCTATAACATTTACTGGAAACAACCCAGAAGGCTTTGCATGGTTAGGCCCTCTGCCGCACTTGGATCAATGGCGGAAGCGTTACACATCCTTTTACCGCAACGGAATGAGAATTTCGGTACGTTCTTGGGTCACCCGCACATAGGCCTTCTTTTTTTTGGCTTCGAAGGATATGCAGCTTGGTTTACAAATTGTCGGCTGCTACCTTTGCAGGTTCATGATTTTATTTACATCCAACAAGGCGTAGAAGGGACAGAGAGCTATGTTGCTTACGTAGAAGATCTGTATGAAGACGGCAGCGAAAACAAGATGGTCGTGGCACGTTGGCTGGAGAAACCCGGCGATGACCAAACTCTTGCAATGCCCCCGGATGTTCATGACAGGGAGGTTTTCTTCTCCTATGGGCTGCAGGATGTCGGAGTGAATTGGGTAGAGGGACTGGCTCCGGTCCTGAATGACCAGCATTTTGAGTGGTTCCAGAGAAACGAAGAAGAGCACAGCAAATGGAAACCCTACCTATGCCAGCGGCAGATCGTGGGAAGCACTCTCGAGCCCTTTAACATCGCAAATCTTCAAGGGTATGAAAACCAGGAGATTGTTCAGGCACTCTTTAGGGCACCCTCTTCCATGGTGGTGCACTCCACGGAACCTAGCACAGATAAAACTGATGCGGGGCAGAAGAGGAAGCACGACGAAATCAGTGAAGACCAGCTCGTCCAAAACCCAGCTGCCCCGGGTAATGTCAATGGTGATCGGGGCGTCGAAACCCATACTGCCCTTACTGTTATCGACACCGTGCAGAAGCTCCCACCATGCAATGCAACAAATGATCAGATTGCCGCAAAGGATGCTCCAGAAAATGTTGCTATCAACAATCAGACCGTGCAGAAGCTCCCACAGTGTCATGCAGCCAATGACCAGACCGTGCAGAAGCTCCCACAGTGTCATGCAGCCAATGACCAGACCGTGCAGAAGCTCCCTCGACAAAATGTTACCAGTAAACAGACCGGCAAAAACAATGATCATGTCAATGCACCAAAGACTGGGACTGTGGAGAACAAGCCTTCGCGCAATGCAGCCCATGCGCAGGCCATGGTGAAGCTCCATCCATCAGGTGGGTCTGCTTCTGGTTCTGGCTTGCTTCAGAGTGTTGTGAAGCCCAATGCAAATGAACTTTTCGACATCGGTTGCCGTATTGAAGCCCTGTCCCAGGACAGCGGCATCAGGGGCTGTTGGTTCATAGGTGTGATAGTAAAGAAGAAGCGCAAGGACGATATCATTCAAATCAAGGTCAAGTACCAAGATATCCTTCACGCCGAAGGGAGAGGACATCTCAAGGTTGGTTTATTATTTCTGTCTCGCATTGCAGTGTTTTCTTCTGTAATTAATCAAATGGGTTGATGCAGTCTGAGTTAGAAATTAGTATTAACCTGGCATTGGCTTTCTTTTGCAGGAATGGCTTACACTGCAAAGAACTGCTCTACCTGACCGGCTGGGCATACGCCTTACTGGGAGACCGATGATTCGGCCCTTTCCTTCAGATTTGCCCAATACCCCATGTCCGGTGACCGCTGGGACAGTTGTCGACGTACGGAGGCAAGACGGATGGTGGGAGGGGATCGTGCTGGAGCCGAAAACTGTTGGCCGTGTAAGAGTATATTTCCCAGGTGACTACTACTTCTGTTTGTCATGTGATCTTATTTCCCTTGTACTCCTCTAGTATTCCGCTTTTTAGCACAACGTTTTCATGTTTTTCAAATTTTACAGGACAGAGGATAGTTAGGGAGATCGTCGAGGGGGACCTGCGGCGCTCATTCGAGTGGGTTGGTGAAAGATGGCTCAGTTTTATGTCAAGAAAAGATGTCGCGGTTCGATTGCCGCCTCCTGATGTAATGGAAAATCAAGTTGGGCCAGAACTAGATATGCAGAAGGGGGCAAGCATGCTATCCAGCATGGGTGCTGCAAGACATGCTAATCAATCCACGGGGAAGATAATCCTTAAGGGACTCAAGGGTCAGCGATCTGCAAAACCAGTACCTCCAATAGCAATCCTGGAATCAATGCAGGTTGATGGCATATCTTCAAAGCCAGCGGGGCAGAACACCAGCAGCCAGCAATCTACTCAGAAGGCTAAAGGCATATCGGCAGAAGTGGCGGCGCCTAGGGCAAGGCTGCAATCAAGGGAGAAAGTTGAGTATGAAGCTGCAAAGCCAGCTGCGAAGAAAACCATCCTCCATTGCTCCATTGAGGAGCTAGAACTGCAGTCTGGAGACAAGGTGAGCTTGCAATACAGTCAGGAGGGAGGTGGCATTTCTGTTGCTGGCGGTGCACTCCCTGATGCCAAGCGTCGTAGAGTTGATCTTACAAATTTTCTGAAGTCTGAAAATGTGCTGAAGTGGGCTGAACGTAAGGCTAGAGGATCTGGTCCCCTAATGGGGTATTCTGACGGAAGCAGCCAGGAAAGCAACTCTGCCCTGAATGGACATACTGAGCCGGTGAATTCAGTGACTGTCAAAGAGGAATGCAAGAACAATGAACAGGCTCCTGCCAGCACAAAGCCATCAATGATCGACCTGTCAGATGGTGAATGAAATCAGTAGCAGGATATGAAGGCTGAGCTTTACTTTTGATTCATGCATGAATTCCATTTCTCAATACTTTGCGCATTGCCATCTTGATGTACTGCTCTTTAAATCCCTTCCAGACAGAGTGGTGTTTGTACTCTGTAGAATAAATTGAGAAACTCGTCTCATAGTCTGTTCTTCTCCTCAACTTTGGTGTTTACCTATCGTTACATTATGTAGATGGTGCTGTCTGTGAAGAAGGAATCCGGGCATGTAGAGTAGGTTGTTGGCTTGGTGTTGGTGGTGCAGCACAAACTGGGCAACAGATTCAGGAATCTGATCCTGGAAACCATCATGCAGGTTGAGACCAGTTTCACTATCTAGAGGCCAAATCCTATTTTTTACTTCACTGCATCGCTGCTTTTCTTCTTGCATAATTTCCTGATTAAACTGGCAGGTCAAACTAGCCGGCTAGTTATCCGGTGGCCTACAACGCATAACTTAGGTGTGTATGCAAGGCTGGAAAAGTCCAGTGAATACAGAAAAGCATGGAGATGTTCACATAGATTAACGTACATGTCGCAGCTTTTTACAGGTCCTTCGCTGACAAATCTATGCATTCCATCTCTTATTGAACACTGATATAATACTACCGCTACCCCTCGCTGCATATATGATTCTGTAGTTTCAGACAGACAGTAAACTATAGCTAATGCGGCAACGAATGAAAATGCATAAAGGTAAACTGTCAAGTACAAGCTATAGCCTGGAAGAAGACTGAAAAGCATAAGTTAATACCGAGAGCATATGTTTTCAGGCCCTACCTGGACTTGAAAGGCGAAGAACACAAGGCAAAGGAAATCTGGGAAGCAGAATCTGATTCCGACAACGCACATCGTGCCCACAGTGGAACAGAGAACCGGATGGCCATAAAGAGGCTCTTAGGCCACGCTAATTCCATACTGTCTGCACCTAAGGTTCTTGCTTTCCTTGCAACTTTTCCCCCAGACCCTGAAGCTTTCTCCGGTCAGTCGACACCGCCGCGCCTCTGCCCGGGAAGAGCAGCCTCATCGTCTTCATGGAGTATAGGGTAATGGCCGATCCCTTCTCCTATGTACATATGAGCAGCTTGCAGCCTGGAAGGCTGCAGGTTTGACAAGGTCTATGTCTTTCTGTCTACTGTCCTCAGCAGCAGTTCTACTACATGACCCTCAGGATGAGCATAGACTGCAACGGGTGCTACCAGAAGATCAGGAGGGCTCTGCTACAGATGCAAGGTGCTACGTCGTACACACACACACTCTCTCTCTCTCTCTCTCTCAAACCTGTACCTTGGCCAGTACTGGTTTCACGCACCTGAAGTTGTCATCTGTCTTGTCTGGGTGTTGATCTGAATCAAATTTTGCAGAGCTGGAGAGCCACCTGATCGACCGAAAGCACGGCCGGGTGAGCGTGTGCGGAGCCTTCAGCCCGCAGGACGTGGCCATCAAGATCAGGAAGCGCACCAACCGGCGCGTCGAGATACTGGAGCTCAGGGAGGCCATGGGGCCACAGGCCGGCGACGAGCAGAACGCTGCGGCCCAGCATATGCCTTGAATCTCTCACCCGCCTCCCACGCTAGCTACTTGTGTTGCTGCTACCAGCACCTGGATGCTGCTGCTCTAGCTTCAGTACCTGAAACTCATCGACTGCCAACTGAAACCTACTTTTCAGAGGATTTAGTACCTCTCTTTTTGTGTGTACGCTTATATATTCATGATTTTGATATGTAGATTCTTGTATGGGTTTACTTCATCACTGAAACCCTGCTTAACCTTGATTTCTTGCTAACCAGCATCATCCAAGCCACAAACAGACATTCTGAATGTAAAAAAGATCTTTTGCATTATTATTATTAACACTCCAAGAAATGTAGATTATTTATGGTTTGCTGAATCAGGGTATCTACATCCAAGAAAGAAACAGTATACAGAGTTGTCTGTGGCTATTCTACATCGATCTTTAACACCTCGGCGGATTCTCCATACCATTATTAGTACTATCATCATGTTCCAATTGGAACAAGATAAATCACGGACGTGTAGGCAACACCTGTGAGGAACTTCTCCTTACAATGTTAGGCTCTCAGGGTCCTCCACAATCTTTGCAAACGTTTGGAGAAACGCTGCCAAATCAGCGCCATATATAATCCTGTGATCGGCAGTAACATTGACCTGAAAAGGCGATAAGCAACTTCGTTAGGAGCTGCGCTTGAAGGGAGTTATGTTACCACCACCAAACAAAAGGATGTGGTTGTAACTGGAGGCTTGGTCTAACTGTGGTCTGTGGCATGGTAATGATACTTTGAAGTATGATCATGAAAAAGATTTACAAGAAACACACCATTGTAGGTTAGTACTGAGAATGTACAGCCTCTAAGGAAAATCAGGAGACACTCAGTATCCTTGATAGTTGCCTCAAAACATACTTAGTGGTACTAATATCATACTCAAAATGTTAAGACTAATGAGGCCACACACCCCAAATGTTCTTGCAGTTTCAGAACTAGATCAATTGACCAAATTGTTAGATAAGCCAGCTCAGGCAGCACCTCCGGGTAGCCAACCAAGTTTACATACTTATTGTGCTCTCACATTATATATGATATGATGTACGGAGTAATATACTTCAGCAACATGTGCTAGGTTCGCACGCATTAATTTCAGTCGCATTCTTATGACACACTCCAAATTGTATCCAAATTAAACAACAGTCAGAGAGTCAATATATCAAAATTATAACTATGTGAAAAGCACACTAACCAGCATTTCGTTCTTGATACTGAAGAAACCATCCTTATCAGCTTTAACAGTAGGTCTCGATGCTCCAACAGCCATGATAGCCCCCTGCATCAAGCCATTTACATGCAGTACTTAGTTCTTATGTTGCACAAAAGCAATTTTATCTGCATTGGTAGTTTGGTACTGACAGGTCAGTGATGGAAAAAAACTAACCTGACCAGGTGGAAGGATTGCATCAAATCTATCCACCCCAAACATACCCATATTGGACAGCGAAAATGTCCCTATACATTAGCAGATCAGCATGTAAGCAGAGTGTCAATGAATACAAATGTCAAAACACCAGAACACACGTTCTATACCTGAGCTGTACTCATTTGGTTGAAGCTGCTTCAAGCGCGTCTTCTTGAGCAGGGCTCTCCACTTTTGTGCAAGCAGATATATATCCACCTGCAATGTCAATTTTAGTTTAGAGCTTTTCAGCTGACTTACTCGGATGCTAAAAAATGTTGCATTTCATCAGAAAAACAACTAATGCAATAAGCTTGTACCTTATCAACATCCTCCAAGACAGGCGTAAGAAGGCCACCCTCGATGGCAACTGCCACCGCGATGTTAATACTAGTGTTGTAACTGAAGCTGTTTCCATCCCTGCAGCTGGCATTCACAATTGGGTGCTGAGCGAGCGCCATGGCTACGGCTTTCGCTAGCAACAATGTCTTTGTGACCCCTTTCAACTTAACCTATCAAATCCATTTTAATCAACTGTCACCACACACATGAACACCTGGGCAGTATCACGAGGATTGAGCTATGCAATTCAATACTTTGTGGAAGGTCCATAGCAATGATACCTTTTCATAGAGCGCGTCAAGCTTATCAGTTGTGATGGCATACCCAACTCGGAATGTTGGCACTGACAAGCTCTCCACCATGTTCCTGCTCACCGCCGATTGCATGGATGTGAATGGTACCACTGTCGCGCCAGGCACCGGAGGCAGCACTGCTGCTGGAGGCGCAGAGTAAGCCGCAGGGGCTGGAGGTGGAGCAGCCTTTGGCTTTGGCTGGATGCCAGCGGCTGCCTCAACGTCAGCCGCCGTGATGCGGCCGTTCAGCCCGGTACCGACGACCTTGGAGATGTCCACTCTGTGCTCCTTCGCGAGCTTCTTGGCATGAGGCGTGGCGATGCTTTTCGTCGGCGCAGCCACTGGCGCCGGAGCGGGAGACACGGTGGGTGGAGCCACGGCGGCGGCATGGGGAGGAGGGGGCTCTTCGCCCTGGGCTTTGGATAGGTCCTGGGCACGCGCCTGCGCGAGGGCGACATCCTCCACGGACTCGGCGAGGAGGGCGATGGGGGCGCCGACCGGGGCGGTCCCGCCGGCCGGGACGAGGACGGCGGCGATGATGCCGTCGTGGAATGTCTCCACATCCATGTCGGCCTTGTCGGACTCGACGACCACCACGGGGTCGCCCTTGGAGACGCGGTCTCCCTCGGCGGTCGTCCAGGAGACGATCCTGCCCTCCGTCATCGTCGAGCTCAGCGCCGGCATGAAGATCTCCCGCACCTTCGCCCGCACCACCGCCATGCGCCGCCTTCGAGGGGCTTGAACGTACGCCGCACGGCGTGCGCGCCCCGGCACGGTGGAGATGGAGAGGGAGAGGGAAGCCATCGGCGTCATGGCCCACGGGCTGCGCCAATCACCCGACTAAATGAGTCAGCTTGTCGTGGCAAACTTCGAGATGCGAAGGAGCTTGCCGCAGCGGCGAGCCTGCGGGACGGCGCCGGGAGGACGTGGGCGGAAAATAATGTGGCGGAATCCGGCGAGCGCGGCGGCGGCGGCGGCGGCGCAGTGAAGGGGAAAGGAAATGTTATTCGGTGAAGGCAACCGCCGACCAACCGGAAGGTGCCACTGTGCCGGTTAGTTCCGTAATTCGTGGACTCTATTGTTGCCGTCCGATCAAGATCTCTGGTCCACACAGCAACAAAATCTGGCCGTTCGATGGAACTTTCACGGCTCTCTTTGCGGTCGCCTGGTCGGTAACTTCTTCGCGCCGTCTACCGTCTCCGTCACAGTTGTTGAGTCGGGTATCTCACCGGTTTGTCCTCGACAAAAGATCACATCATTGGAGCAAACAGATAATTTACATCATACGATGCATTTTTTTTTTGCTCTTTTTATTGTTTTTACATTATCTGTTTTTTCTTAAAACTTAGATGAAGTAAAATACATTACCTCTCCTTTAAAAATTCTCCAGCAGATGATGTACTATCTCCGTCTAAAAATAGTTGTCTTAATTTTGTCTAGATATAAATGTATCTAGATATAAACCCTATATTTTAGACGGAGGGAGTTTGACACTGAGCTACAAAATTTCAAATATGAATTCAAACTTTGGTATATTTGAAGTAAAATTTAAACTTCGACACATAATTGAACGCCCATAGATCGATACATATAGTTCATACATCCATAGCTCGATACATGAACGCTGCAGACACTAGTTTGACACTGACTCGGCACTAGACAGTCGGCATCGACACTCGATCACCACTCAACAATATAGTCATCCCAGAAACCATCATCCTCAAATTCCTTGTCGACCTCGCGGACGAGGTTCTCCCAAAAGTCAGAGTCCATCTCCATGCTCCAATTGGTGGCGTCCATCAAAGGGCCGATAGAAGAGGACACACCGGCCATCGAAGGGACGGCAGAGGATGGCGCACTGTGGATGCAGCGGCCGCCGTCGCAGCTTGTTGTGCGGCCAACACCGCGTAGCACTCCAACTCCGTCGCGACGTGCTCAAGGTGCGTGGCGTGGTACACAACAATGGCCGCCTCGTGAATTTGACGAGATTGAACAAAAAGTTCAAACATAAACACAAAATTGAAGAGTTATAGTTAACAAAACGGAACGTGGAATCAATTGCGAGAATGTGATTGTCGATGTGCATTGTGTGTTTGTGTAGAGCTCGTCATGAAATTGAAGAACTGTTTTGTAGATCAAAACATACGAGGTGAAATAGATACGGTGAATGTGAGAACGATTAATTTCGTGAAAACTTACCAACAGGCGTGCAGCCGTGTTCCCCTCCGCGCCTCGAACAAGACTGGCTTGCCAGAAATTATTGATTCGAGCAGGTGCTTTGAGTAGCGTGTGTGCTACGAACAATACCTAGTGCAATCATCCAACCTGATTTCTTGCATCCCATGGACGTGGTGGGTACTGCAGACAACCAAACATGAGCTTGAAAATGTCCTATGGTGACGTCCACAAAAGGAGACAGGGCACGGCACTGTTCATCAGTGCCTTGCCTATGGCAGGGCACTGGATCTCAGTTCGTAAATACAAACTAATCGAACTGAGATCCAGTGCCCTGCCATAGGCAAGGCACTGATGAACAGTGCCGTGCCCTGTCTCCTTTTGTGGACGTCGGATAGAGAATCGACGGCTGGATGAATATGAATAGGGGTTGCTACAGGGACATCTATAATACATCTGCTACAGGATATTTTGCTGCATGATCCGTGCACAGTACGTGCTACAGTAGCTTCCCAGCAGTGCTGCTACAGTACTTAATCTTGGCCGTTCGTTTTTGATCCAATGGCCAAGCATGCGGGGTATGGCACTGTTCATCCGTGCCTTGCCTGTGGCAGGGCACTGGATCTCAGTCCTGTATTTACACCGTGCGCTTGATTCTGCCTGCGGCGTTGATGGCGTGTAGTCGACACGTCCGTTGGGAACCCCAATAGGAAGGTGTGATGCGCACAGCAGTAAGTTTTCCCTTAGTAAGAAACCAAGGTTATCGAACCAGTAGGAGTCAAGGAACACGTGAAGGTTGTTGGTGGCGGAGTGTAGTGCGGCGAAACACCAGGGATTCCGGCGCCAACGTGGAACCTGCACAACACAATCAAAGTACTTTGCCCCAACGTAACAGTGAGGTTGTCAATCTCACCGGCTTGCTCAGTAAACAAAGGATTAGATGTATAGTGTGGATGATGATGATTGTTTACGAAGAACAGTAAAGAACAATTGCAGTAGATTGTATTTCGGATGTAAAGAATTGGACCGGGGTCCACAGTTCACTAGTGGTGTCTCTCCCATAAGATAAATAGCATGTTGGGTGAACAAATTACAGTTGGGCAATTGACAAATAAAGAAGGCATAACAATGCACATACATATATCATGATGCGCACTATGAGATTTAATCAGGGCATTACGACAAAGTACATAGACCGCTATCCAGCATGCATCTATGCCTAAAAGGTCCACCTGCAGGTTATCATCCGAACCCCTTCCAGTATTAAGTTGCAAACAACAGACAATTGCATTAAGTATGGTGCGTAATGTAATCAACACAAATATCCTTAGACAAAGCATCGATGTTTTATCCCTAGTGGCAACAGCACATCCACAACCTTAGAGGTTCTTTGTCACTGTCCCAGATTCAATGGAGGCATGAACCACTATCGAGCATAAATACTCCCTCTTGGAGTCACAAGTATCAACTTGGCCAGAGCCTCTACTAGCAACGGAGAGCATGCAAGAACATAAACAACATATATGATAGATTGATAATCAACTTGACATAGTATTCAATATTCATCGGATCCCAACAAACACAACATGTAGCATTACAAATAGATGATCTTGATCATGATAGGCAGCTCACAAGATCTAACATGATAGCACAATGAGGAGAAGACAACCATCTAGCTACTACTATGGACCCATAGTCCAGGGGTGGACTACTCACACATCGATCCGGAGGCGATCATGGCGATGAAGAGACCTCCGGGAGATGATTCCCCTCTCCGGCAGGGTGCCGGAGGCGATCTCCTGAATCCCCCGAGATGGAATTGGCGGCGGCGTCTCTAGTAGGTTTTCCGTATCGTGGCTCTCGGTACTGGGGTATTCGCGACGAAGGCTTTAAGTAGGCGGAAGGGCGGAGTCGCAGGAGTCACGGGGGCCCCACACGCTAGGGGCGCGGGCCCCCTAGGCCGCGCCGCCCTAGTGTGGTGGCGCCCCGTGGCCCCACTTCGTATTTCCCTCGGTCTTCTGGAAGCTTCGTGGAAAAATAGGCCCCTGGGCGTTGATTTCGTCCAATTCCGAGAATATTTCGTTACTAGGATTTACGAAACCAAAAACAGCGAAAACAGCAACTAGCTCTTCGGCATCTCGTCAATAGGTTAGTGCCGGAAAATGCATAAATATGACATGTAATGTGTATAAAACATGTGAGTATCATCATAAAAGTAGCATGGAACATAAGAAATTATAGATACGTTTGAGACGTATCAAGCATCCCAAGCTTAGTTCCTACTCGCCCTCGAGTAGGTAAACGATAACAAAGATAATTTCTGAAGTGACATGCTATCATATTCTTGATCAATACTATTGTAAAGCATATGAGATGAATGCAGCGATTCGAAGCAATGATGAAGATAATGAGTAAACAAATGAATCATATAGCAAAGACTTTTCATGAATAATACTTTCAAGACAAGCATCAATAAGACTTGCATAGAGTTACTCATAAAGCAATAGATTCTTAGTAGAAAGCTTTGAAACAACACAAAGGAAGATATAAGTTTCAGCAATTGCTTTCAACTTCAACATATTTATCTCATGGATAATTGTCAACACAAAGTAATATAACAAGTGCAATAGGTAAACATGTAAGAATCAATGCACGCAGTTGATACAAGTGTTTGCTTCTAAGATAGAAAGAATAGGTAAACCGACTCAACAATAAAGTAGAAGATTGGCCCTTCGCAGAGGAAGCATGGATTACTATTTTTGTGCTAGAGCTTTTCATTTTGAAAACAAGAAACAATTTTGTCAACGGTAGTAATAAATCATATGTGTTATGTATAAGATATCCTATAAGTTGCAAGCCTCATGCATAGATTACCAATAGTGCTCGCACCTTGTCCTAATTAGCTTGGATTAACATGGATTATCATTGCATAGCATATGTTTCAACCAAGTGTCACAAAGGGGTACCTCTATGCCGCATGTACAAAGGTCTAAGGAGAAAGCTCGCACTTGGATTTCTCGCTTTTGATTATTCTCAACTTAGACATCCATACCGGGACAACATAGACAACGAGATAATGGACTCCTCTTTAATGCATAAGCATTCAACAACAGTTAATATTCTCATAAGAGATTGAGGATTAATTGTCCAAACTAAAACTTCCACCATGGATCATGGCTTTAGTTAGCGGCCCAATGTTCTTCTCTAACAATATGCATACTCAAACCATTTGATCATGAAAATCTCCCTTACTTCAGACAAGACGAACATGCATAGCAACTCACATGATATTCAACAAAGGTGTAAAAGTTGATGGCGTCCCCAGAAACATGGTTACCTCTCAACAAGCAACACATAAGTACATATTCTTCACCACAATAGTTTTTAAGGCTATTTTTCCCATGAGCTATATATTGCAAAGACAAAGGATAGAATTTTAAAGGTACCACTCAAGTAATGTACTTTGAAATAGCAGAGAAATACCATGTAGTAGGTAGGTATGGTGGACACAAATGGCATAGTATTTGGCTCAAGGATTTGGATGCACGAGAAGAATTCCCTCTCAATACAAGGCTAGGCTAGCAAGGTTGTTTGAAGCAAACTCAAGTATAAAAGGTGCAGCAAAGCTCACATATGAACATATTGTAAGTATTATAAGACTTTACATTGTCTCCTTGTTGTTCAAACACCTTAACCAGAAAATATCTAGACTCTAGAGAAACTAATCATGCAAACCAAATTTTAACAAGTTGTATGTAGTTATTCATTAATTGGTGCAAAGTACATGATGCAAGAGCTTAAACATGATCTATATGAGCACAACAATTGCCAAGTATCACATTATTCAAGACATTATACCATTTACCACATGCGGCATTTTCCGTTTCCAACCATATAACAATGAATGAAGTAGTTCAACCTTCGCAATGAACATTAAAGATAAAGCTAAGAACATATTTGTTCATACGAAACAGCGGAGCGTGTCTCTCTCCCAAACAAGGAATGCTAGGATCCGACTTTATTCAAACAAAAACAAAAAAACAAAAGCAAACAGACGCTCCAAGTAAAGCACATAAGATGTGACGGAATAAAAATATAGTTTCACTAGAGATGACCTGATAAGTTGTCGATGAAGAAGGGATGGCTTGGGCATCCCCAAGCTTAGATGCTTGACTCTTCTTATAATATGCAGGGATGAACCACGGGGGCATCCCCAAGCTTAGACTTTTCACTCTTCTTGATCATATTGTATCATCCTCCTCTCTTGACCCTTGAAAACTTCCTCCACACCAAACTCAAAACAATCTCATTAGAGGGTTAGTGCATAATTGAAAATTCATATATTAAGAGGTGGCATAATCATTCTTAACACTTCTGGACATTGCACAAAGCTACTGAAAGTTAATGGAACAAAGAAATCCATCAAACATAGCAAAACAGGCAATGTGAAATAAAAGGCAGAATCTGTCAAAACAGAACAGTCCGTAAAGACGAATTTTTTTGAGGCACCAGTCTTTCTCAGATGAAAATGCCCAAATTGAATGAAAGATGTGTAAATATCTGAGGATCACGCACGTAAATTGGCAGATTTTTTAAAATATCCTACAGACGGGGCGGCTCAATTTCATGACAGCAAGAAATCTGTTCCTGCGCAGTAATCCAAATCTAGTATTGACTTTACTATCAAAGACTTTACTTCACAACAATGCAATAAAATAAAGATAAGGAGAGGTTGCTACAGTAATAACAACTTCCAAGACTCAAATATAAAATAAAAGTGCAGAAGTAAAATAATGGGTTGTCTCCTATAAGCGCTTTTTTTAACGCCTTTCAGCTAGGCGCAGAAAGTGTGAATCAAGTATTGTCAAGAGATGAAGCATCAACAGAGGGGTTTGGAGCTTTCTCAACTATGCATTGTATCTTATCTATGTAAGTTTCAGAGGCTCCTTTTTCATTATTCTTAGGCTTGCTATTCTCATCAAACAAATCTTCAGGAACAAGCCAACCATAGTTATTTTCTAGAGCTTCATGCATTCCTAGGAGCTTACAAGGTATTGTTGTCTTAATCTTCCCTTCACAATTAACTTGATTAGTGCACTTTAATCTATCTTTTTCCATTTTTTCAAGGGTACTAGCAAAGTTGGTATAAGAGCCAAGCATCTTATATTTAATAAAGACTTTTCTAGCCTCTCTTGCTACACCACCAAATTCTTTAAGAAGGGTTTCTAAGACAAAATCTTTCTTTCCTCCTTCCTCCATATCACAGAGTGTAAGAAACATATGTTGAATTATAGGATTGAGATTAACAAATTTAGTTTCCAACATGTGTACTAAAGAAGCAACATCAATTTCATAAGTAGGAGCAAGTTCTACCAAGTGTCTATCTTCAAAATCTTCAGCTGTACTAACATGAGTGAAAAAATCTTCTATATTATCTTTCCCAATGATAGACCCGCGTCCTACCGGTATGTCTTTTAGAGTGTACTTAGGAGGAAACAAGATGAAATAAACAAAAGATAAATAAAGTAAATGCAAGTAACTAATTTTTTTGTGTTTTTCAATATGGAGAACAAGACAGTAAATAAAGTAAAACTAGCAACTAATTTTTTTGTGTTTTTGATATAGAGAGCAAACAAAGCAGTAAATAAAATAAAACAAAGCAAGACAAAAACAAAGTAAAGAGATTGGATGTGGGAGACTCCCCTTGCAAGCGTGTCTTGATCTCCCCGACAACGGCGCCGTGAAAACAGTCTTGATGGCGCGTAGTCGACACGTCCGTTGGGAACCCCAAGAGGAAGGTGTGATGCGCACAACGATAAGTTTTCCCTCGGTAAGAAACCAAGGTTATCGAACCGGTAGGAGTCAAGGAACACGTGAAGGTTGTTGGTGGCGGAGTGTAGTGCGGCGCAACACCGGGGATTCCGGCGCCAATGTGGAACCCGCACAACACAATCAAAGTACTTTGCCCAACGTAATGGTGAGATTGCCAATCTCACCGGCTTGCTGTAAACAAAGGATTAGATGTATAGTATGGATGATGATGATTGTTTGCGAAGAACAGTAAAGAACAATTGCAGTAGATTTTATTTCAGATGTAAAGAATTGGACTGGAGTCCACAGTTCACTAGTGGTGTCTCTCCCATAAGATAAATAGCATGTTGGGTGAACAAATTACGGTTGGGAAATTGACAAATAAAGAAGGCATAACAATGCACATACATATATCATGATGAGTACTATGAGATTTAATCAGTGGCATTACGACAAAGTACATAGACCGCTATCCGAGCATGCATCTATGCCTAAAAAGTCCACCTTCGAGGTTATCATCCGAACCCCTTCCAGTATTAAGTTGCAAACAACGTGACAATTGCATTAAGTATGGTGCGTAATGTAATCAACACAAATATCCTTAGGCAAAGCATCGATGTTTTATCCCTAGTGGCAACAGCACATCCACAACCTTAGAGGTTGATGTCACTCCCCCAGATTCAATGGAGGCATGAACCCACTATCGAGCATAAATACTCCCTCTTGGAGTCACAAGTATCAACTTGGCCAGAGTCTCTACTAGCAACGGAGAGCATGCAAGAACATAAACAACATATATGATAGATTGATAATCAACTTGACATAGTATTCAATATTCATCGGATCCCAACAAACACAACATGTAGCATTACAAATAGATGATTTGATCATGATAGGCAGCTCACAAGATCTAACATGATAGCACAATGAGGAGAAGACAACCATCTAGCTACTGCTATGGACCCATAGTCCAGGGGTGGACTACTCACACATCGATCCGGAGGCGGTCATGGCGATGAAGAGACCTCCGGGAGATGATTCCCCTCTCCGGCAGAGGTGCCGGAGGCGATCTCTCGAATCCCCGAGATGGGATTGGCGGCGGCGGCGTCTCTGGTAGGTTTTCCGTATGTGGCTCTCGGTACTGGGGTATTCGCGACGAAGGCTTTAAGTAGGCGGAAGGGCGGAGTCGGAGGAGTCACGGGGGCCCCACACTCTAGGGCCGCGCGGGCCCCCCTAGGCCGCGCCGCCCTAGTGTGGCGGCGCCCCGTGGCCCCACTTCGTATCTCCCTCGGTCTTCTGGAAGCTTCGTGGAAAAATAGGCCCCTGGGCGTTGATTTCGTCCAATTCCGAGAATATTTCCTTACTAGGATTTCTGAAACCAAAAACAGCAGAAAACAACAAGCGGCTCTTCGGCATCTCGTCAATAGGTTAGTGCCGGAAAATGCATAAATATGACATATAATGTGTATAAAACATGTGAGTATCATCATAAAAGTAGCATGGAACATAAGAAATTATAGATACGTTTGAGACGTATCAGGCGTTGACCCCGACGCCGTCGACAAGGCAGACGAGGTGCTCTCCGGTTCCGAATGATGCTTCGGCATCGACGCGGCCGTGTCTCCTCTCCGGTGTTCCTTGTAAACAATCGTTGGTTGTTTACCTCTAAAATTTATGGCAGTAACTCTTTTATGCTACCTGGTGCAATTTCTGTTCCTTATGAGTGCTTGCCTTAACTTCGTAACCGAAACCTCGAACGTTCGGGGGTTAGGAGATGACGATAAGTGTTGCGCTGTCTTTGCGGACCTTGCTGCCGCCAAACCCAATCTTCTTGCGATCCAAGAAACGAAGCTCACTTCTCTGTTGCCTTCTAAGGCCGCCACGTTCCTCCCCTCCCACATCCGGTCTCTCCGCGCCGTCGATTCTACTGGGGTCTCAGGTGGACTCCTCTCCGCCTAGGACCAGATAATGTTTAACTTAGCAAACGAGACCTCCTCCCGCCACCTCCTCTCCCTGGACCTCACCTTAGTCACGGATGGCTTGACGCTTAGGTTTACTAACGTTTATGCCCCCTACGATAGGGCGGAGAAAACCATGTTCCTTGAATCGCTTGCCACTCATGAACCGGACGGCGACACTCCTTGGATTATCGCCAGGGATTTCAACCTTACTCGCGACCCCTCCGACCGAAACAACGACAACTTCTCTGTCAACGATGCGACCATGTTTAATGACTCCATCAATAACCTCTGCCTTATCGAGCTCCCCCTAACTGACCGTAGCTATACCTGGTCTAACCGCCGCGATAATCCTACCCTCGTTAGGCTAGACCGCGTTTTCATTAACCATGCCTAGAATGACACGTTCCCCTCCTCGACTCTCTCCTCGCTCACTCGTGATACCTCCGACCACGTCACCCTTATTGCCACCATCTCCACCCTCATCCCTAAACGCGGGCACTTCCGGTACGTTGCTGCTTGGGGGCTTCACGATGGTTTTAAACACCTCATCCGTTCCACCTGGGCTAGGACGACTAGACATGACCCTACTACCCAAATTGTCGCACGCCTTCGCCAATGTCCTTTCCACTGCAAAGCTTGGGCGAAGAGATTCTCCCCTACCCTCCTCCGGGAAAATTATTGCTGCATTCTGATCAACCTTCTGGACTTGCTGGAGGAAGACCGTCCTCTGTACCCCATGAAAACCACCTCCGCTCCCTTACTATGGACGCCCTCCACCTTGTTGTCAAGGAAAAAGCTCTCTACTGGAGGCTTCGGGCAAAAGTGTGTTTTGCCCTTGAAGGCGATGAAAACACCAAGTTCTTCCATACCTCTGCTACTTGTCAGCTCCGCCGCAACTCTATTGGCACCCTAGACATTGATGGCACCCCGGTTACCACGCATGCTGCTAAAGCGACTATCCTAAAAAACTTTTTTGGGGACCTGCTCGGTTCAGTTACCCCGACAACTTGGTGTTTCAGGCTGGAATCTCTGTATCCCAATGCCACTCGCCTTTCCTCCAGCTTCAGCGCCCCCTTTACGCATGATGAGATTTGGCAGGCCTTCCTCGATATGAACAAGTTGTCTAGCCCGGGGCCTGATGGGTTTGGTCCCTCCTTCTTCCACACCTTCTGGGACACTGTGTGCCCTGATGTGGTTTCTGTCTTCTGCTCCTTCTATGATGGCACCATCGACCTCACTCGCATCAACCGGGCCTTCCTCGTGCTCCTCCCAAAAACTGATGCTACCAACACCCCCACACTCTTCCGCCCATCTCACTCCAGAACTGCATCATGAAAGCCATAACTAAAGTTCTGACCACGCGGCTGCAGACTGCCATCCACTCGCTCATGGATGCTGACCAGACAGGCTTCCTCTCTGGGCGCATAATTTCTGAGAACATCGTCTACGCCACGGACATTCGCAGGTGCTGCCACCTGAGAAAAGGCCCCACACTAGTTTTTAAAATCGACTTCAAGAAGGCTATCGACTATGTTAACTAGGACAGCCTCCTTTCCATCCTTAAAGTCAGAGGCTTCGATGCTCGGTGGTGCGAGTGGATGGCACGCATCCTCTCCACTGGCCACACCGCAGTTCTTCTCAATGGGGTGCCCAGAGACTGGATTCGGTGCCGCAATGGTCTTCGCCAGGGTGACCCCCTCTCCCCATACCTCTTTATCATCGTCGCTGATGTCCTTCAACGCCTTTCCGGCATGTCTTCTCCCAAGGAAAGCTTTGGCATCCCCTCTCAACCGTCATGCCTTGTCATGTCCTTCAATACGCTAATGACACGCTTATTATCTGTAGAGCCGATCCCTCGGCGTCCTCCTGCCTTCGAGATGTGCTTGAGGATTTTGCCACCGCGACTGGGCTTGCTATCAACTTCCATAAGTCTTGCTTCATCCCTATGAATGTCTCAACTGCTGACGAATGCAGATGGCGGCCACTCTAGGGTGCCCCGTCTCCTCCTCCCCTCAGCCCTATCTGGGGCTGCCCCTCTCCCCTACCAAACTTCCCATCTCCGCCTACGTACCTCTCATTCTCTGTTTTGACCGCCGCCTCTCGGGTGGCAAGCTCTTCTTCTCTCCTCAGGAGGGCGCCTGGTGTTATGTAATGATGTACTAAATAACCTTGCATCCTACTATATGTATTCGTATTTGCTTTCGCAGGGTGTGCTTGAAAGTATAGATAAAAGGCGTCGCGCTTTCTTCTGGACGGGCAAAGACTCTTGCTCGGGTGCACGCTGCCTAATTGCTTGGGAATTCTCGAAAAAAATGATGTGATCATATTCCAGCTATGGTCTCGTTAGTAAATGCAAAAGATGCGACCTTGATTCTCTATTCTTGTTGAGAAGTGGAAAATCTTGTCGAAATACTCAAGTCAAATGTGCCTAGGCAGGATCGTTTCTCTGGTAGAGACGCCTCGAGAAGTAGGGCGAGCTTTCTATCAATTTAATCTTGAGTATTTTTATGCCTTATTTACGAGTTAATGAGTTGCTGACCTATCATAACACAATCCGTGAGTAATTTACCAGCAATCACCGCATGTTTTTTCTGGTGGTAAAACATACAGCGAACTCGTTGAGACTGAGTGAAAACGATCAGGTAGGATACCGTCAATCACGCAATCATACTTGAATCAAATACAGATAATAAGATGACAGACCGGATCGTTGCACGCGCGTGGACCTGTTTTTCTTCACCAAGGAATTCTTGGACCTGAAGCAAGCTATGTATAGTAATTAACCTCCAAGATGGTACTACTAGCTTGAACAATTCCCCAACCTTGAGGCAGCAATCGGTGGCTGGCGCTGGGATATAAGCCACGGCGGGCGCATCCGCGTGGCGACGACTTCCTTCAAAGTCCTCCCGACACGTCTAATGACTCTTCTTGCGCGCGTCCAGATGACCTGAGTGTCCTGCTGAACTGGCCGATGGAAACGTCTCTGCTCACCTAACGAATCATGTCCGTTTCGAAAGAAAAGAAGAAATGTGTGCCATGTCAACTTCAGCTCCAAGATCGGACTGGTACCTGCTGTCTGATGAGCTGTTTCGGGTATAAAACTGCGCGCAGGACGTCGTCGTCTGAGATTTTATCCGCACCTGACCATCAAAGCCAGAGTTTTGCGTGTGTGTGAAATTAATATAGAGCAGGATTACATCGGTGCTTACGATTGGTGCTAACACGGCTGTATGAGGTAACGCTGGCGACGTACGGCTCGTCAGACTTTTAGTTAGCCTCCAGTGAACGTTAACGGAGTGCTACAGAACAGCATGAACAGGTGGCTAGTTGAGAGGCCTACATTGGTGTTGATTTTGGAGATCCAAAAGTCATCGGGCATTCCCTTTTTTGACGGTGAAGTTTTTCCTAGAGGAGATGGAAAACATGGAAGGTGCAATCGGTTTGAGCTCGTGAAGGCAAGGTGCATCCGAAAAAATTGCGATGCCGCCATTTCCAAAGGCAATGGAGGTGGTCGCATGGCAGAAATACTTGTCCGCCTTGTCATAAGGGTGGTCATTGCAATCCAAGCAGACTTTGGATCTTCCCATTGGAGCCAAGACCAACGAAGACCCAAGGCCCTAGCGAACTTGCCAATGTCCATGATGCCCAAGCCCAACCCACCTTTCTCTTTGGGTCCACAAATAGTCTTTTCAATTACCATCAGAAATTTTGTTTGCCACCGCCCATAGGAAGGCCCTCTTCGACTTGCTAACGGATTGCAAGATGTCGGGAGGTATAATTAGAGACATTATGTGGTTCTTTCGCCATTTGTAGTGCCAGTTTGCCTTGTTGCGTATGGAGCTCGATCAGTTGGTGGCTGACCGCGTCGAGGAGGCTCTCGCCCCCCTCGTGAAGAGGTGGCAAGGCTCAAGCTGTTGTTGGCACCCATTGGTGGCTTGTTCTTATGGTGGGCCGGAGCTCGCCACTCTGCAGGCTTCGCCTCCACTTGGTTTCGCTGAGCAGATGTCATCTGCGGTTGAGGAAGAACATCTCTACAGTTGTTTCTCTCCTTGTGGCAGTCTCGACCAGTCGTGGGAGCCTCTTGTATCGGCTACCTATGAGGACGAGGAAATAGATGGGATCTTGGCTCTGATATTGCAGATCACGCCTGGCGTTGGTTTTGAGAAGAGCAGTGTTGTTGATGACGCAGTCTCGCTCTCTCGCATGAGTCCGGTAGGCATGAGGTTCCTATTGGTGCAACGCTGTCGTTGCTAGAGAGGTTTGCGATTTTCTCGCCAGCTTGGTTGCTGCCTACCATTGATCCGCGGTTGATTGATGGGTGACCCCGATTTCATGGCCAGCCTTTGTCGGCGCGGTGTTGGAGTGTTCGTTTGTGTCGTTTTGTGGTCCCTTGTGTTGTTGTTCGGGTTTCTGTTAGGTTTGGTTATCGGTGTGTTGTTGGTGTGGGCTTGGCGCCGTTATCGTAGGCTTTCGCCCGATTTTCTCCGAAAAACTAAACACTCTCTTCTTAATTAATGAATGAGGCAAAGCTTTTGCCTCCGTTTCAATTTGTATGTTTGTTGTTTGAGATGAACTCCATGTTTTTGTTCGATGATTTTGTGCTACTTGATGAACCGTTTGATGAAGTATTTGTGTTGGCATGTAATATATAAATATTGTTTTAATTCCATTAACTTACTATCATTTTATTGCATGTTTATGTCCGGTTTAAGTTCATGTGCACGAAATTGTTGTGAAAAGAGATGTGGTGGCGCGGCAGCCTTGCCCCTATTTTAGGGCGGCTACGGAGCTGACGGTAGTGCAATATGAGGCAACTGGTAAAATGACCCCTGTTTTGCTACTCCATCTTTTAAATTTGCTGCTGAAAATGGGGTAGCGAGATGCTCTAAAATGCGGGGTTCGCAACGAGGACAATCTGAGGGAAAGGTGGGTCGATCTCTGCGGTGCACCGTTTCCCTGCGGTTTCCTGGAGGCCACGAGGAAGGGACGTCCCTTGTCCTGTGCCGTACGGTACGTAGTGGCCATCCGCTTAAGGTATACAGTAATACAGCGACGCCGGTGTACGTAGAACATAAAAAAATATCATGTACTACTGTATACAGATAAAGCGCAGACTACGAAGTGAGCCTAGCTCAGCTGATTGTGGAAATGGATATACAAACCCAGCATCTGAGTTTAAATTCTCACGGACGCGAATTAAGGTTCCTATTTATATTTGAGACCCAGACTGGTCCTAGTACTCATGCAATTTATCTTGAGGACTATGTTTTAATCTTAACCAAGATTAAAAATCTTAGTACTCATGTCAAATGGTTGTGTGCATCCCTGATTGCTGCAGAGACTGGGAAGTGAAATTCTCCTAGTTTGAATCCATCTTTTTTACGCCCAATACCCCAGTGAATTCCAGGCAAGATACGAAACATATACTTGGTATTGCCGTGGAAGCTTTTAGTGAACGTTATCTTGGGATCCCAACTGCAGTGGGCAGGGTCACGAGTGGAACGTTTGACCATATTGGAGAAAGATCTAGAAGCAAGATGCAAGGTTGGTCAGAGAAACATTTAGCGTGTGCAGCACGGGAAATTCTACTGAAAGCAGTCATACAATCGATCCCTACTTTCAGCATGATGTGTTTTCTCTTGACAAAGAAAGTGTGTAAGAGTCTGGCTTCAGCGATGGCTAAATACTGGTGGAGTAGCTCTTTGGGTAGGAAATCCATTCACTGGATCTCCTGGAAAAAATTATCGAAGCCAAAGATTAAGGGTGGAATGGGTTTCCGCGATCTACACATATTCAACCTGGCGCTGTTGGGGAAGCATGGCTGGAGGTTCATGACAAACACAAGTTCCATGTGTGCTAGAGTGTTAAAAGGGCGTTACTTCCCTAGTTGTGATTTTATGGCTGCCACTATCCCACGTTCTGCTTCGGCGACTTGGAGAGCTATTGTGGCTGGCAGGAAAGCTCTGCGGACAGGTTTGATTAAGAGAGTGGGGGATCGATCTTCGATCTCTATTTGGACTGATAAATGGATTCCTGAGTCTATTTCAATCTCCCCTATTCTGAAACCTGCTGATACTGAACTTGTGAAACCATGTAAGTTGGTTACTGTGGATCAGCTTATTGATTCAGATAATTGGACCTTGCGAAGGTCCTTGATCAGTTCAGTGTTCCTAGCACCGGATGCGGAGGCTATCCTTAATATTTCTTTGCGCAACGGTGGAGGTGAGGATTTTTTCGCATGGAATCATGAAAAATCAGGAGTCTATTCTGTCAAATCAGCGTACCGTGCTCTAGTGAATCAGAACGAGCATGCAGCTCTAGATGAAGGGACAGCTAAAGGAACCTCAGAGAATGAGCAACAGATGTGGACTTCTCTTTGGAAGTTGAAGGTCGTGCCGAAGGTTCGGGTGTTTTGGTGGCGAGTTATTCGTGGAATTTTGCCAGATGAATGCACCCTCAAACGGAGGCGCATCAGAGAAAAAAGCAGATGCAATGTTTGCTTGGTTATGGAGGAGGACTTGATGCATGCTTAAGGTATACAGCGGCGCCAGTGTACGTAGAACATAAAAAATTATCATGTATTACTGTATGCAGATAAAGCGCGGACTACGAAGTGAGTCTAGCTCAACGGTTGCGGGAGTGGATGTATAAACCCAGCACCTGAGTTTAAATCCTCACGGACGCGAATTAAGGTTTCTATTTATACTTAAGGCCCATGCTGATCTTGGTACTCATGCAATTTATCTTGAGGAATATGTTTTAATCTTAACCAAGATTAAAAAATCTTAGTACTCATGCCAAATGACTGTGTGCACCCCTGATTGGTGTAAAGACCGGGAAGTGAAATTCTCCCCATTTTTAATCCATCTTTTTTACGCCCAATACCACAGTGAATTCCAGGCAAGATATGAAACATATACTTGGTATTGCCGTGGAAGCTTTTAGTGAACGTTATCTTGGGCTCCCAACTGCAGTGGGCAGGGTCACGAGTGGACCGTTTGACCATACTGGAGAAAGATCTAGAAGCAAGATGCAAGGTTGGTCAGAGAAACATTTAGCATGTACAACGCGGGAAATTCTCCTGAAGGTAAGAGTCTGGCTTCAGCGATGGCTAAATACTGGTGGAGTCGCTCTTTGGATAGGAAATCCATGCACTGGATCTCCTGGAAATATTTATCGAACCAAAGATTAAGGGTTGAATGGGTTTCCGCGATCTACAATTATTCAACGTGGCACTGTTGGGGAAGCATGGCTGGAAGTTCATGACAAACACAAGTTCCATGTGTGCTAGAGTGTTGAAAGGGCGTTACTTCCCTAGTTGTGATTTTATGGCTGCCACTGTCCCACGTTCTGCTTCGGCGACTTGGAGAGCGATTATGGCTGGCAGGAAAGCTTTGGAGCCAGGTTTGATTAAGAGAGTGGGGGATGGATCTTCGATCTCTATCTGGACTGATAAATGGATTTCTGAGTCTATTTCAATGTCTCTATTCTGAAACCTGCTGATACTGAACTTGTGAAACCAAGTGAGCTGGTTACTGCGGATCAGCTTATTGATTTAGATAATTGGACCTGGCGAAGGTCCTTGATCAGGTCAGTGTTCCTAGCGCCGGATGCGGAGTCTATCCTTAATATTTCTTTGTGCAACGGTGGAGGTGAGGATTTTTTCCATGGAATCATGAAAGATCGGGAGTCTATTATGTCAAGTCAGCGTACCGTGCTCTAGTGAATCAGAATGAGCGTGTAGCTCTAGATGAAGGGACGGCTACAGGAACTCAGAGAATGAGCAACATATGTGGACTTCTCTTTGGAAGTTGAAGGTCGTGCCGAAGGTTCGGGTGATTTGGTGGCGAGTTATTCGTGGATGCACCCTCAAACGGAGGCACATCAGAGAAATAAGCAGATGCAATGTTTGCTTGACTATGGAGGAGGACTTGATGCATGCTTTGATCAAGTGTCCTCATGCACAGCGGTTCTGGAACGAGGCTGTTACATGCCTTGATGTTCGTCTACCGCAATTGCACCCTAATACCTGGGCTCAAGGTATACCTTTGTGACCCAAGGGTTTTGGATGAAGACATGGCTAAAATTATCACGATTACGTGGTCTATTTGGCGTTCTCGGAATAAGCGGAAACATGAGGGTGAAGCAATTGATCCAAAGTTCTCCATGAAGTTACCTAGGGAGGCTCTTGCGCTCTTGGAGTTTCAAAAGAAGTAGATATATTATTCTGCGTGGTCATGTATGGCGTCCTCCGGATGAGGGTTTTGTCGTTGTCAACACTGCCGTGCAATCAATTCCGGGGATGGCAATGGAGGGGCAGGTGTTGTTGCAAGATCTACCTGCCGGTTGGTTGGTGCGTGGTGTAAGCCGCAGCCAGGGATCTCGGATCCGTTGATCGCTGGATGTTTGTCCTTGCGTGAAGGTGTTCTATTCGCCAAACTCTGGGGCCTCACACATGTGAACATGGAGACGGGCTGCCTGGAGTTAGTAAACCTCTGGAATAATCGCCGCAATTCTCTTTCAGTTGTGGCTCCGATTTTGTTAGAAGTTGGAGAGCTAGCTAGTTCTTTCTCTGTTTTTTCAGTGCACCCATGTAATAAGGATAGCCAATTACCCGGCTCACCTATTTGCCAAGCGTGCTTGCACATTGCGTGTCACCGAGAGTTGGATAGCTTCCTGGTCAGTAGCGAATGCAATAAAGCTCTCCTAAATTCCCTGCAAAAAAAAAAGATAAAGCGCGGACCGGACAAGTGGCGGCGATTTACACAAAAATAACCCAAAAGTGGAAGAAAAGCACAGACTGACCCTCCGGCGAAATTATTTCACCAATCTAACCCTTTTGTGTGGCGCCTCTCCCACGGGCGCCACACGTGCCCATGTGGCTCCCCTCCTGCCGGCGCCACACACCCAGCCGACGTGGCCCCATCGACGCTGAGCTGGTGCGCCCATCCGACGTGGCAGCATGAGTGGCGCCCCTCCCAACGGCGCCACACATGCACTTGTAATCCCCCCAGCCATACTGTGAGACAATTCCTCTAGGACTTAGCCGTTTTGCGAGGCTCGATGTGTGGCGCCGATGCCACGGGCGCCACACTAGCATGTGTGGCGCCGATGCCACGGGCGCCACACATCCACTTAAGTGTGGCGCCCGCGCCCGCGCCCAGCCCGACCCTCTCTTTCTCTTCTTTCTCTCCTCTCTTTCTCACCTCCAACCGCCGCCGCCGGCCGCCTCTCCGCCGCCCCCACCAAATCCTCCACGGATTGGACAGATCTGGCCGGCCAAATCCATCCCCATACAATCCTCAAGGTATTCCCCTTCGTTCCCCTTCGATTCATCCAAGATTTGCTCCGGTTTAATTCGTTCCCCTTCGATTCATCCTATATTGGAAATGTTGGTTGTGTTTGAACCATAGATTTGTATGCATGTGTGTTGAACCATAGATTTGAACCATAGATTTGTTGAAACCATAGATTGTATGCATGTGTTTGAACCATAGATGTTAAATTTTGTTAGATTGTATGCATTGTATCCAAAGATGTTTGAAATGGCTATGTATGTGTTGAAATGGGTATGTAAGTGTTGAATGTATGTATCCTAGATTTGTGGAGGAACCCTAGGCATCAAATTTCATGAATGTGTATTTGTAGGAATAACTCATATGGTGTTCTATCCCTAGATATGAATGTATGTGTGTATGGAACCTTATGTATGTATGTGGTGAAAGACAAAATTGGAGCTTAGCAAATGCATTCTATTGTCTTACATATGTCTATTATGTGCCTAGGAATGGTATGTCTTACGAAATTCATATGTGTGATGTATTT
>NC_061512.1:193354900-193388017 GCF_022539505.1 Lolium rigidum | reverse complement strand
TGCCGCGACCGTTCCCAACCGCCACTTGTCGGGTCCGCGCTTTATCTTATTTTTTTGCAGGGAATTTAGGAGAGCTTTATTAACCAAAGGCATTCGCTGGACAATCAGCCAGAAGGCTACTGACCAGGAAGCTAGGAGTCTCGAACATCCAACTCTCGGTGATACGCAATGTGCAAGCACACTTGGCACATAGGTGAGCCGGGTAATTGGCTGACCTTATTACAAGCTGAACTAAAAAAACAGAGAAAGAGCTAGCTAGCTCTCCAACTTCAAACAAAATCGGAGCCACAACCGACAGAGAATTGCGGTGGTTATTCCAGAGGTTTACGAACTCCAGGCAGCCCATCCCCATGTTCACATGTGTGAGGCCCCTGAGTTTGGCGAATAGAACACCTTCACGCAAGGACAAACATTCAGCGATCAACGGATCTGAGGTCCCTGGCAGCGGCTTACACCACGCACCAACCAACCGGCAGGTAGATCTTGCAACACCACCTGCCCCTCCATTGCCATCCCCCAGAATTGATTGCACGTCAGCGTTGACAACGACAAAACCCTCATCCGGAGGACGCCATCCATGACCGGGCAGAATAATCTACTTCTTTTGAAACTCCAAGAGCGCAAGAGCCTCCCTAGTTAACTTCATGGATAACTTTGGATCAATTGCTTCACCCTCATGTTTCCACTTATTCCGAGAATGCCAAATAGACCACGTAATCGTGGTAATTTTAGCCATGTCTTCATCCAAAAACCCTTGGGTCACAAAGTATACCTTCAGCCCAAGTATTAGGGTGCAATCGCGGTAGACGAACATCGAGGCATGTAACAGCCTCGTTCCAGAACCGCTGTGCATGAGGACACTTGATCAAAGCATGCATCAAGTCCTCCTCCATAGCCAAGCAAACATTGCATCTGCTTATTTCTCTGATGTGCCTCCGTTCGAGGGTGCATTCATCTGGTAGAATTCCATGAATAACTCGCCACCAAAACACCCGAACCTTCGGCACGACCTTCAACTTCCAAAGAGAAGTCCACATATGTTGCTCATTCTCTGGCCGTCCCTTCATCTAGAGCTGCACGCTCGTTCTGATTCACTAGAGCACGGTACGCTGATTTGACAGAATAGACTCCCGATCTTTCATGATTCCATGCGAAAAAATCCTCACCTCCACCGTTGCACAAAGAAATATTAAGGGTAGCCTCCGCATCCGGCGCTAGGAACACTGACCTGATCAAGGACCTTCGCCAGGTCCAATTATCTTAATCAATAAGTTGATCCGCAGTAACCAGCTCACTTGGTTTCACAAGTTCAGTATCAGCAGGTTTCAGAATAGGGACATTGAAATAGACTCAGAAATCCATTTATCAGTCTAGATAGAGATCGAAGATCCATCCCCCACTCTCTTAATCAAACCTGTCTCCAAAGCTTTCCTGCCAGCCATAATCGCTCTCCAAGTCGCCGAAGCATAACGTGGGACAGTGGCAGCCATAAAATCACAACTAGGGAAGTAACGCCCTTTCAACACTCTAGCACACATGGAACTTGTGTTTGTCATGAACTTCCAGCCATGCTTCCCCAACAGTGCCACGTTGAATAATTGTAGATCGCGGAAACCCATTCAACCCTTAATCTTTGGTTCGATAAATATTTCCAGGAGATCCAGTGCATGGATTTCCTATCCAAAGAGCGACTCCACCAGTATTTAGCCATCGCTGAAGCCAGACTCTTACACACTTTCTTTGTCAAGAGAAAACACATCATGCTGAAAGTAGGGATCGACTGTATGAATGCCTTCAGGAGAATTTCCCGTGTTGTACATGCTAAATGTTTCTCTGACCAACCTTGCATCTTGCTTCTAGATCTTTCTCCAATATGGCCAAACGGTCCACTCGTGACCCTGCCCACTGCAGTTGGGAGCCCAAGATAACGTTCACTAAAAGCTTCCACGGCAATACCAAGTATACGTTTCATATCTTGCCTGGAATTCACTGTGGTATTGGGCGTAAAAAAGATGAATTAAAAATAGGGAGAATTTCACTTCCCGGTCTTTACACCAATCAGGGGTGCACACAGTCATTTGGCATGAGTACTAAGATTTTTTAATCTTGGTTAAGATTAAAACATATTCCTCAAGATAAATTGCATGAGTACCAAGATCAGCATGGGCCTTAAGTATAAATAGAAACCTTAATTCGCGTCTGTGAGGATTTAAACTCAGGTGCTGGGTTTATACATCCACTCCCGCAACCAGTTGAGCTAAACTCACTTCGTAGTCCGCGCTTTATCTGCATACAGTAGTACATGATAATTTTTTATGTTCTACGTACACTGGCGCCGTTATATACCTTAAGCGGATGGCCACTACGTACCGTACGGCACAGGACAAGGGACGTCCCTTCCTCGTGGCCTCCAGGAAACCGCCGGGAAACGGTGCACCGCAGAGATCGACCCACCTTTCCTTCAGATTGATTGTCCTCGCTGCGAACCCCGCATTTTAGAGCATCTCTATTAGCTACCCCAATTTTCAGCAGCAAATTTGAAAGATGGAGTAGCAAAACAGGGGTCATTTTAGTATTTTACCAGTTGCCTCAGCAGTACCGTCAGCTCCGTAGCCGCCTTAAAATAGGGGCAAGGCTGCCGCGCCACCACATCTCTTTTGACAACAATTTCGTGCACATGAACTTAAACCGGACATAAACATGCAATAAAATGATAGTAAGTCAATGGAATTAAAACAATATTTATATATTACATGCCAACACAAATACTTCATCAAACGGTTCATCAAGTAGCACATAAATCATCGAACAAAAACATGGAGTTCATCTCAAACAACAAACATACAAATTGAAACGGAGGCAAAAGCTTTACCTCATTCATTAATTAGAAGAGAATGTCTAGTTTTTAGGAGAAAATCGAGCGAAAACCTACGATAACGGCGCCAAGCCCACACCAACAACACACCGACAACCAAACCTAACAGAAACCCGAACAACAACACAAGAGACCACAAAACGACACAAACGAATACTCCAACACCGCGCCGACAAAGGCTGGCCATGAAATCGGAGTCACCCATCAATCAACCGCGGATCAATGGTAGGCAGCAACCAAGCTGGCGAGAAAATTGCAAACCTCTCAAGCGACGACAGCTTCGGACACCGTTGCACCAATAGGAACCTCATTCCTACCGGACTCAGCCGAGAGAGCGAGACTGCATCATCAACAACACTGCTCTTCTCAAAACCAACGCTAGGCGTCGGAGCCAAGATCCCATCTATTTCCTCGTTCTCATAGGTAGCCGATACAAGAGGCTGCGACGACTGGTCAAGACTGCCACATGGAGAGAAACAATTGTAGAGATGTTCTTCCTCAACTGGAGATGACATCTGCTCAGCGAAGCCAAGTGGGCGAAGCCTGCAGAGTGGCGAGCTCCTGCCCACCATAAGAACAAGCCTCCATCTGCTCCAAAGAAACACCGACGGGTGCCAATAACAGCTTAAACCTTGCCACCTCTTCACGAAGGGGGCGAGAGCCTCCTCGACGCGGTCAGCCACCAACTGATCGAGCTCCATACGCAACAAGGCAAACTGGCACTACAAATGGTGAAAGAACCACATAATGTCTTTAATTTATCCCTCCCGACATCTTGCAATCCGTTAGCAAGTCGAAGAGGGCCTTCCTATGGGCGGTGGCAAACAAAATTTCTGATGGTCATTGTATAGTTAATTGAAAAAACTATTTGTGGACCCAAAGAGAAAGGTGGGTTGGGCTTGGGCATCATGGACATTGGCAAGTTCGCTAGGGCCTTGCGCCTTCGGTGGTCTTGGCTCCAATGGGAAGATCCCTCCAAAGTCTGCTTGGATTGCAATGACCACCCTTATGACAAGGCGGACAAGTATTTCTTCTATGCGACCACCTCCATTGCCTTTGGAGACGGCGGCATGCAATTTTTTCGGATGCACCTTGCCTTCATGAGCTCAAACCGATTGCACCTTCCATGTTTTCAATCTCCTCTAGGAAAAACTTCACCGTCAAAAAAGGGAATGCCCGATGGAGACTGCATATATGGAACATGGGGGCATGTGAACCCACTTTTTGAAAACTTCCGTTTGTGATGTCAAAACATGTTTTAAAAATCGAAACACAAAATGATTTCCCAGATGATCTCAAATATGTGCACTGGACATGAGTTTCGTGACGAAAAAACCTTTTATTTTGTCTCAGCAAAAAAGTGAAATTTTGCAGGGCTATATAGCAGTATATATGTGACGTATTTTGTCTTTTTTTAGATTCTGAAATAAAAAAGTGGTTTCTCCCGAAAACTTTCTACGCACACATGAAACATGCGTACGTACCCGGTTATTTTTATTTCTGAATTTTTTCACATTTCGAAAATGCATTTCCAACCTGGGTTCACATGCACACAGGTTCCATGCCCGATGACTTTTGGATCTCTAAAATCAACACCAATGTGGGCCTCTCAACTAGACACCTGTTCATGCTGTTCTGTAGCACTCCGTTAACGTTCACTTGAGGCTAACTAAAAGTCTGACGAGCCGTACGTCGCCAACGTTACCTCATACAGTTGTGTTAGCACCAATCGTAAGCACCGATGTAATCCTGGGCTATATTAATTTCACACACACGCAAAACTATTGCTTTGATGGTCATGGTGCGGATAAAATCTCAGACGACGCCGTCCTGCGTGCAGTTTTATACCCGAAACAGCTCATCAGACAGCAGGTACCAGTCCGATCTTGGAGCTGAAGTTGACATGGCACACATTTCTTCTTTTCTTTCGAAACGGACATGATTCGTTAGGTGAGCAGAGACGTTTCTATCGGCCAGTTCAGCAGGACACTCCGGTCATCTGGACGCGCGCAAGAAGAGTCATTAGACGTGTCGGGAGGACTTTGAAGGAAGTCGTCGCCAGGCGGATGTGCCCGCCGTGGCTTATCCCAGCGTCAGCCACCGATTGCTGCCTCAAGGTTGGGGAATTGTTCAAGGCTTCAAGCTAGCTAGTACCATCTTGGAGGTTAATTACTGGAGTACATAGCTTGCTTCAGGTCCAAGAATTCCTTCGTGAAGAAAAACAGGTCCACGCGCGTGCAACGATCCGGTCTGTCATCTTAGGGTGTGTTTGGTAGACTGGGTCTGCTCAGATTTACTTTCCCAGTAGAGATATTTGACCTCATACATGCTAGTCTGAGATTTTACTGTGTGTTTGTTACCCTGTATGTGTTGGGAAAATCTGGACAGATACTTTGTTTGGTTAGCCCGTATGTGTTGGGAAAGTCCAAAGACTAGAAATAACATAAAGGTCCAAACTTTTACACAAAGAACCTTGAACAAACAAGATAAAAATCAATCAAGTCCCTGCAGGTAGAAGCTCATCGGCGGCGCCCGCAATCCCGTCCTGTAGCTGCCGGCTGCTGTGCAGCGGTGCGTGGAGGCCGTGGGGCATGGAGGCCATGGGGCGTGGAGGCCGTGGGGCATGGAGGAGCGTCATGGCGGCCAGTCCTGCCGGCGGTCGACGGCTGCTGGGGGCTCCATGGGCAGCGGCGCGAGGGGCTCCATGGCGGCGGCGCGAGGGGCTCCATGGCGGCGGCTCGAGGCGCGTGCGTGGAGGCGTCACGGCGGCGGCGCGAGGAGGCGCTAGGGCGGCGGCGCGACGAGCCAGGGAGCGACGAGCCAGGGGCGGCGGCGCGACGAGCCAGGGAGCAAGGAGCGGGGAGACAGGGAGCCAGAGAAGGATGGGAGAAAATGGGGAGAGAAAAAACGTGGGGGTGAGGGTCTGGGGGGGGTGGGGCGCGGCGAGTACAGTGTTTTGCGGGACGAGTTCGACCGGGATGACCAGAGAAGCTCGATTTGAGCTTCTCTCCTCAACCAGGCTCTGAGGCCTTTTTCGTATGGGTTGGGCAGTGCTGAGTTGCCCCGACCCGACCTAACAAACACATTCTTTGTATAAAATCTGGGTTGGGAGGAGAATATCTGGGTTGGCCCGATCTACCAAACACACCCTTAATATCTGTATTTGATTCAAGTATGATTGCGTGATTGACGGTACACTACCTGACCGTTTTCACTCACTCTGAGCAAGTATAATAAGTCATAATTAGCTGGCTATAAGAGTTAAAATAATATATTCATGCTTAGTTGGAGGAGAGAGAGAGGAGGAGAGAGAAAATGAGTGGGCTCTCATGCAAGAGTCAGCTCTATCACGTGGTCCTAGGCACTTTGTGAGAGTGAAATGTGGACCATCCATTGATAAAGTAGTACATGATTATAGCTCCTTATTATACATGTTGGTTCTATGTTAGCTACAAATGATATGGCATATGGCTTATAGCCAGCAGCTGACTATACTATTATACTATTAAACTTGCTCTCACAACGAGTTCGCTGTATGTTTTACCACCACAAAAACATGCGGTGATTGCTGGTAAATTGCTCACGGATAGTGTTATGATAGGTCAGCAACTCATTATCTCGTAAATAAGGACTGTTATAGTATCTCCCTTAAAATACTCAATATTAAATTGATAGAAAGCTCGCCCTACTTCTCGAGGCGTCTCTAGCAGAGAAACAATCCTGCCTACGCACATTTGACTTGAGTATTTCGACAAGATTTTCCACTTCTCAACAAGAATAGAGAATCAAGGTCGCATCTTTTGCATTTACTAACGAGACCATAGCTCGAATATGATCACATCATTTTTTTCGAGAATTCCTCACCGCTTGTTATATTACTCGAGCGACTTGGCAGTCATACCGTTTGTACAAATTGGGAGAGGGAGGTACAATGGGATGGGAGGAGAGAACACAAAGCTACATAGCAGAGGACAAAAGGAGACCACAAAGTGCGTCTAATCGCTCTCGATCATGAATCTTGTACCTCCACCTCCACAAGGCGAGGTCGTCGGCCACCCTACGGAGCATCATGCGCGCCGTGGTGGCCTTGACATTGAAGACGAGGTCGTTCCGAGCCTTCCATATCGACCACATGACCGTCGCACTGCCAGCATGCCAGACATGGGTTGCCGTCCGAGGGGGCGACGGGAGATCCCAAATGGAGAAGTCACCAGCCGGAACGGGGGTCTGAAGGTGGTCCCACACCTCGGCGGCAGTGGAGCAGCGGAGGAAGAGGTGCCGCCCAGTCTCCTGCAAGGGGCAAGCAGCGCACACAGCGTATGGCACGCAGCCCTTGAAGAAGAGGTTGCCCCGCGTACTGAGCCTGTCGATGTCGGCGAGGTACGAGAAGATCCACACCTTGGAAGGCAGCCTGAGCCCCCATGATGTGCAGGCGGACACATCTGGGGTGTTGCGGTGACCCAGCATACCACTGCATGGTGTAGTATGCAAGTCGTTGACATAACACAAGTGAAACACCGTTCCACTCATATTACATCCCTCAGAGTGGTACAGAAACATATGGGAGTCCAAGGCATGTCTATAGAAGGATACACAAACTGTTTACAGAAGATCAACATAGCCTCCTACTTTATAGTGAGGTAAAACTTCAAATAAAGCTCCAGAAGAATAACTCGTAGTCTATCTTGTTGCTAACTATAGCTCAACAGCTACTTGGCTCGCTATAGAACTCTAACTACTTAGGTTCTAGGATTAGGGAAAAGGTTCCCTTCTATTGCTAGTCTAGGTTTCCACCCTAGCTGATGTATAAGTTGACTCCATTGACGTCATTGTTTGGGTATTCCATCTTGTTGCAGTTGACTTCTTTGTCTTCGAGTTCCACGGTAGTTTCTCCTTCGGTGACTTTGATCTAAGAAGGGGGTTCAAAAGGGAGGGAATGAGTACGAGCGTACTCAGCAAGTTCATTATAGGAAATAGGTGTATCATGCACTAGCTACAGCCACAGACCAGAAAGTCATAGGCAAATGCAAATTTTCATAAACATTTCTTCAAAAGGTTTATTTTATTCTAAAAATTATGCCCGACAGTCTTCACAGGTTGACCAGAACTTCACGGTATTCCTTTCCTGCCGCGTTCGTAGTTCCCTTCCCGGAACAAGGAGTGACAACTATAATTTGATACGCTCTGCAGAGGTGCGTTACTTTTTCCATAAGAGAACTTATCCTTGTTGCCAACCGGGTTCGGTATTCCCGTCCACACTTCCTTGGTGTGAGGCCCAGTATAAGAACCAAGCCAATCAGTGCCTTCTCCGCGACCCAGCATACCCACCCTTTTGCCCATCCGTACATCCCCGGTAGACTTCTCCCGATCATACGGCTTTACCTCTGATGTGATATGGACAATCCATCATAGACGGTAGAGCGCTCTGATACGTCTCCAACGTATCTATAATTTCTGATGTTCCATGCTAGTTTTATGACAATACCTACATGTTTTGCTCACACTTTATAATGATTTTATGCATTTTCCGGAACTAACCTATTAACAAGATGCCACAGTGCCAGTTCCTGTTTTCTGCTATTTTTGGTTCCAGAAAGGTTGTTCGGGCAATATTCTTGGAATTCGACGAAACAAAGGCCAAACATCTTATTTCACCGAGACGGACCAGAACACCGAAGGAGAGCCGAATGGGAGGCCCAGGGCTCCCAGACCACTGGCTGGCGCGGCCTGGGGGGCGTGCCGCCCTATGGGGTGGGCCCCCCAGGCACCCCCTTGCGCCTCCTCTTCGCCTATAAAATCCCTCGTGACCTAAAAACTCGACACCAATTGACAAAACTCCAGAAAGACTCCAGGAACGCCGCCGCCATCGCGAAACTCCGTTTCGGGGGACAAAAGTCTCTGTTCCGGCACGCCACCGGGACGGGGAATTGCCCCCGGAGTCATCTCCATCGACACCACCGCCATCTTCATCACCATCGCTGTCTCCCATGATGAGGAGGGAGTAGTTCTCCCCGAAGCTGAGGGCTCTACCGGTAGCTATGTGGTTCATCTCTCTCTCCCATGGTGTGATCTTTATGTGATCATGAGCTTTGTATCACTATTAATCTATGTGCTACTCTAGTGATGTTATTAAAGTAGTCTATTCCTCCTTCATGATGTAATGTTGACAGTGTGTGCATCATGTAGTACTTGGCGTAGGTTATGATTGTACTCTCTTGTAGATTATGAAGTTAACTATTACTATGCACTCTAGAGGTTACTTTAATATGAACTCCGGATTCACTCTCCACGGTGTGATGGTGACAGTGTGTGCATCGTGTGTGATTCCTTTATGACATTGTGGAGCTTGTTTACTCTGGCTTGAGGGAGCTCTTGTAGCCCTACACAATGAATGGTGTTTATTATCCAACAAGAGAGTGTTGGAAAGTAGCACAAGTGAGGAGAAGTTATTTATTTATTATGTGATCATTGTTGAGAGTGTCCACTAGTGAAAGTATGATCCCTAGGCCTTGTTTCTAAGCATTGAAACACCGTTTCCAACAAGTTCTGCTACATGTTTGCTTGCTGTCATCTTTATTTCAGATTGTTATTGCCACTCATATTCATCCATATCACTTGCATTTTACTATCTCTTCGCCGAACTAGTGCACCTATACATCTGACAAGTGTATTAGGTGTGTTGGGGACACAAGAGACTTCTTGTATCGTAATTGCATGGTTGCTTGAGAGGGATATCTTTGACCTCTACCTCCCTGAGTTCGATAAACCTTGGGTGATTCACTTAAGGGAAACTTGCTGCTGTTCTACAAACCTCTGCTCTTGGAGGCCCAACACTGTCTACAGGAATAGAAGCGTGCGTAGACATCACGCTCTCATCCACAAGGATAGGGATTTAAAAGAATTTCCCAACCTACTGCGGTGTTATCACAACACCCAACCAGGCTCTATCAAGTCCGTTGATATGCAGAAGGAAAAAAGATACAGCTGACTTCCCTAGAGCCATTATAGATCTTATGGTTAACGTGATATGTACGGTGCTAGAATCACTAGACGGCATTTGTAACTAGTCCTAGATGAGTAGTACCCTTGCAATGGAACCCCCACCAACAACACATACCATGATTCCATTGCCCACCACATAGTCATATTCATAATTGTAAAATAATATTTTGCTTTTCAATGCAAGAGTGATAAGTATAGTACTTTGCATATAGTTTGATAAAAATAATCAAATGACATGAGCAAGCGATGAACTTGCCTTTCTTGACTGCAAGATTATGCAGGCAAAAGCTTCGATATGTGATAACTCCAAATTCTGAAATACCATCATTGTCCGGTAATGACAATATTTAAAGAACTGGCAAAGATGCTATAATGCATAGTATGGGATGCAATCTAACCTAACCCCGATGATTTAAGATTGGTGAGTTATAAAGATTTCTTTAGGGTGTGTTGCACTTTTAGAGTGATTTCTCAAACAAGGTTCTTACTAGGGTTTGGTTTTCTTAGTAACTTAAACATGTGATATAATGCATCATAACAATCATACACACAAAGAAATTGTAGTTGAATAGTATGTAAAGAGCAATTGTCAGTTTTAAGTTCCACAGTGCATGGTTGATGATTACTTATCATGTATTTTAAAAGAATAACTCTTGAAGAACAGGTTAATTAATAAAGAACAAGAACTACTACCAATAGAAGTTACGTGCTTCTAGGGTTTACTAGGATTCACTATTAGGTTCATTTAGTTCACTAATTAGGGTCTAGTTTGTTACTAAGTAGTATGGGCCTATATACAGCAAGTCTTAGCATGTTTTAGGTAAACATGGACAACAAATTAAATTACTATGCATGGTTACTACTATGGTTGACCATAGAGTATCATATCTAAGGATGATTATGAAGGTGGTTCCATGAGTTAACCATTAGGGTTTACTATACATTCACATTTGTTTCACTAAGTAACCAATAGTGGTTTCTTAAATTAGATGGTTCATTATTTATCTGGTAGTCACATGGTTTAGTGTAGCATTAGTATCTAAAGTGAAGTACTACATAAGGTTTAAGGTTGATCCTAATGATGTGGTATTAAGGAATGGTGATCAATGGTGCTACTATAAGAGTAATAAGCTAGGGTTTACCCTAGGTGGCACTAACTGGTTACACAGGAGATTATTCAAGGATGGAAGCATGAAGTGATAACTTCATTTGTATTTGAGTTGATAATGTCTTGATAAATTATTAGCATGATTTTATTTGCTGGGTTTAGTACTGTGACTAAGGTTAATTGGTATATGATCACATGTTATAAATAACTAGGGTTTTAGAGTTGAAAACAATTTGGGATGATCACATTAAATAATGGGATCAAGTTCCTACTTATATTAGAACTAGGTTTCTAAATTGTGATACAATTCCTAAAACAATAATTGGCAATAGAGTTGAACTTATTAATTACTTTGAAATAAAATAAATAAGGGCCTTAGCATTTTGTTATTTTTAAAAGATTTAACAATTAAGATAAATACTATTTTAGGTTTAATTCAAGAATTAGGTTTTATAGTTGTTATGAAGTTTTAAAACAATATTTTTTTACTAAAAAGGTTTAAATAAATAAACAACTTTTGAACTAACAAAATAATATTAGCTTTTAATATTTTCTTGCTTTGTTGTTATTTAAAAGAAATAGTAAATGGTAATTTGCAATGTAGGGTTTATAAAATACCACTAATATTTAAGTTAGTGAAAATATGATAAAGAAAATTAATCTTAATATTTTATTTACTTACTGATTAGATATTATGTATTTTTGAAACTTTACTAATCATTGAATTCAAATTGTATTTTGGATAAAAGAAAAGGCATAATTAATAAAGGTTAAAATAATTGAATTTTATTTTTGCAAACATTTTCCTGTTATATTTTTATTGAATAGAGTTTATTTTTGTGAGCATTTGGATATCTAATTTATATTTTTCTAAGTTGAAATGAATTTCATTTATTTCAGCAAAGTTGCAGCAATATTCTGGATTTTGAAATAAAACGAAAATACTAATCGTACCCGTCTAAACCTAACCATGGCCACTGACTGGTGGGGTCTGGTCCAGGTCAGCTGCCTCGTTGGCAGTTGACTAGGTCAAACAGGTCATCGGGTCGTCCTGCCACATCGACATCACCGGCGGCTTGACGCCGGCGAGTCAAAACGCGACAGCGACGCCGATTTCGGGCTCCCCGGGATGGTCTACTACATGTTTCTGGACCCCCTTGACCTACTTAGCACGATGGTGGTGATGGTTTATCGAAATACTCATCGGAGCATCACCGGAGAAGACATCTGCGGCGGCGCTGCTCCGGCCAAATGGCCAACTTGAGCTAGGGATGATGCTAGGTAGAAAGAGTAGGTGCTCGAGATGCGTGAGCTCACCAGGTAGATGATGAGACCCTCGGCAAGGCTTGAGATGGTCGGAGACGAGCGAATAGTCCACTTCTCTGACGATCACTGGCGAAAGGGAACGAATGAATTGGCTTGATACCGAACTCCCCTTGGATGATTGGCTCCACCTAGATGATCCTTGAGTCTAGGCGCTTCTCCCGGACTACCCAATCGAGCTTGGGGTGGCCTCCTCCGTCAGGTTCGTGTTCGACGCCAGCGGCAGAGAGTGGAAGATTGCGAGAGATAGAGAGCGACTGAGAGGAAATGGATGGGCGTTGAAGAACAAGGACGACACGGTGATGCTTCAGGTGTATTTATAGAACCAGAGGAGGTCGGCATGGTCATTTCCTCTCCGGTGATGGCTCAGATGTGGCGGCATCGTTGGCGAGGTTCTGGGCGTTGATCTTGATGCTTTTTGGATAGGACGGACGCGAGAAGAGTAGGGCGCGATTCTGAGATGGTCTGCGGCGTCCAGGATCATCCTTATCCCCTGCGAGGGACGTGGCCAAGGCTCCCCTGCGTGTTGTCGCCACCGGAGAAGAGAACGAAGGTGTTGGCCTTACATTTAACACGAAACGGTATGGACCGTTTCTTGGTGGGCTGGGCCTCGTCGTGGAGTACTGCTGGATTGGCTTCGTGGGCTGCGACAGGCAGGTAAGCCTGCTTCTCCTTTTTCTTTTATCTGTTTTATTTTCCGTTTTCTATTTTGTTATTTGAATTCATATTTGAATTCTGTTTTGTTTATGCAGGGTTCTAAAAATTTCTTAAGCTCAATAGAACTTGATAATAATGCTTACTGCATAATTGTGTTGTTCAAACAAATATTTAATGTTTGATTAAATTGGTATTTTGTGACGTCATTTAAAATAGACATGAATTGTTTTGTTTATTTCAATTCTTTTTTTTATTTAGGAACCAAATCTGTTTAAGTGATTTGAAATTTATAATATTTTCATGGTGAATATATTATTAGGTTTTGTTAATTGTGCCTTGCAACATTAGTTGTTCATATGTATTTTAATTAGGGATAGAATTTAAAATAGGTGTTAATGAAGATGTGTTAGGGTCATGATTTCATGTGCCAATTATTTCTAAGGGCATGAAAATTTATTTAGGTTTATTTTAAAATCCTTGCTATTGATTGATCAACTAATTATGTACTAGTACTTGAGTTTAGGGTATGGTCTTAGGGTTTACTTGTGATGCACAAGTAGGGTTTAGGCATAGGTTCTATGTGGTTATGATCTAGGGTTCCCCTTATACTTATCAATTGAAGCAATAAGGAAAATAGGAATGTGGTCTAGGGTTTTGGTTATGTTTCACTAATGGAATATGGTTCCCACCTCCAATATTAAAGGTTGGTTTGAACAAGTAGGATTTAATACTACTCTAGTATTCTCTAGGATAGACATGGCTATGGTTAGCATCTATAATCTCTCTCACTTCTAAATGTCTTGGAATAGCCTAAGGTCCTACTCAAGTGATGATGATATGATCCTCTAAATATATGGTTTGTCTAGGAATTCTACTTTGGTATTTATGTAGCTTGTTCTTCTGGAAATCTGATAAACCTACAACTTGTGGTATGCCTCCACCTCCTAGCTTCTTCATCTTGATACTACCTAATGTATGGGTGGTCTCAAGGTTTTGGTTTCCTTGTAACGTGGTACTAGATGATTAAATGGATGAAGGGTGTGGCTCCTTTTATAGGTTTGGGCAAGCTCTGGTATCATGACACATAGGTAGGTGACTCTTGTTTTGGTTTCATGAGTAAGGTTCTTGGTTGTCATGCCCTCTGATGTCTACGGGTGCTTCTATTCTTGTAGACAGTGTTGGGCCTCCAAGAGCAGAGGTTTGTAGAACAGTAGCAAGTTTCCCTTAAGTGGACCACCCAAGGTTTATCGAACTCAGGGAGGAAGAGGTCAAAGATATCCCTCTCAAGCAACCCTGCAATCACGATACAAGAAGTCTCTTGTGTCCCCAACACACCTAATACACTTGTCAGATGTATAGGTGCACTAGTTCGGCGAAGAGATAGTGAAATACAAGTAGTATGGATGTATATGAGTGGTAATAACAATCTGAATAAAATATGGCAGCGAGTAAACATGCAACAGAACAGTAAATAAACGGAGATTCGATGTTTGGAAACAAGGCCTAGGGATCATACTTTCACTAGTGGACACTCTCAACTTTGATCACATAATAAAACCACTCTACACTCTCTTGTTGGATGATGAACACCACTAATTGTGTAGGGCTACAAGAGCACCTCAATGCCGGAGTTAACAAGCTCCACAACATTCAATGTTCATATTTAAATAACCTTAGAGTGCTTAATAGATCATTGAAATTACACCAAGTACTAACATAGCATGCACACTGTCACCATCACACTATGAAGGAGGAATAGATCACATCAATACTATCATAGCAATAATTAACTTCATAATCTACAAGAGATTACAATCATAACCTACGCCAAGTACTACATGATGCACACACTTGTCACCTTTACACCATGGAGGAGGAATAGACTACTTTAATAACATCACCAGAGTAACACATAGATGAATAGTGATACAAAGCTCATATGAATCTCAATCATGTAAGGCAGCTCATGAGATCATTGTATTGAAGTACATAGGAGAGAGATCAACCACATAGCTACCGGTACAGCCCTTAGCCTCGAGGGAGAACTACTCCCTCCTCATGGGAGACAACAGCGTTGATGAAGATGGCGGTGGTGTTGATGGCGATGCCTTCCGGGGGCACTTCCCCGTCCCGGCGGTGTGCCGAAACAGAGACTTCTGTCCCCCAGATCTTGGCTTCACGATGGCGGCGGCTCTGGAAGGTTTCTCGTACCGTGGCTTTTCCGTATCGAGGTTTTAGGTCGAGGAGGCTTAAATAGGCGAAGAGGCGGAGTCGGAGGGCTGACGGGGGCTACACACAGTAGGGGAGCACGGCCCAGGCCCTGGCCGCGCCACCCTGTCATCTGGTGGCCCTGTGTCCCTCCTCTGGTACCTCTCGGGTGTTCTGGAAGCTTCGTGGAATTATAGGATGCTGGGCATTGATTTCGTCCGATTCCGAGAATATTTCCTTACTAGGATTTCTGGAACCAAAAACAGCAGAAAACAGCAATTGGCCCTTCGGCATCTCGTCAATAGGTTAGTTCCGGAAAACGCATAAATATGACATATAATGTGTATAAAACATGTGAGTATCATCAATAAAGTAGCATGGAACATAAGAAATTATAGATACGTTTGAGACGTATCAAGCATCCCCAAGCTTAGTTCCTACTCGCCCTCGAGTAGGTAAACGATAACAAAGATAATTTCTTAAGTGACATGCTATCATAATCTTGATCAATGCTATTGTAAAGCATATGAGATGAATGCAGCGATTCAAAGCAATGGTAAAGACAATGAGTAAACAAATGAATCATATAGCAAAGACTTTTCATGAATAGTACTTTCAAGACAAGCATCAATAAGACTTGCATAAGAGTTACTCCTAAAGCAATAAATTCAAAGTAAAGGCATTGAAGCAACACAAAGGATGATTAAGTTTCAGCAATTGCTTTCAACTTGTAACATGTATATCTCATGGATAGTTGTCAACATAAAGAAATATAACAAGTGCAATAGGTAAACATGTAAGAATCAATGCACACAGTTTAAACAAGTGTTTGCTTCTAAGATAGAAAGAAGTAGGTAAACTGACTCAACAATAAAGTAGAAGATAGGCCCTTCGCAGAGGGAAGCATGGATTACTGTTTTTGTGCTAGAGCTTTTCATTTTGAAAACAAGAAACAATTTTGTCAACGGTAGTAATAAAGCATATGTGTTATGTATAAGACATCTTATAAGTTGCAAGCCTCATGCATAGTATACTAATAGTGCTCGCACCTTGTCCTAATTAGCTTGGATTAACACTGATTATCATTGCATAGCATATATTTCAACCAAGTGTCACAAAGGGGTACCTCTATGCCGCCTGTACAAAGGTCTAAGGAGAAAGCTCGCATTGGACTTCTCGCTTTTGATTATTCTCAACTTAGACATCCATACCGGGACAACATAGACAACAGATAACGGACTCCTCTTTAATGCATAAGCATTCAACAACGATTAAAATTCTCATAAGAGATTGAGGATTAATTGTCCAAACCGAAACTTCCACCATGAATCATGGCTTTAGTTAGCGGCCCAATGTTCTTCTCTAACAATATGCATACTCAAACCATTTGATCATGAAAATCTCCCTTACTTCAGACAAGACAAACATGCATAGCAACTCACATGATATTCAACAAAGGTGTAATAGTTGGTGGCGTCCCCAGAAACATGGTTATCGCTCAACAAGCAACTTATAAGAAATAATATACATAGCTACATATTCTTCACCACAATAGTTTTTAAGACTATTTTCCCATGAGCTATATATTGTAAAGACAAAGGAATAGAATTTTTAAAGGTAGCACTCAAGTAATTTACTTTGGAATGGCGGAGAAATACCATGTGGTAGGTAGGTATGGTGGACACAAATGGCATGGTTATTGGCTCAAGGATTTGGATGCACGAGAAGAATTCCTCTCAATACAACGCTAGGCTAGCAAGGTTGTTTGAAGCAAACTCAAGTATAAAACGGTACAACAAAACTTACATATGAACATATTGCAAGCATTATAAGACTTTACATCGTCTCCTTGTTGTTCAAACACCTTAACCAGAAAATATCTAGACTCTAGAGAAACTAATCATGCAAACCAAATTTTAACAAGCTCTATGTAGTTATTCGTTAATAGGTGCAAAGTACATGATGCAAGAGCTTAAACATGATCTATATGAGCACAACAATTGCCAAGTATCAAATTATTCAAGACATTATACCAATTACCACATGCAACATTTTTTGTTTCCAACCAAATAATAATTTATTTTTTTTGACACAAAAACAGTGGGGAAGGTCCCCACTGTGTCATTTTTTATATATCATAAATGGGGGGAATATGTACATGGAACGAAACTAAGCTAGTTCATAAAATGTCCAGCCAACCTTGCATACCTTCTCTCAGGCTAGGTCTAACCCTATGCCTAATAAGGGAAATAGATTCTTTAAAAAAAGCAAAACAGCTATCCAGATCTTCAGGCTTGCCATCAAAGATGAAAGAGTTCCTCTGGTTCCAAATGCTCCAGCAGCCAGCTATCATGGCTTCATTGAAAAAACGGTTAGTAGATCTATTCTTTGCATCCATTATCATGTCGATGACCTCAAGTTCTGTATTCCATTCCTCCCCAATTTTCCACCAAAAATTTCGACTGAAATCACACTGGAAGAAAAGGTGTAGCATATCTTCATGTAAATCTTCATTGCATAACACACAGAGCTGGTTCCCCACAAAAAATTCTTCTTGAGCATATGCATTTTAGTATTTAGTCTGTCTTGTATGAATAGCCAGAAGAAGAACTTGTGCTTTGGGAGGCAAGATGATTTCCATATCCACTTGAAGGGTGCTGGCGCCACAGGGGCATTAATCAACGCCAAATAAACCCTCTGGGTTGAGTATTTATTACTACTCCATGCAAAATTCCATTTATCATAAACAGACATATCATCAAGATGCAGATTGTTCAGTTCCTGTGACAGTTCATCACACTGTTGTGCAGCAATCATGGACAAAGGAAGATAAAACATATTGAAGATGTTTTCCTATGCAGTATTATAGGCTTACAACACATTAATATTCCCTTTCTTGGTGAATGAAAAGAGATGTGGGTATTTATCCTTTAGAATGTTATCTCCCCATTTATCATTCCATAGCATAATACTTTTCCCATTTCCTGGAGAACATGAGGTAAGTGATAACCCACAAGTATAGGGGATCGCAACAGTCTTCGAGGGAAGTAAAACCCAAATTTATTGATTCGACACAAGGGGAGGTAAAGAATACTTATAAGCCTTAACAACTGAGTTGTCAATTCAGCTGCACCTGGAAAAGCACTAGCAACAGGGGTGATGTGAAAGTAGCAGTAATATGAGAGCAGTAGTAACGGTAACACAGCAGCAGTAATAGTAATATGAGATCAATGGCACCAGAAAATAGTTGATACTACTTCCAATGACATGTAGAACGAGTATATGATGATGAAAGATGGACCGGGGTTCCCAGCTATCTACACTAGTGGTAACTCTCCAATAACAAGTGTTGGGTGAACAAATTACAGTTGGGCAATTGATAGGATTGAAATAGCATTAAGACAGAACATCAAGATCATTAATCATGTAGGCATGTTTTCCATATATAGTCATACGTGCTCGCAATGAAAAACTTGTACACCATCTTTTGTCCTACCAGCCGGTGGCAGCCGGGCCTCTAGGGAATCTACTGGAAATTAAGGTACTCCTTTTAATAGAGCACCGGAGCAAAGCATTAACACTCCGTGAAAACATGTGATCCTCATATCTAAGCCTTCCCCTCCAGTTGTCCCAATTTCTGTCACTTTGGGGCCTTTGGTTCCGGACATAGACATGTGCATACAACTTGTAGATACAATCTAAGCAATAAGTATAGAGCTTAAATCTAAGATCATGCCACTCGGGCCCTAGTGACAAGCATTAAACACAACAAGATTGCAACAACAATAACTTCACAAACTTTATAGATAGACTAATCATAATGTAACAATCCATCGGATCCCAACAAACACAACACCGATTACATCGAGATGAATCTCAATCATGTAAGGCAGCTCATGAGATCATTGTATTGAAGTACATGGGGGAGAGAATACCAACTAGCTACAGCTAGAACCCGTAGTCCATGGGGGAACTACTCACGGAGCATGATGGAGGCGATGGCGTTGATGGAGATGGCTTCCGGGGGCACTTCCCCGTCCCGGCAGGGTGCCGGAACAGAGACTTCTGTCCCCGAAACGGAGTTTCGCGATGGTGGCGGCGCCCCTGGAGTCTTTCTGGAGTTTCGTCAATTGGTATCGCGTTTTTAGGTCTCCAGGGCTTAAATAGGCGAAGAGTCGAAGTCGGAGGGGCCACGGGGCCACCTCACACTAGGGCGGCGCGCCCCCTCCGGGCCGCGCCGGCCACACGTGTGGGGCCCCCGGGGCACCCCTCCGGTCCCCTCTCGACTTTCCGGAAGGTTCCGGGAAAAATAAGATGTTGGGTCTTCGTTTCGTCGAATTCCGAGAATATTGCCCGAACAGCCTTTCTGGAACCAAAAACAACAGAAAACATCAACTGGCCCTTCGGCATCTGTTAATAGGTTAGTTCCGGAAAATGCATAAAAACATTATAAAGTGCAAGCAAAACATGTAAGTATTGTCATAAAACAAGCATGGAACATCATAAATTATAGGTACGTTGGAGACGTATCAAGCATCCCCAAGCTTAGTTCCTGCTCGCCCTCGAGTAGGTAAACGATAAAAAGAGTAATTTCTGTAGTGACACGCTACTTACATAATCTTGATCATCCTATTATAAAGCATATGAGATGAATGCAGTGACTCAAGGCAATGATCTATAGTTGCTAACAAATAGATAACATATAGCAAAACTTTTCATGAATAGTACTTTCAAGACAAGCATCAAAAGTTTCGCACAAGAGTTAACTCATAAAGCAATAAATTCAAAGTAAAAGCATTGAAGCAACACAGAGGAAGATTTAAGTTTCAGCGGTTACTTTCAACTTTCAACATGCATATCTCATGGATAATTGTCAACACAGAGTAATATGATGAATGCAAATAAGCAAGTATGTAAGAATCAATGCACAGTTGACACAAGTGTTTGCTTCTAAGATGGAAGGAAGTAGGTAAACTAACTCAACATAAAGTAAAAGAAAGGCCCTTCGCAGAGGGAAGCAGGGATTAAATCATGTGCTAGAGCTTTTTAAGTTTTGAAATCATATAGAGAGCATAAAAGTAAAGTTTTGAGAGGTGTTTGTTGTTGTCAACGAATAATAGTGGGCACTCTAACCCCCTTGCCAAACAGACTTTCCAAGAGCGGCTCCCATGAAGGACGTTATCTCTACCAGCAAGGTAGATCATCCCTCTTCTCTTTTGTTTACACATGTACTTTAGTTTTAGTTTTATGGTTGACACTCCTCCCAACCTTTTGCTTACACAAGCCATGGCTAACCGAATCCTCGGGCGCCTTCCAACATTCACATGCCATGAAGGAGTGTCTATTTGCAAAATTAAGTTGCTTACTGATGAATCAGAGCAAAACATGTGAAGAGAATTATTAATGAAGTTAGTTAATTGGGGGCTGGAAACCCCGCGCCAGCTCTTTTTGCAAAATTATTGGATAAGCGGATGAAGCCACTAGTCCATTGGTGAAAGCTGCCCAACAAGATTGAAAGATAAAACACCACGTACTTCCTCATGAGCTATAAAACATTGACACAAATAAGAGATAGTAAAGTTTTGAATTGTTTAAAGGTAGCACATGAAGTATTTACTTGGAATGGCAGAAAATACCACATAGTAGGTAGGTATGGTGGACACAAATGGCATAGGTTTTGGCTCAAGGTTTTGGATGCACGAGAAGCATTTCCTCTCAGTACAAGGCTTTGGCTAGCAAGGTTGTTTGATGCAAACACAAGTATGAACCGGTACAGCAAAACTTACATAAGGACATATTGCAAGCATTATAAAACTCTACACTGTCTTCCTTGTTGCTCAAACACTTTTACCAGAAAATATCTAGACCTTAGAGAGACCAATCATGCAAACCAATTTCAACAAGCTCTACGGTATTTCTCCACTAATAGGTTTAAACTACATGATGCAAGAGCTTAATCATGATCTACTTGAGAGCTCAAAACAATTGCCAAGTATCAAATTATCCAAGACATGATGAGGCATTTTCTGTTTCCAACCAAATAGCAATAAATGCAATAGCTTCCAACTTTTATCATTGAACATTAAAAGTAAAACGAAGAACACAAGTGTTCATATGAAAAAGCGGAGCGTGTCTCTCTCCCAAACAAGGATTGCTAGGATCCGAATTTATTTAAACATAAACAAAAATAAAAACACACAGACGCTCCAAGTGAAGCACATATGATGTGACCGAATAAAAATATAGTTTCAATAGAAGAAACCTGGTAAGTTGATGAAGAAGGGGATGCCTTGGGCATCCCCAAGCTTAGATGCTTGAGTCTTCTTGAAATATGCAGGGATGAACCACGGGGGCATCCCCAAGCTTAGACTTTTCACTCTTCTTGATCATATATCATCCTCCTCTCTTGACCCTTGAAAACTTCCTTCACACCAAACTTCTCATAAACTTCATTAGAGGGGTTAGTACTAAGAAAACTTTAATCCACCTTGGCCCTGTAGTGACACATTGCAAATACTCAATAAAACATTAGCTACAGCTCTCCACATCTAGAAAACCTCACTTAAATTCCACAAGAGACAATGCAAAAAACAGAGACAGAATCTGTCAAAACAGAACAGCCAGTAAACACGAATTTTTAAGAGGTACTTCCGTTGCTCAAATCAGAAAACTCAAAACTAATGAAAGTTGCGTACATATCCGAGGATCATTCACGTAAATTGGCAGATTTTTCTGAGTTACCTACAGAGAATCATACCCAGATTCGTGACAGCAAGAAATCTGTTTACGCGCAGAAATCCAAATCTAGCATCAAACTTCTATTAGAGACTTCACTTGGCACAACATTGCAATAAAATAAAGATAAGGAGAGGTTGCTACAGTAGTAACAACTTCCAAGACACAACAAAACAGTAGGAAAATAAACACATGGGTTATCTCCCAATAAGTTCTTTTCTTTATAGACATTAAGATGGGCTCAGCAGTTTTAATGATGCACTCGCAAGAAATAAGAGTTGAAGCAAAAGAGAGCATCAAGAAGCAAATTCAAAACACATTTAAGTCTAACCCACTTCCTATGCATAGGAATCTTGTACACAAATAAATTCATGAAGAACAAAGTGACAAGCATAAGAAGGTAAAACAGGAGTAACTTCAAAATTTTAAGCATATAGAGAGGTGTTTTAGTACCATGCAAATTTCTACAACCATATTTTCTCTCTCATAATAATTTTCAGTAGCTTCATGAACAAACTCAATAATATAACTATCACATAAAGCATGTCTTTCATGATTCACAAACACATAATTTTTATCAAGCTCAAAATTAGTGGAATTAAAACTTTCAAACCCACTTTTATCAATAATGTAACAAGATGATTGATCAATCTTAAAAGATATGGGACTCATAGATAAAGTCAAGACTTCTCTAATCCCATTTTCATTAGTAGTACAATTTATAGTATCAAGTAACATAGGACCATCATCTAGAGATTTATCATAAACATTTGCCAAACAAAACTCTTTAGTACCATGCATTTCGATATCAGGCACAAACAAAGCATTATAATAAGATTTATCAAAATAGCATGGATTATAATGAATAACAGTAGCATAATTATTGTCACAAGTTTTACTCATAGGTACTATTTCAAGAGAATCCATAGGAACATAACATTCATCCGCCTTTGGTAAGCATGGAGGACAATCAAATAGTGTAAGAGATAAAAAGAGTTACTCTCATTAGAAGGTTGGCATGGGTAGCTAATCCATTCTTCCTCCTTTTGTTCATCACTCTCCTCTTCTTTTTCATCCAATGAGCTTTCAGGTTCATCAATTTCCTCCTCTTTTTCATCCAATGTGCTTTCAGGTTCATCAATTTCTTCTTCCACTGGTTCCTGCAAATTGTGAGTGCATTCTTCTGCATTAATGAGTCTCTCTTTATAATCAATGATATAAGGATTATCACTGTAGCTTTCTATGCAAAAATTAAGGATAGAAGAGAGACATAATCTTTAAGGTCCTTACAAACAACACAAGTTTCATAATTTTTAGCAATGAAGGATTCGATCTCAGAGGCTCCCATAAACAAAACAAATTGTTCTACTTCTTCGAACCCAAAATGAATATATCTATTCCGATTATAGTTCTTAATTAAAAATTCCTCACTAAAGCCACATTGAAATTTAAGATGTTTAGTATCCTGTTGAGAGCAACAGTTTATATCATGGCGTTTAAGCAAGATTTTAGCAATTGTATTCAGTTTTTCTATCACAGCACTCATAACTTTTCCCCTTCTTGATTCTCTATAATTATTATATAGTTCTATAAGCTCCAAATAGGTTGTAGGTTCTCCCATAATAGCAGTTTTTAATTTTTCGATTTTTCAAATTTTTATGGATTTTTGGGTATATGAGGAAAGTAAAACAAGACAAAAAAAAACTAGGCAAAAGTAAACTAAGAAAAATAATACTAGACAGAAATAAACTAAGCACAAATAAACTAGACAAAAGTAAATTAAGCAAAACAAAATAAAATAAAACAGAGAGAGAGGTAGAGTGTACTCCCCAGGTGAACTTATGAGTAGAGCTATGCCTCCCCGGCAATGGCGCCAGAAAATAGTCTTGATAACCCACAAGTATAGGGGATCGCAACAGTCTTCGAGGGAAGTAAAACCCAAATTTATTGATTCGACACAACGGGAGGTAAAAAATACTTATAAGCCTTAACAACCGAGTTGTCAATTCAGCTCGCACCTGGAAAAGCACTAGCAACAGGGGTGATGTGAAAGTAGCGATAATATGAGAGCAGAGTAGTAACAAGTAACACGGCAGCAGTAATAGTAATATGAGAGCAATGGCACCAGTAAAATAGTTGATACTACTTCCAATGACATGTAGAACGAGTATATGATGATGAAAGATGGACCGGGGTTCCCAGCTATCTACACTAGTGGTAACTCTCCAATAACAAGTGTTGGGTGAACAAATTACAGTTGGGCAATTGATAGGATTGAAATAGCATTAAGACAGAATATCAAGATCATTAATCATGTAGGCATGTTTTCCATATATAGTCATACGTGCTCGCAATGAGAAACTTGTACACCATCTTTTGTCCTACCAGCCGGTGGCAGCCGGGCCTCTAGGGAATCTACTGGATATTAAGGTACTCCTTTTAATAGAGCACCGGAGCAAAGCATTAACACTCCGTGAAAACATGTGATCCTCATATCTAAGCCTTCCCCTCCAGCTTGTCCCAATTTCGTCACTTTGGGGCCTTTGGTTCCGGACATAGACATGTGCATACAACTTGTAGATACAATCTAAGCAATAAGTATAGAGCTTAAATCTAAGATCATGCCACTCGGGCCCTAGTGACAAGCATTAAACACAACAAGATTGCAACAACAATAACTTCACAAACTTTATAGATAGACTAATCATAATGTAACAATCCATCGGATCCCAACAAACACAACACCGATTACATCAGATGAATCTCAATCATGTAAGGCAGCTCATGAGATCATTGTATTGAAGTACATGGGGGAGAGAATACCAACTAGCTACAGCTAGAACCCGTAGTCCATGGGGGAACTACTCACGGAGCATGATGGAGGCGATGGCGTTGATGGAGATGGCTTCCGGGGGCACATCCCCGTCCCGGCAGGGTGCCGGAACAGAGACTTCTGTTTCCCGAAACGGAGTTTCGCGATGGTGGCGGCGCCCCTGTAGTCTTTCTGGAGTTTCGTCAATTGGTATCGCGTTTTTAGGTCTCCATGGCTTAAATAGGCGAAGAGTCGGAGTCGGAGGGGCCACGGGGCCACCTCACACTAGGACGGCGCACCCCCCTCCTAGGCCGCGCCGGCCACATGTGTGGGGCCCCCAGGGCACCCCTCTGGTCCCCCTCTGACTTTCTGGAAGGTTCCGGGAAAAATAAGATGTTGGGTCTTCGTTTCGTCGAATTCCGAGAATATTGCCCGAACAGCCTTTCTGGAACCAAAAACAACGAAAAACAGCAACCGGCCCTTCGGCATCTCGTTAATAGGTTAGTTCCGGAAAATGCATAAAAACATTATAAAGTGCAAGCAAAACATGTAAGTATTGTCATAAAACAAGCATGGAACATCAGAAATTATAGGTACGTTGGAGACGTATCAGTAAGCTGCTTAAATTCTGGGATTAAAGCCATGCAATCACGCCACCAGAAAGATCCTCTGGAATTGCTTGCTATTGGGACAGCACCATGTTGGTAATAAGCTTGCCAGACCAGGTTCACCCAGGGGATATCCTGCTTGTTGTAAAATTTATATAGATTCTTTATTTGGAATGCTTTATTCTGAATCTTAAGATCCAACACTCCCAGTCCTCCAGCTTTCATGGGGAGGCATACCTTATTCCAACTGACTATGCATTTTCCATGTTTATCAATCTCCTTTCCATGCCATAGAAATTGTCTGCTAACTTTCTGTATATGCTCCAGGTTTGTGTTGTGTACTTTGATAGCACACATAACATGGTTTGGCATAGCAGATATCACAGCTTTGATAGTCACTAACCTGGCACTGTATGACAATAAATTAGATAATCCAGATAACCTTTTATCCACCTTACAGATCATGGGAATTAGATCATCAACTTTTGGTCTAGTAGTTCCCATCGGGAGTCCCAGATAAGTAAAAGGAAGTGATTCTCTTTTGCAGCCAAAATGATTCGCTAGCTCTTGACATCTTTCAGAGGTAATATTAATTGGAACCATGGAAGACTTCTGGTAATTAATTTTCAAGCCAGTAGAAATAGTAAAGTTGGTCAAGATATCCTTGAGATTGTCAAGTTGTTCCAATTCAGCAGGTACAATGATGAGTGTATCATCTGCATACTGTAATATAGGATAATCTTGCCCATAAGAATTGTTGATGGGTAGATTAAGAACTCTCTCATGCCAAGCATAGTTAATGATAATCTGCAATAATTCAGCAGTGGCCACAAAGAGTAGGGGAGACAGTGGGTCACCTTGTCTAACACCTCTTTTGCATATTATATTTTTTCCTGGCACTCCATTCAGAATAACAGATGTGGATGCAGTAGTAAGGATACACTGAATCCAGCCTATAAATTTGTCACTGAATCCCAGATGTCTTAACATGGATAGAATGGCAGAATATTCTACTGTATCAAATGCTTTTTCAAAGTCTAATTTCAATATGACAATCTCTTTCTTTGATTTATGACATATGTGCAGATATTCAAAGGCCCATGATAGGCAGTCTTGAATGGTTTTATTCCTAATAAAACCATATTGATTTTGATGCAGAATAGGAATGATAACCTTCTGCACCCTGTTGGCCATAATCTTGGTAATAACCTTGAGTGCCATGCTCACTAAAGATATTGGTCTATAGTCTGATGCTGTTTCAGGGTGTGGCCTTTTTGGGATTAGCACAATAAATGCAGTATTCAGACTTTCTAGGTTAATGTCTCCCTCATAGAATTTCTGCAGCAGATCATAGAATTGTGATTTGACAATATTCCAGTATTTCTTCATGAATTTGCCATTGAAACCATCTGGGCCAGGCACTTTGTCATTTGGCATGTGCTTGATAACTTCATCAATTTCCTCTTTTGTGAAAGGAATGTCTAAGCTTGACAGATCATGCCGATTGACAATGTCATTAAGATCAAACATCATATTAGTATTTACAGATTTGCCAAGCCTTTCTTTAAATGAAAACCACAGGTGTGCTGCTTTCTGTCCATGCTCACTGAGAGCTCTTCCATCCTCAGTAATGAGCTGTGATATGTAATTGTGCCTGTAATTCCTTGTGGCAATTGCATGGAAATTTTTTGTATTTTCATCACCAAGCTTGGCCCATCTGATGTTTGCTCTTTTCCTCCAATATAATCTCTTGGCTTCCAAAAGATTTTTTGGTGTGTCTTGAGTGCAAGTCTGAATTTTTTTTCTATAATAGATAGAGGCCTTTGTTCTTCCAACCCATCTAGAAGTGCAAGCACATAGCTGCAGTTATGTATGATAATGGATAACTGTGATAAATTTTTGCTCCATCTTTTGATGCCTTGCCTAAGGGATTTAAATCTGGCTGTAATGTCCTGTGCTGCATTTTTGTATGTCCCCATATTTTTCCAGTGATGCTGTACCACTTCATCAAGCCCATCAAAATCCAGCCAATATTCTTCAAATCTGAAAATTTGAGCCTTGGGAATGGTTGATCCTATTTCAATGATAATTGGGACATGATCTGACCCTAGCCTAGCCATGGGGGAGGCCATGGTATTTGGGAAGGTGATGGTCCATAAAGAGGAAGTAAATATCCAATCAAGCTTTTCTAGTAAAGGGGTGTTCTGCATGTTGCTCCATGTATACTGCCTACCTTTCAAAGGGATTTCTTCCAGATCATGTGCTTGTATAATATCATTGAAAGACAACATGGTATTTGTATTACCTCCAGGTCTATTTCTATCATCATTTGATCTAATCATATTGAAATCACCAACAAGCATCCACAAGGCATAAATTGATGAGTCCAAGTTATTCATCCAGTTAATAAACTCATTTCTCCCCTCAGTATGGCAAGAGGCATATATATTTGTGATGTACCATTTCTGCCCAGAGATATTGCAAATAAACTCCACTGTAATTTGATAGCTAGAAGAGCTTATGATATTACCATTGAAAGCATTTCCATTCCATATAGTAATAAGACCCCCCGAATTCCCCACAGATGGGTGATATGCAAACATATTAAATTTTCTTGGACAAAATTTTCTGATATAAGCATTGTCAAAACTCTCTCTCTTTTTGTCTCTTGCAAACAGATAATATTGCAATTGCTTTTGCTGATTTTATTAGCAAGGTCATCCCATCTATCCTGAGAATTGATACCTCTAATATTCCAATCCAGAATATTCCATGATCTGTATCTATTCATGATAAAAAAATGTTGGAAAAAAGCTTAGGAGTATATGTAATATACTTCTTTCATGTGTAATTCTCAGTGGGATAAATTCAGCTGGCCATGGAGCCATCATCAAATAGAACAAGATAACTGGATCATGATAAGCAAGAGATAGACACAGGATCACATAAGACCAAAATACTGACAGATAATGGACTCTGTCAGACCTCCTTACATAGTGTTTGATAAATAAAAATATGGTCTTACAGCACACATAATAGGAGTGAAAGCAACAAAGTACTGTGGGAAATAACTGATGATGGAAACTAGGGATAAAGGAGCAAATTGTGGGCATGCTCCAGGCCCTGTGCATGATATGATTACACACTATCATTTGAACTATCATAGTTCAAGGCTGCATCAGACACCATCTCAGATGGCATCTTACAATGGTTTCTTCCAATGGCTTGGATAGTGGATGCAGGCATATGTGGGGGAGGTGCACTGCTGTTGTTGATGACCTCAGCTTCAAAATGTGGTGCCAGGTTGATCACAATGTTACCATCTGTTCTGTTGCCAGTCTTGGAGGTGGAAACATCTTGCTGATTCTGTTTCCCATTCTGTGCACCTAGGATAGCACTCTGAACATCCTTGTAGCCAACTGCAAGTCCAGCAATCCTATTGCTTCTCCTCACCTGTGAGACATCAGTGACAAGCTTCCCCTTTCCTTTCTTCATACGTTTGGTGCTTGGCTGTTCAACAGCAGCATTCAGGTCAGGCACAGTGTCATCTGATATCTCAGTTATTTCCACAGAACTAGATGCTCTGTTTTTTAAGCCAGCATTGTCCACTGCATCAATCTGAAGATAGCAGGTTCTGACCTTTCCATTTGGCCCATTTGCTTCCACCACCTTGCAGTTTGTGACAGTTGATGTGTGAATCACCAAGGTGGGGCAGCACTTCTGCTGCATTGCCAATGATACTAGTAATGAGACCACGAAGAGCAGAGATAGGTTCAACAGACTGAATGATTTCAATGATTTCTTCTTCAGCAGCAGGTTGATTGACTAGCAAAGGTGGTGTTGCAGGGTTTATCTGATTTTTTCAGCAGCAGGTGCAACAAATCCAGCCTGTGGCGGTGCAAGATCAGCAGCAGGGGCAACATGTGGTGCTGCAGCATTATCCCCAGCAGGTACAGCAAATCCCTCATCCATGTTGCCCTCATTTTCCTGCATCATATGATCATCATGCCAGAAACCATGATCAACCTGGGGAAGAGGATGTGGATTGGCTCCATTTGGTGGCAGAGGGTCTTCATCACCAGCAGCAACACCCAACATTCTTCTGGACAACAGAACTAGGGGGCATGTCCAGGAATCAGAATTGCCATCTTCAGCCAGATTCTTGATCACAACAATGCTCATAGGGAGAGTGTCTACATTGTATGCACGAATTTTAACCAAAATCCTGGCCCTGTTAGACAGATCCTTGTTCCAAACAAGGAAACGACCATATGGAACCACAACTCTACTGATAGTGTCAACATCCCAGCACTCTAAGGGAAAGTTCAGTATCATGATCCAAACGTCATGAGTCAGAAAGGTTGATCTGCGGTTAATACCCTGATCTTGTGCAACAAATCTAAGCATGTGTTTTCACCCACATTAATAGGACTAATGTTGATAGCTGCATCCCTATCAGTGCATGTAGCAAATCTAACCAGAGCAGAACCCATGGCACATCTAGAAATCGTGTGAATCTCAATGCCTGCATCTTGCATCTGCTGACTAATGGTTTGACTAACTAACTCAAAGTGATTTTGTCCAGGATCAGGGATGAGAGTTGCAATCGCCCAGTCATCGCAGAAAATAGGAAAATCTCCTCCCAAAATCACATACCCTCTCTGCTGACGCAATGGACCAGGTGGGATAGCAACCATACCAGCAGGGACATGCGGGAAAGGGTCGCAGTCATAGTTCGCCATGGATGATAGCTCTTCACCCGTCGATGGCAGCGACGGACTATCGCAGGAGGGAGATCGTGTGTTGTCAGGTGTTTCAGAAACGTGTGTTATGCTACGCGTCCCCGCGGAAGATGAGGAGGCAGAGGATATATCAGCCAAAAAACACTGTTTCTGTTTTTGATTATCAACCACTTTCCAGATAGATATAGGTTTGTTCCTTTTGTTCAGGCATTTAAATGATATATAACCATAATTATAGCAGAGTCTACACCTGAATTGATTGGTACAATCTTTAGCTAGATGACCTGGCGCAAGACAACGCAAGCAGGAGGCGGAACGGCGCAGTAGCATCTCGCGATTAGTCTCTAGGCTGTTCAGATGGGCTGGATAATTGGGCCTAGCAGCGATCATATCCTGATCTGTGTTTCTGGGCAGATTCAAAAAATGGTTCCCGCTAGTAACGGACACGTCCCTAAAGTCGCGATCATGACCAGATCTAGGGACATATGTTGGGTTCTGTCTAGATCCAATGGGGATTAGGTTGGCACCAGATAAAGGAAGGTTACCTCGAGGATTACCTTGATTAGATCGCAGACGATCAGAAGGAAGCCGAGGGAGAAACTTGGCCTGAGGTCGACGATGAAATATTCTTCTGTTTTGAGGCCAGTATTGCTGATAAGATCTGACATGATTTCTTCCTTGGACTAGAGTCCATTCACTCTCCTGTTCTCTGTACCATGCTAGTTCTTCTCGGTGCCAATTCGGCCCACCAGAACTCCATAGATCGAAATAGCAGATGAACTCCTTGCAAGAGAATTTCCTATTCTTCATGATCAAAAATCCCACTGCCTTGGAACAGACATCAAAAACAAAAAATCTCCCACGAATAACAGAAACTCTTAAATATTCATAGGATCCACCAAGGCAAGATGATAATGTCAGACTCACATTAAGGCAATTAAGAGGGAAGTTTGCCCGTCCAAATGATACCACCAGGGTAAAACCAGAATCGAAGGAAATAGGGTTGACAGATGTGGCGAAAGACTCACGAACCTTTTGACGAAAAAAGTGCCCATGTGTGAAATCCAAACGGTGAGCGATCGAGGAAGGATCGGAGAAGGGATCTGCTTGCTCCATCCAAGGAAATTGCCGGGGAGACAGATCTAGATCTTGGATGGATCGAAATTGCCATGGTGGTCGCCTGAGCCGTTAGAGGAGAGTGGAGTCACCATGTTGGTACAAAAAATTATCAACACAACCAAATAATAATTAACGAAGCAGTTTCAACCTTCGCCATGAACATTAAGAATAAAGCTAAGAACACATGTGTTCATATGAACCAGCGGAGCGTGTCTCTCTCCCGCACAAGCATGAATTTATTCAGAGAATGAAAATAACAAAACGAAAATAAAAGCACACAGACGCTCCAAGTAAATTACATAAGATGTGACCGAGTAAAAATATAGTTTCAAGAGAAGAAACCTGATAATTTGTCGATGAAGAAGGGGATGCCCAAGGCATCCCCAAGCTTAGATGCTTGAGTCTTCTTAAAATATGCAGGGATGAACCACGGGGGCATCCCCAAGCTTAGACTTTTCACTCTTCTTGATCATATTGTATCATCCTCCTCTCTTGACCCTTGAAAACTTCCTCCACACCAAACTCGAAACAAACTCATTAGAGGGTCAGTGCATAATTCATATATTCAGAGGTGACATAATCATTTTTAACACTTCCGGACATTGCACAAAGCTACCGAAAGTTAATGGAACAAAGAAATCCATCAAACATAGAAAAACGAGCAATGCGAAATAAAAGGCAGAATCTGTCAAAACGAACAGATCCGTAAAGACGAATTTTAAAGAGGCACCAGACTTGCTCAGATGAAAATGCTCAAATTGAATGAAAGTTGCGTACATATCTGAGGAACACTCACATAAATTGGCAGATTTTTCTGAGTTACCTAGAGAGAATCATACCCAAATTCGTTACAGCAAGAAATCTGTTTCTGCGCAGTAATCCAAATCTAGTATGAACCTTACTATCAAAGACTTTACTTGGCACAACAATGCAATAAAATAAAGATAAGGAGAGGTTGCTACAGTAGTAACAACTTCCAAGACTCAAATATAAAACAAAATTGATGTAGTAAAATAAACACATGGGTTATCTCCCAAGAAGTGCTTTCTTTATAGCCATTAAGATGGGCTCAGCAGTTTTAATGATGCACTCGCAAGAAATAGTAGTTGGAGAAAAAGAGAGCATCAAGAAGCAAATTCAAGACAAATTTAAGCCTAACCCACTTCCTATGCATAGGAATCTTGTAAATAAACAAATTCATGAAGCATAATGCAACAAGCATAGAAAGGCAACACAAGCACAATTTCAAGATTTTCAGCATATAGAGAGGTGTTTTAGTAACATGAAAATTTCTACAACCATATTTTCCTCTCTCATAATAATTTCCAGTATTATCATGAACAAACTCAACAATATAACTATCAAATGAAACATTCTTATCATGAGTCTCATGCATAAAATTATTACTCTCCACATAAGCATATTCAATTTTACTAGTTGTAGTGGGAGCAAATTCAACAAAGTAGCTATCATTATTATTCTCATAAAGTGTAGGAGGCATAGTATAATCACAATAAAATTCACTCTCCATAGTAGGCGGCACCAAAAGACCACTATCATTATAATCATCATAAATAGGAGGCATAGTATCATCAAAGAAAATTTTCTCCTCAATGCTTGGGGGACTAAAAAGATCATGAAAACCAGCTTCCCCAAGCTTAGAACTTTCTATATCATTATCAACAATGGTGTTCAAAGCGTTCATACTAATATTACTACCAGCATGCAAATAAGGTTCCATAGGTTTTTTAATTTTCGCATCAAACAATCCATGTCTTAACTCAGGAAATAAAATAAGAAGCTCATTGTTGTCCATTATGCCTTACTAGTGTAAACAAGAAACAAAAAGATGCAATTGCATGATCTAAAGGAAATAGCTTTGAGCACACACAACGGCAACAGAAAAGTACTTAGTTACTGTTGCGGTC
>NC_061512.1:193067342-193354800 GCF_022539505.1 Lolium rigidum | reverse complement strand
GTACAACTAGCAAAACAGAGAAGTGCGGGTCATAGGGATTACTAAGTTCAATTTTTTACTAAAGTTCATGTGCTGAAACAGAGAAGTACAGTATACAGGCATTACTAAGTTCAATTTTGCTAAGTTGAATTTGCTAAGTACAGTTCAAAAGGATTACTAAGTACAACTAGCAAAACAGGGAAGTGCAGGTCATAGGGATTACTAAGTTCAATTTTTTACTAAAGTTCATGTGCTGAAACAGAGAAGTACAATAAGCATACAGAATAAGTACAATTTCAATATTCGACAAAAACAAACAGAGAAGTACACTGAGAAGTTCAAGATTATAGTTTCTAGCTGTACAACATTGTCTCACCTCATTTTGTTCGGATGTACTTCGTTTCAAAGGTGTAACTCGCTGCGAGATATGCAAGTTTCCCTTATTTTATCTCGAGAGCAAAGTAGATTTGTGAGAAAATCGAGGTGAAGATCTTGTAGGAACGACATCTACAACTCTTTTCCGTCGAATCCGCATCTTCTTAGATTTTGGAGGATCCATTTGCTTGGGTTTCTTGAATTTGCGAGAGAATGATGCGGAGAAGGATCCCTCAAGAGACTCGCCGGAGAAGAGGGGGGCGCGCCAGAGAAGAATTCGGCCGGAGAAGAAGTTGGCTCGCCGGAGAAAAAGATCCCGTGTGCTCCGCGCGAGATCGGTCGCTCCGCGCGAGCTCGGTCGCCGCGCGAGATCGGTCGCCGCGCGAGCTCGGCCGCCGCGCGAGCTCGGTCGCTCCGCGCGAGCTCGGTCGCCGCGCGAGATCGGTCGCCGCGCGAGCTCGGTCGCCGCGCGAGATCGGTCGCCGCGCGAGATCTGTCGCTCCGCGCGAGATCGGTCGCCGCGCGAGATCGGTCGCCGCGCGACGGCGCCGGAGGCGGGAGGCGGGGCGGAGACGGGGGGAAGGCGGGCGGCGGGCGCGGGGTGGCGGCGGAGGACGGGGTGGAAGCGGGGCGGGATCGAGGCGAGTGGATTTTGGTCGGGCGGGGGGGGGGCTCGGTCGGAGCGGGGCCGTTCGGCCATAAACCTTATATAGGGGCCGGTGGTGCTCGGAATAATATTCCGAGCACCGGTTTCGAATAGTGCAACCCTATATATATATATATATATATATATATATATATATATATATATATATATATATATATATATATATATATATATATATATAGTCCTAACTATCTTGTTGTGTACGCTATTATGCAGAATGAAGCTTAGGGAATGCAGAATAAGGAACATCCATGATGTTGGGTTTATTGACCCACAAATCGTTAATGGATATGTGTTAAAAAATCACCCCGCTGACGTGGAGGAAGACCTGTGGCTTTTTCTTACAAAGCAGGAACTCAAAAGTGATATTCTATTTCCTTACCATTTTGGGTGAGTGTTTCTGTCTTGAGCACATTCTCTTTTGTTTACTCCATGCATGGTATATGGCTAATCGATGAGTTATGCATGACGTACTATGCATGTATCGTGTCCGCGAGGTTCCACTCGGATTCTCGCTAGTAATTCAATTTCACACCTCCACAGTTCTCGTCATCGACTCTCCGAATATGGATCCGGGGCTTTGGGTCGACATGAGAAGAATGATGCGAAGTAATTATTTTCATTCATTTGCGCTCTATATCGATCGGCCTATTTCGTTCATTTCCTAATATCAAGTAACTAATAACTCTCTTGTTCATTTAATTTTCTTTGTCTCGTAGGGTTTGGAGACGGTTCGTAGATGAAAAGGTCGGTGAATTCAAAAAAGAGCTACAATTTAGAAGGTCAGTGACTGGGGATATTCAGCCACCGGGGACCAATCTATGTGGATACTATGTTTGTGAGATGATCCGGAGATACACCTCTGAGTGGGTTCCGTGTGATAACAATGTCTAGAGGAATAACCTCCGGAAGACGCTTAGTCCAGAAGCTCGCTTCCGACCACTTCAAGACGAACTAGCTGGATGGTTCATGAGGGAAGTCCTCCATCCTAAAGGAGAACACTATTACGAGGATGTAGAACATCTGATGCATTAAATTATGTATGGAAACTTGTTCAAAATTGTATATGGTCATCCGATATTGAATATATATTGTATATTCCTCTTGAATTCTTTTTGGTTCTAATTTCAAATTTGTTTGAAATTGTACATTCATATGCATGTATGTAGTACCGTAGAATATGTGAAACTCCTTCAAAATTAAAATAAAACACAAAAGAAATAAAACAATACAAATTAAAAAGAAACCAGAATTGGGGGGGGGGGCTAAAACCCTAAACCTGCGGCGGCCTTTAGTCGCGGTTGGCCAGAAGAACCGTGACTAAAGGTCCTCCACCCCGACGGTCGCCTGGCGCCCACGTGGACGGACCTTTAGTCGCGGTTCGTAAGCAACCGCGACTAGGGGGGGGGGGGGGGGGGGCTTTAGTCCCGCTTATTTAATACCGGTTGTGCAACCGGTATTAATGGCCGTTGCGAACCGCGACTATTGGCCCTTTTTCCACCAGTGAAGGAAAAGTGTGGATGATAAAACCAACAAATATACAGGTTTCTTAAAGGCAAAACCTATTCTCTATGGGTAAAATTAAGCAAAAACAAACTGCTACCGATTTTGATGGATCATAAATGTTGGGACTCATTTGGGAGTATAGTCCACCTTCAAGGACCATAAGTTGATATGGACCTATTCATTAATATATGATTTTTTTCCGAGCAAATTTTACAAAACCACAAAACATACAACACAAGGATTCATTTTCAGCAAACCAACTTATTCTACATATCGTGTTCCAAAGAACCTAAATGGTGCAATTTTGTCAATTTGAAAGTGTTTGTGATAGTCTGTTCCAACAAACCAGGTGCAACATGGCAGGGGAGGGTTCTCTAGTTTATTCAAAACTGGCTGCAATTCAAACGTTCAAAAAAAAACTGAAATAACCGTGACCTTGGATTGTGATAACATATTTTTGTATATATCTTATAAACGTTAAAACTTTGATTAAAAATTTTGCCAGAATTTATAAAAACTACGAGATCTTAAAAATAGTTAGGAACAAGGGTTTACTCACTAGATAGTTTGGACAAGATGATTTTCTTTTGGACCTTTTATATAAAATTTAAAATAATATTTTGCGGAATTTTACAAAACTGCAAAAAAAATTAAAAATGCACAGGAAAATGAGTTAATAGTTTCGTAATTTACTCAGTACATGTAGTACATATTACTAGATTTTTCAGAGTTTATTTATTAAAGTTTGATTTTCAAACTAAATCTGGCTAAGTTATTTTTATAAAATTTTAGTTGGTCTGCTTAAGAACACTCTGTTTTTCAGGATAACACCGAAGAGAACTATCTCTTCTACTAGGAGGCACCTGACTCGTGTGCCCAGCTTAAGTTTTGGTTTTGTGAAAATCTAGTACCCAATGTGTTTACACTATCTTCTACTCTATCTCCACAATTGTTATTGTTATCTTGTTGAGCTTAATGTCACTAGATCTCTCACCATAGCGATCATATCTCCATGCCCTTCTATGGTTTTTTTTTGAGTGGGCGGGGGTGGGGGGGTGGGGGTACAGTTTCACCAAAGGAATTTGTTCCCCCTCTATTCCTATGTGGAACTTGTTACTCGTGGGTTCTTGAAACCCTATACGGAAGAGGTCATCCACGAAGGTCAATATTGGTGGTGCAAACTTCATTGTCATGTTGGGTACCTTCAGTTGAATTGTGAAGATTGCCCCCAACATTGTTTGTAAAGGTTTCGGTTGCCGCTTCAAGGCCACCGCATCGGGCAAACGTTTTCTTGCTTTGTGTATTCTTTTCATATTGGTTGTTCATCTAGTTGCATATCTAAACGCATTTTGGTGCATATATAGATACATGTGAATCTAAAAAAAATCTGCAATATACTCCGGGACAAAATGAGTAATTTTTTTTGTCAAGCCATAAAATTGGAAAAATAATAAAAAAAATGTTAGTCACATATTCAAACCCCTCCTCTAGGCTACCATCTAACCCTTTCACTTCCCTTCCTCCATTTCGCGGAGGTATCGTATGTCATGGTGAACTAGGTAGGCTTATCTTAGGGTCAAATATACACCGAGGGATCCGGATGAGGGGGAGATGGAGAAGAAACACACACAAAGACACACGCTATACCCAGGTTAGGGGACCTCGTGAGGAGGTAACACCCCTACTTCTGATTGTCTGTACTATATGAACTCACAGAGAGCTACACTATGTTCCTCCATCTCTTGGCTAGAGGAAGAAGATGAAGTGCTAGAGGGTGAGATCAACTAAAACTTCTGCTAGAAGAGCCAGCGTGCCACTGTTGGGTACACCTGATTTTGAAACCACTTTTTAATTTCAGAATCTAAAAAAGACAAAATACGTCACATATATACTGCTATATAGCCCTGCAAAATTTCACTTTTTTACCGAGGCAAAATAAAAGGTTTTTTCGTCACGAAACTCATATCCAGAGCACATGTTTGAGATCACCTTTGGAATCATTTTGTGTTTCGATTTTTAAAACATATTTTTACATCACAAATGGCACTTTTCAAAAAGTGGGTTCACATGCACCCATGTTCTATCTATTCACACTCCTGAGTCGTTTTGTAGCCACCAAATGAAAGTCGCGTGTACTTCTTTCCTTTCTTAGGCCCTCATGCTCGACACGTGAACAGATGAAGCACCAGTTAGATGTCTTCTGCAAAAGATGTATTTCTGGATGCCACCCATTCCCCACGGCCTTCCGATTTCCGAATGCACGCATTTCCACTACATGTTGCAGAGGAAGAGCAAAGATCATTGTTTGGAGAAGATTTGTAGTGAACACAGCAGGAAGCAGTGTATCCTATATATAAATGTGTGTGTGCAAAAGAACTTTTCAAGCCTGTACAACCATGTGCTCCAGTTAAATGGTCATTTGGATGATGCACCTGACAAAAGTACTCAGTTGAATGTTACAGGTAGGCGAGAGATAAACAAGCGAATGAATTTGTTACGTACAACTTGAATATTTACAGTGTTGCATAGTAATTCAGGTCCAGTGTCCCCCCATGTTATTATTAGACATGTGATCGCCAAATAGTTTTATTCAAACACTTGAAGAGAAACAGCCGACCTTGAATAGAACGCTAAATTGTTGAAGATTGTATATGCAGAGGATAGTTGGCTCCAATCTAATTTAAAATTTAGGACTTCTGGTATTGACTATTTTCTTTAAAATTAGAGATTTGAATTTAGTTTAAACACTCTAAGTATGGGCACTCTCATGATTCATAATTATCCATGGCGAATTGAGAATTCTAAAAACTGGTGAACGTGTACGTGGAGTAGAAGTTTAAATCTGGCATTCTGCACCCTATTCCTATGAGCCGCACGGTGTCCTCACACTCTTACGGAATTCGAGCATGGGAGGGATATTGGCTATCCGCACGATTAGTGGTATGTGATTTTTTCTGACATATTTAGAGGTCAAACTCACCCCCTCCCTCCCCGAACTTGTCCCAAAGTTCACTTTTTTTTTACCCGGAACCAAAGTTCACTTTACAACCATTGCCTCTGATTTGGTACAAATTTCACCCCTAAGCTCAAAAAACTGTTCAGGATACAACGGTGAACTATAAACCATTTGGAATCATCGATTCATCTGACAGAATAAAATGAGAGATACTCGCAGTTGAATGTTACATGTGAAGCTGATATAAAAGAGTGAAAAAACTTGTTACAACTTGAGTATTTTTTGTGTTATATAGAAATTTTTGGTCCATTGTCCGCCTATGTTATTTGGATGTGTGATCGCTAAATCGTGTTAACGAAGAAAAAATGATCTACAAATTGGCAGACCTTGAATAAAACGTAAAATTGGTGAACATTATATTTATAGAGGGTCATTGGCCCTTAATCTAATTTGACATGTAAAATCTCTAATACTGATTTTTTTCTTTAAAGTCAGAGATTTGGGTTTAGTATAAACACTCTAGTATGTTGTACTCTCCTGATTCAGTAACTATCCATAATGGGTCAAAAAGAAAACTGGTAAACGCTAACGCGGAATGCAAGACCATGTTTCTGCCCTTTTAATTACCCTATGAGCCACACAGTGAATGCAAATGATGCGCAGTCACCGAAAGCCTGAAATAGTGGGAAATTCAGTTGATAGGCGATCTAGAAAATGTAGCCTGTTAGGCTTCCACAGACACGAAACTGAACCCAAACCCAGTTTTTAGATTTGATTGCCGGGCAAAACCCTTCAATATGGTGAAACCAAATCATGAATCAGTATGAACTGCTAATGGCTAAAGCTAAGGTGATGAGCAGCTACTGAATTGAGCTACAAGAAGTTTCAGGTTATTGATTGTAGGATGAAACACTTGTTAGGTTTACACACCGCAAAAATATACAAGAGTTAGGAATTTCGTAGTCAACATGCGACCATGTGTATTTTATGATTGTATCTTATCCAAGTACATAATAAAGCACGCTAACAATACTGTACAGCAATTGATCTAAATCAAAAGCTTCAGGGTTCAGCTACACTATATAATGCCTCCTAGGGATTCAAGCTTCATGCAGCTGCAGTTCACTGTGTTGCTTGCAGGGCCGAAATCCACAACAGCATAGCTAACTTTCAATGTAAGAGCCTCCATCAATTCCTTGCATCTTTATCGAAAAAAAATCAATTCCTTGCATCATTCAGGAGGCAAATTTCCAGCAGACACAAAACTAACGGACCGCAGGCAGAAGCGAAAAGTAACAAAAACTCCCTGCTGCCAACATTCCCAGTAAACCAACAAACTCAGAGGACATAACTGAAATCCTACTGAAGTGGCTGATACTGCACACACCACCTAACTCTGCTGAGTGAGATATCATATCATCAAGTCTGTAATTCCAGTTGCCCCACCACTGTCGCAGCAGCTCTCAGATGAAGCACACCATCGATGAAGAGGCTGTCATCAGCAATTAACATCGACCATGGAGTCCCCCTCCATCCCCCTAAAAAAAAATTGACCATGGAGTCTCAAAAAGATCACCGCATCCATGCCCCATCCATCGTCAAAGGTGTACGCATCTTTAAACAGGCTGGCAAATTTCCCTGACGGTTTTCTTCTTGCAGCAAACTCATAGTCTGATGTGACACACTTTGAGCACTTCAGGTCCCAGTCCATCTGCAAGTAAAGGTCAAAGCAGTAAAAGTTATTGTCCTCATGCATTTTGCAGGCTGCCACGAGACGAAATCCATGCCCTGCAATGCAACATAGAATGGGTGCAATCTGACAGGAAGAGTCCAGAGCATTCATCACGCTTTAGATCCAAGTACACTATAACCAGTGGGCTAGGTCGATCAAACGCAACCACTTTCACAGGTTTGGCCTTGTAAGCACGCTCTGCAAATTGTCAACGGGTTGTTGCATCGGCTGCAAGAGGACCTTGCTGGTATGCTGGGTAAGCTCTGTACATAAGCACCTCAGTGATACACTTAGCTACTTGCTCAAGGTCTGCATAGTTATCAGTGCATGTTAGAATATCCCGCAGTGTCCTATAAGACATGACTGAAGCGCACCAGCGGAAGTTAAGCGAGAACTCAAGATCTTATGTCTGTCCTCCAACTTTGGGTACCACGCACATGACCACTCGAACAAGAAGTCAAATATGGAATTTTTAGATTCCACCTGTTGGTCACTACTTCCGAAGATGGCTTCGATACCAGCAAGTGGTAAGTTCATCATTTCATCTTCAAACCTGAAATGAGACAGACATGCCCTGAGTGCACTTCATACATGATAGTGTGACAACAACGTATGCACTTCTTTCAGTAAAGAAAAGGTGAATGCATCAAATAGAGATGACTCACTCAGCTAAATCCCTGTATTTATTGGCAAGGAATTCCTTGGCTGCATCTGTCAATGCCTGAACTTCAGCAGCCATTGAAATGGAGTATGGATGCTCTGGGTAAAGCAGTGCAGATTCTGTTGTCATAGGCAAGCTTGTGAGCAACTGACTGCAGTGCCTCATGCAAGAAAGAACCTCAAACTTATCAGCAGCCATCAAGATGTCGAGCAGAAGAATGGGATCAGTTGCTGTCAACTTTCCACTGTACATAAAGCTAAAAAGCTCCATAAGGGATTCCTCTGTTCCAAGTAGAGCGAAAACAAAGCAAAACAGCATAAGGACTAAGAAAATAATTCAATAATAAACTAAACAAAAAAGTGAAAGTAAGTGATTATTCAAATTTCACTATTAACCTGCAGTATTGAGGAAAGCTATATATGTGAGAAGAAACAATTTCTTTGTCACATGCAAAAAGGAGTGGTACAAACTCGAAACGTGGGCATTTATTTGCTATGAACAATTATGTTTTTTATTTTGAGAGATTTTGGAAATAGTATGGCAGTCATAATAGCAAGTTACAAAAAGTTATCAGAGAGGAAGAATGTTGCAATTGAGTTATCACATACCTAAATCAGCAATCCTAAGTGTTGGATGCATCCGATCAGACTCTTTCATGCCATTTGAGAAAAGCTAAGAAACATGAAGCCTTATTAGCAATCGTGAACTGACAATAGAACAAATGCATTTGGAAGGTTATCAGAACTACCTTGAGAAAGAAAGGACTTCTTGCAGCAAGAATTGCCGTACTGATATAAATTGTCTTTACTTGTAAAACAAGTGTACCCACATTGGTTGAAGAAGAGTCAATAGCCTGTCCATATTACCTGCAAAATGTTGAAGATCATGAAATAAAAGATAAGTTGGGAAATGTAGACGGTACAGAATAGAATCAGAGGGGTTTTCTTGCTAAAATACTTGGAACACTCTATTCTTCTATGGGTGCAGAATCATGTAATAAATCTTCATAGATACAGTAAAATGTATAAAGTAACATCAAAGAAACTGAAGTAATTTAGATGCATCCTGCAATCTAAGCATGCTTGCAGCTCACTGAGCAAGGTAACTATAAATGTTACCTCAAGGATCCTATTAGAATTTTGTATGACATCGTCCGCACAATGTGTTATGCTGTTATCTGGTGAAATAGTGTATTCAATCTTCATAAATACAGTAAAATGTATAAAATAACATCAAGGAAATTGAAGTCATTTGGATGCCTTCTGCAATCTAAGCAAGCTTGCAGCTCACTGAGTAAGGTAAGTGTACATGTTAACCCAAGGATCCTATTAGAATTTCGTATAACATCATCCGAACAAATGCCTTATACTGTTATATGTTATCTAGTGAAATAGTGTATTCCACACCACACAAGCAACTAGTAGCAGAAGCAAATTCTTCAAGTAGATAAAGAGGAAATAGGATATCTGTGTATGGAGAAAACATGCAACCAATGGCTACCTTTGGTCAGCAGATTGTGCCAGTACCAAACTTATGTCTTCATGGAAGGCCCTCAGTGAATCTGGAACAAAATCCAAGAAAAGAATGATTTCATGATAAAAATATACAGAGCGTATGTCCTGACTCCACTAATAGCTAAGTTTATCAGATAATAAAAGAAAAGAGAGCAAACTGGGATACATCAGCATGAAGCACACCAAACGCTACAATATCACAACCCAGCTGCAACAACGATAGGACATCGTAAGGTATACAGTGGTTCACCAAAAGGAACAGAGGAAAAACGCGCTAAAACACATAACACTGACTTGCTATCTTATCTTAGGCATGACAAGAGCGGGTCATGATGAAGCAACACGCTGGGATCAGGGCCATGATTAGGCCTCTGGATTGGTATCAAAACTATAATTTGGTAGATTTAGATATCAAGTTTGCCATTCCGACAGCTCTTATATGTAGCACGCCATCGATGAAGAGGCCGTAGTCAGCAATGAAATTGACATTGCAATATTAAAGACGCCATCTCATCCAACCTTCAAATCACCAGTGAAGGCGCACTTATCTCAAACCTGCTCATAAATTTCCCGGTAATTTTGTCCTTGCGGCAAACTCACACTCCAGCATCACATATGTTAAGTTCTCTCGGACTTGCAAGTAGAGGCCAAAGCTGTACAACCGATTCGCGTGGTTCCTGATACATCTTGCTATGAGAAGGAAGATCAATCCTGCATGACGGAGCGGATACGAAAAGCACATGTATGTTACATTTATGTGAGAAATTTTGCACATGTAATTGCCCTCCCAGTCAACCCAGAAACCACACAAGTTAAAGACAGAAATTTCAATCTTTCTACCAAGGCTTTTGTTTTCCTAGTTAATCAATGCGACCCGAAGTTACGAATGCACCGTTTGATAATCATATACTTTGTTACCAGTAGTCTCCACATGAGCAAACTCCTTGTACAATATGGTGGAACCTATTGATGTCTTTGAGGATAATCTCTCTATCTGTGATTTTTGAGATGAGCTTTGCAGCATGATGGCAATCACTACATGTTCTAAGATTCAGTGTTATCCTAATAGGTGTCCCTGGACTAGTGTTTATCAGAACAAATGCAATAGCCAACTTTTCGCTGTGCACTCGAAAGATGGCCCTCCTTGTCTTCCTCTTCAACATCATGAAGCGCGCCCTCAACTTCTGGGTTATAACCCATTCCCCCGATCCTTCTTAACAACTCATCCAATTTCTCGTATATCATTTCCGATTGTGGATGAGATCTATCACCAACATGAAATGTGTGAACCTGATCCCCTATCTCCACATTGCTACCACCACGCAATTTCTTGATACCTTTGCTTGCCATGACACTTCTCACTGAGTTAACATCAGCCCATCTCCCAGCCCTAGCATAAATATTCGATAATAGCACATAGTATCCCGACTGTTTGGGTACGAGCCTGAACAAACTGTCTGCTGCCAACAAACCAATGTCCATATTCGAGTGAATCCGACAAGCTCCTAATAAGGCTCCCCAGACTCTCTCATTTGGCTCGATAGGCATCGCCATGATGAAATCATATGCCTCGCTTATACTTCCTGCACGCCCAAGAAGGTCCACCATACAACTATAGTGCTCTACTTTTGGTGTTATCCGATATCTGCTAGTCATGCAATCAAAATATCGCTTTCCAGCATCCAAAAGGCCAGCATGGCTACATGCTGCAAGAACAGAAACAAAGGCAATGGAATCGGGTTCCAGACCTTGTCCTTGCATGTCCTCAAACAGGTCGATGGCCTCCGTCCCATGACCACGCGTACCATATGCAGAAATGATGGAAGTCCATGATACCACATCCCGCGCACTCATGGAATCAAATACCTCCCTAGCATCCTTCAAGGATCCACAGTTGGCGTACATGTCCATGAGAGCATTCTCAAGCAGCATATTAGGGCACATCTTTTTCCTCTTGATAATCTCATGGATCCGCTTCCCCAGGGAAAACGCCGAGACCTCTCCACAAGAAGGAAGAACAGTCGCCAGTGTCACCGCATCTGGCTCAACCCCATCCTTCTCCATCCTCATGAACAGCTCAACGGCCTTAACATGCAGCTCATTGAAAGCATAGATGGAAAGCATCGCATTCCAAGCGATAAGTCCTCTAAACCTCATCTCATCAAACACTTCTCTGAGGAACGTGATATCCTTTGTCTTGGCATCACCCATGGCGGGCAGGATGCTCGCCATGGTCCCAGCATCAGGCCTCGGAGACTGCAGCCCCACCAGCTCCCTGAGAACCGCGACGGCCCGGCCAAACAAGCCCGCGTGAGCGAACCCAGAAATCATGGCGTTCCAAGAAACGACATCCCGGTGCGGCATTTCGCCGAACATCTGGTAAGCGTCGTCGGGGCGGCCGCACCGCGCGTACATGCTGATCGCGGAGTGCGCCACGAAGAGGTTCGCGTCGAGGCCGGTCCTGGCGATGGACGAGTGGATCTGGAGGCCGAGCAGGAGGCCGCCCGACGCCGCGCAGGACTTGAGAGCGAGCGGGTAGGTGTAGTGGTCGGGGGCGCAGGAGGCGCCCTGCGGCCGCATGGAGGCGAAGAGGAGGAGGGCGTCGCGGTGGAGGGCGGCCCTGGTGAGCGCGCGGAGGAGGACGTTGTAGAACACGTTGGTGCGGTCGGGGGAGGACGCGAGCACGGCGCGGGCCGCCGGGAGCGCGGAGCAGGCGGCGTAGGCCTGGATGAGCTTGACGCGAGCGACGGCGGGGGACGGGTGGGAGGAGGGGTCCTGGAGGAGGAGGAGGCGCGCATGGGCGGCGCGGACGGCGGGGAGGTGCGCCGGGGAGCAGCAGGAGTCCACCAGCCGGAGGAGGGCGTGCTGGCCGCCGGCCGGGGATAGGTTCAGGGGGAGGCTCCGCGACAGGTTCATCAAAGTCTCTTCGCGCGGAAGCCGCGCGCAGCAAACGTTTGACCCTGGGTCTGTTTGGTTTTTGCCTTGGATAGCCCCGCCAATACACTACTAGGAAAAGGCTTATTGTCGGCGCACCAAAATGGGCTATTGCCGGCGCACCAAGAGCCCGCCGGTGCGAACGGGCCGGTGATAATAGCTTATTGCCGGCGCACCAGTCGGTGCGCCGGCGGTATCTCGCGTTATCCCGGCGCACATGTCTAGTTCGCCGGCGGTAAGTTATACAAGAAAACAAAAAAATTCAAATCTAGATCCGGATCTAGATCTAGATCTAGCTAGTCAACCGTGGTTGTCGTCTATGCGCCGATGTAGGAGGTGCATGAGGTGCATGAGGATGCTTGGAAGCTCCCAAGATTGGCGGGCCGGTGTAGGAGGAGGAGGAGTAGGCCGGAGGAGGAGGAGTAGGCCGGAGGTGGAGGAGCCGGAGGAGGTGGAGGATGCCGGAGGATGCCGGAGGTGGTGGAGGAGGCCGACGGTGATGGGGGAGGCCGGAGATGTTGGAGGAGGCCGGAGGACGTCGAGGAGGGCTGGAGGTGGTGGAGGAGGTCGGAGGACGTCGTGGCCGTCGGTGGACGAGGAGGATGAGTAGGTCGCCGGAGTAGCTCGCCGCCGCGAAGCTCGGTATAGAGAAGGAGGAGCGAGGAGATGGAGGAGGAGGAGGAGGAGGAGGAGGAGGAGGAGGAGGAGGAGGAGGAAAAGAGAAGGGGAAAGTGAGCACCGCGGGTTGAGTTGTGCCTATATAGCACTCCTTACCGCCGGCGCACCAAGTAGGGTGGTGCGCCGGGGCTATTTTTTTCTTTTTTTCACCCAAATCTTAAATCTGAAAAAATTCCTGTTTCTGTTTTGAATTTGACGAATCCATTTTTTCTCCAAACGGCCGTAGGCCGTTGAATTCGAATAGGAAATTTCGAGTAGATCGATTTTGATATAAAAAAGTTTTTCATCGGAGGTCGTATGCAACCAGAAATCCCGTTTTACCGAAAGATGATGCCATTTTGCATAATACATCGAAATTCAAATTTTCAAATTTTCCCTAAAACTAGATCACATATTACATGGGCATTTCAAAGGATTTTATTTTTTGAATTTTCTATCATTTTCTATTATTTTTTCGAAAACTGAAAAGGCGATTCCCGGGGGGGAGAGAGAAAATCTAGGCAACTTACCCCCGGCGCACCTCTATGGTGGTGCGCTGGTGGTAAATTTTCTACCACCGGCGCACCACCATAGAGGTGCGCCGGGGGTAAGGTGCCCAGAATTTTGGGGGGCGGCCAGATCTCTTCGAATTTTATCCCCGGCGCACTAATTTTTTTTGTGCGCCGGCAACACTTTCCACCGGCGCACGTGCAAGGTGGTGCGCCGGCACATATTGCCTCCACCTATAGGCTTTTTCCTAGTAGTGATACAAGGGCAGCCAAAATATTGGCGCAGCTTTCTGCCGCCCACGACTTGCCAATGCGTTGGCGCAAATTAGTAGTACTGCAGAGCTGAAGCTAGCATTGGCTCTCCAAATAATGGGCTCCAATCCAAACCATGGCCAAGCACATGGTCAACGTCAATTATTTGGCTTGGCAGCCTCGGGCTCCCATCCAAACACACCCTTAGTTCAAAACCACTACAAGTATTACTCCCTCCGTTTACAAAAAAAGTTTTAAAGAACTAGTACATTTAAACATATTTATACACTAAAAAGTATTTAAATATATTTATACACTATTAAAAATATTCAAATTTAGTCAAATTTGCAATATCGTTTCATGAAGTATATTGATCGAAGGGGGTACATATTTTGAAGTATTAAGTATTTCTAGAACGTTGGATGGTTTTGAATACATACGCAACATTTCACAGAGCATCACATTCAAATTCAAAACAACAGCCCAAGAAAATAACTTCAGTATTGTAATGCTCTTTTTATAACAAGTTGGAACATTCAAATTCAAAACAACAGCCCAAGAAATGTAAGCTAAAGAGAAAACTAATTGCCTCTCTGACAATATCAATTTTTGGAAAGAAAGTCCAACGATTTTCCTCTTTTCATTGACATTGAGAAAAAAAAACGAAAATAGAATTTCTTGGACTTTCGAATTTGCAATCGTGTCTCAACCAAATGCTGTTCACGAATTAACACTATTCTCGTTTCTTTGTATGGGCAAAACAACAGCCGCAACATTGCCATGGATCACTCAAGATCAGGGCCAAATCAAGTAACAATGTCGTTATGGAGATGTTCTCAGAGAACACAGAAAACAGAATGCAATCACACACGTCCATACTGTACCTCATGAACGGGCCGGTTAAATGATTTCCCGTACATGTCTCAACTCACAAGTGAACACAGAGCATCTTGCATGTTCAAGCACACATCACTGTACATACAACACGAACATCTCAACAGCCACGACATTCTTGCGACGTACAACTCACAAGTGGAAAGTACTGCACTTACACCCAACTAAACCTGATAGCTAGCTAGCTCACACAAGAAACTTGACACGAAGTGACGAACATACTAGTATACACAGCGCCGGTGGAGCCATCGACCACACGAGAGACGAGACTGCTTACTTCTTCTTTTGCCGGCTGATTGATTGTTTCGCCACAGCGTGCGCTGCTGAGCTCGCCAGGGACGACTTCTTCAGCTGGCCCTTTGGGTCGAAGGCCTTCCTGATCTTGAAGACAGCCCACGCAACTCCCAGAGCGTTCCCGGTGGCGTGAAGGTAGTCCTGTGTTATCTCTCCTGCTTGGTCACCGTACCTGTGAAAGGAACAAGATCATGGACCTCGTCAACAAGCGGCATCAAACAGTATCTGCCAGAAAATTGTGCTTAAGAAGAGTTGCTGAACCGAACACTATCTTTTTTTATTTTGGAGATGGGCCATTAGAGTAAGAAACAGTCACATAATCTATGAACTCCTATTAGTTATGAAGAATTTGTTGCAAGTTTGCAACTATGTTTCGTTTTTCTGGCCTGCAGGCTACCTTATACTCTGCTACCACTTGAGTAAAAGTTGGTATTAAGCTTAGCGTTACACTCATGAAGAAAGCAATATGAGGAAATGCAGATGCATTTGTGTATCCATAACTATCTGCCTTCTGATACGAAGGAATGAACTATATACACACATACTGTAAAACAGTTGTACATTACCTGTGCGTTACAACTGAAGTTGTGACAACCGAAGACGTTTGCATCACGTTCTTGCCAGACACCTCAACAGCATCACATACTTTACCTGAACCATTGATTTAGTGTGAATCAGCAAATAATAGTAAGTAATACAGCATCAATAGTACATATCAAACCTAAGAATTGGCTTGATAGTAAATCTTATAATGTTTGGTCGCTTGCATTCAATCTAGTATTTGGGAACCCAAACCATAGAGAACACTCTTTTCTACTGTTGACCTCGATCGTAAATTCTGACATTAGCTATTAACTCTATGTTTTAAACTTGAAGTCAAGGCATGTCAACCCAGTGCATTCTGTAATAGTACACTGAATACTTAGGATATTGGCAGTGCAGAACAAAAAAAAAATGGTAGACACAATATGATTTCATTCTATCTGGCGATTTGTTAATTGTGATTATTAATCCAAACCATCTAAGATCAAATACGGTGAGAACCATTTTGTTTCGAAACAGAATCACAGCGCCATAGTTTCTTAGTAACCATCACAGATTACCCAGACCTCTAGCTTAGAAATCCAGTAACTAGAGAATATCTAGCATCTTAGCTGCCCTAATATTCTATCCTTTTGTAACAACATAGATAGCAGCAGTTAGCCTTCATATGTTAGCAAATGTAATATTGCACTTTGCACAGCTAGTGGCAAAAGCTTACCAAACCCGTCGAGTGAAGCAAGAATAACTTCACCAGGCATTAGTTTAAAGAACTTCCGGGTAGGTTTGGAGTTGATCAAGGTGTTGGCAACAAATCCCGACACCTTGAGAACACCTGAGAGGATTGAGTTTGCCACATTGTTGGACATTTGAGTTATCCTTCTAGCTCTGCAGGATACAGAAGAGAAATGCATAAGCCATACTGTCAAAATAGAAGTAGAACTTGTACACATGCATTTTTCAAATAAGAAAGCGTGAGAATATATTGAGTAGCCTGCCAGTTTAGTTAAGACATGCTTCGATAAGGATCCAAATTGGTTGAACATGTAACCCTAAGCCACTGAAATGGTTTCCTTTTAGTATCTCCTCATAATGCACACAAGTGGGCCTTAGCCAAAATATAACCGGCAGTCGTTATCAAGAGATGCTAGGTGTCTTCCAGGATAGGAAGCAATTGGGGAAGAATGGATAATTGCAACATTGGCTAAGTTCGCGGTCAATTCATCATAATAAACATGAATGTCCCTCCAATTAATGCAAATGATTACTACTTCTGAGTGGGACATTTGCCTTGCATAACCAAAAAAATTAGGTTTGTCCTTTTAGATATTGGAAGAGAAGAGCAAAAAAACCGTGGCATGTCTGACCATGCAAAAGACCCTGCTCTGATGAACAGTATGTACGTATTTCATAATCTTATTCAAGAAAACTAATAAAGAGGCACTTAGTATGCTAACATGACATCCTTCAAAGCTATAACTAATTCGATCTTAGATCATTCAACTATTGCAAAGAAGTTTATCATCCACTCATTAAATTTTAAATCGTCCAACAACTTATGAAGACTACAGCTTAACAGGAACAGTAGGTTTCTGAATTAAGTGAATCATCTAGTTCATCAAGTTCCAGATCCAGTATGATCTGCTCAGCAACATAGCATGGGATAGAATTAAGCAAATAAAAACAGTGGATCATTATTAAGTTCATCATCCATACCTCTTCATCCTCCTGAGTGAGCTAGGCTTGACCTGCGTAGGCTTCCCGTTGGCCCCTGCGCCTTTGGTTAAGACGGCCTCCCCGCATTTGATGCCGCCAGCCGTGATGTCCCCGCACCAGATGATGCCCCTGACCAGCTGCCCCGAGCCCTTGGCGATGAGCCTGGCGACCGAGGAGCTGTAGTCGTCGACGTTGGGCGCGATGGTGGTCCAGAACGCCGCCGACTGCTCCTCCATGATCTCCTTCTTGTCCCCGGCGGCCTCCTCCGGCGTGATCTCGCTAACCGCCCTGGTGTCCATCACCTCGGCGGACTTGCCGCTAGCGCCCGCGTCGACCTCCTTGACGGAGAAGGTGGTGTACTCCTTGAGGACCGCGTCCAGCTCCTCCAGGACCTTTTCCTGCCCCTTGCCGGCGACGGTGAGCCCGTAGCTGAGGGCAGTCTCGCCGTCGGGCGAGTCGGCGTCGTCCGCGTCGTCGGGGTGGTCGGTGTGCGGGACGTGGAGCGAGAAGAAGTAGTGGCCCGCGTCGAGCTTGACGACCGCGACGTCGCCGGCCAGCGGCCACTGCACGGGCTCGTTGGAGGAGGAGCTGGCGCCGCTGCCGCTGCTGCTTGAGAGGAGGCCGAAGAGGCCGCGCCACTTGGAGGTCTTGTTGGGGGTGAGGCGCGCGAGGACGGCGACGGCGTGGTCGCCCTGGCGGAGGCGCACGACGGAGAGCGTGCCGGCGCCGAGGTCGAGGCTGCGGTCGGGGTCCACGAGGTGGAGCTGCGCGCCGGGGACGGCGACGAGGGTCTCCTCGACGGTGGGCGGCGCGGGCGCGTCGTCCTCCGCCGCGTCGGCCGGGAAGAGGTTCTCGGCGAGCTCGTCGGGGTTGACGGTGGGGTAGAGCGAGTCGCCGGCGCCGGCGCCGGTGGCGGCGGCGGGCTTGGAGTTGAAGGGGGTGTTGTGGTCGGGGTGGGACTGGGGTACCTCCGGGTAGAGGCTCTGCTGCTGCTGCTTGGAGGCGGAGGCCATGGCGGATTCGCTGCTGGTCGGCTGTCAAGGGGATCGAACGGAGTGCGGAGGATGTAACGGGAAGAGGGGGATTTTAATACGGGAAGTGGAAGTGGACGGCGGTTTGATTCGCGGTGGCGCCCAGGTAGCGGGGATCTTCTGCGGCCGTGACGCCGACGCGGAGCTGGTCGACAGGCAACGCCACGGCAACTGCGGCGGCACACGGGAAGCTACGGAGATGGTGGTTGTGAAGGGAGATCCCGGGTTGGCGATGGACGAGAAGACTTTGGAAGAAAGGAACGGGAAGCAAAGCGGGGAGGACGCGTAGACAGCGTGGGGATGGTAGGGGGCACAGCTCACTGGCCACGGAGGCGCGAACGAAGGAATACACTTTTTCGCGCGCTCCAGTGTTGAACGCGTGTGCTCTGCGCCTGTCTCTGTGGCTGCTGTTCTAATTTGTGATCATCAAAAATCACAACGGCGCCGTCATCGATTCACCGCGTCGCCGACAGCAGACGGTACACACAACATGTACAGGATGAGAAGTGCAATTGAACTAGTTTATGAATTACACTTACACTATGTTTTAAAATACACGTAGTACAATGCGGTAAAACATACACTTGTTTTTGCAATATAGTCGAGTCACGCCTTACAAGGCCATGGTCCTAGGTCCTAGGATAATCCCACCATGTATAAAGGCGAGCCTCTCGTGGACTCCTCAACCCAATGACTCGGACTATGGGCCATTGAATCAATCCGAGTTGGGTATGTGCAGGTAATTGGGGATATATATATACGAGATCCCGAGATTGGTTAATTCGTGAACATTTGGTGCTATGAATAATAATGTGACAATTCTTTGTAGTGCAAAGTCTTGTAGTTATACAACATACATGTTCCCTTGTGTTGGTCTGTGAACTAGGTTGCTATTTTGTGGATCAAGTTCATACACGAATATGTTCTCAAGTTTGTGGGGCTCTGCTAGTTGTCCAAAATCTTCATGTTCCGTGGTGATGTTGTTAGGGTTTTTATTTTGAAACATGGTTTGGCTTCCATTGGACTAGATATGTGCATAGCTTTCTTTCTGCAATATTGGATTTTTTGTTCTTACAACTTGTAACAGTTTTCAATAGCCACAACGTTGTTAGTGTATTTTTTAAACTCACAACGTTACTATTGTATAATGCTTCATAAAAGAGGGATTATACATTATTATACTGATGGAATACATGATTTTTGTCCAATAGAAAAATTAAACTAACAAAATATGGTAACAAATATACCAAAGAGAAAACAAAACCTTCACATAACACTTAGAAAGAACATATCCTACGGAAAAAACTTAATTAAACATCCTTAGATTGATCTCTATATGGTAATAATAATAATAAATAATAAAATATACCAAAGAGAAAACAAAACAATAACGTAACACTAGAAAAGATCAGATCCTACCAAATATCTTATACTACGGATCCTAATTGATATCTACTTGCGTTGATTTGCATGTGACAACGGATACGTAAGGAAGCTCGACAGATCCCATGAATAGTCTTCCACCTTTCCTCTCCACTATCTCGGTTGGCCTGACGCTCTTGTGTCCTCGCATCTCCTCAATGATTTGTCCTTCATCACTTATCCTCAAAGCTAGCAGGTGGCTATCGACCCCGAAGGGAAGTTCGTTCTTCTCACGGTGTAGTGCCACCCAATATCCTCCTCTCTTGTCGGGCCTCACATTATCGGGATAGCCCGGAAGATCGGCGAATAGCTCCATTGTGCCGGTCTTGGAGCCCTTTATCCAATACCTTAGTAGCTTGCATGGTCCGGTCGATGAGATGATGAGATGTGTCCTATCGGCGCTCATGGCAAGGCCATTAGGGTAAGTGATGCCGGACTGGAGCACGACAACCTTTCCTGTCCGCGGGTCATACCTCATTAGCCGGCCAGTCGAGTCTCCGGTTCGCGTGACCATCTCATGTTGCGACCTTTGGTAGGTCATGGAGCTGTCGGTGAAATAGACCTCGCCGGTGGCTTGGTCGATGTCCACCCCGTTGGTGAATCGGAGAGGCGCGCCATCAACCTCGGTAACCAACACCGTCGCCTCGCCACCACCCGGAGCGACTCGCATGAGCCCCTTGTAGGCGTCAGCCACATACAGGTACCCGGACTTGAGGTGGAAGCGCAGACCGAGGGGGCGGCCGCACTGGCTCTCGGTGGCAGTCTCCGGGCGAAGGACGGACGCCGTGCAGGCTTCGCTGCTGTAGTTGGGGCCATAGGTGTATGTCGTCCATCCGATCGCGTCCCCGTTCCACTTAAGCACGCGGCCGTCGGAGACGCCGCTGTAGGGGCCGTGGCCTTTGGCGTCGAAGGCGACACTCTCCGGGCCGCGCAGGAGTCCTCGTGGCAGTGGCAGGTGGCGCGTCCGCCTGGCGTCGATGCTTGCAACGGCGGCGGCCACAGCGGTGGTAGGCAAGACGAGCAGGAGCAGGAGGACAACCGAGATCATCGCGGCGGCGGCGAGACCCCTAGTGCCGAGGGCCATGTTGATCCCCATCCACTACACCAGGTACCTAGATTGCCGGCACAAAAAAGTGCCGGCAAAGGTACCAAAAGTGCCGGTAAAGATTTTTCAAGGCACAAAAAAAAGTGCTGCGTTTATTCCAGTCGAGGTAGGTCTTTGCCGGCACTTTTAGAAAAGTGCCGTTAATTATATTTTAAGGCACTTCCAAAAATGCCGCTAGTTAGTATTGCCAGCACTTTTGAAAGATGCCATGGAATCTTTTTGCTGGCACTTTCCAAAAATGCCATAGAATCTTTTTGCCGGCACTTTTCGAAAAATGTCACGAAATGTTTTTACTGGCACTTTTCTAGGAATACCATCTAAACTTTTTGCCGGCACTTTAAAAGGATGCCTACAATTACTTTTTTGGGCTTTTAATTCTGGTGCCGCTGATTATTTTCTTAGGCATTTTTAAGGTTGCTATACTGCCTGCAAACATTCAAGCAATCTACAATCAAGCATACATCACACTCAAGAAGTCAAGCAATGTTTGAGCCAACATTTTGAACATTCAAGGATTCACAATCCAGGCATCTAATTAACTTCCATGACCAACAGTGTTCATCTCCACATCATGAACAGCATGGTTTGAAACCATTAGATAAAATACACAACAAGGTTCATCTAACATGGTTCATCTAATTGGCTTCCATCTTACTTGTCTAACCAACGGGGTTCATCAAGCGGATCCGGAACACAATCACACATCATACTGGCTTCCATTTGCTTGTGGCTTCTATCCCATGTGTCTCTTCACAGCCTACTCGCAGCCCAATGCCCAGGAGGAATATTGTTTGCCTAAATTGTACAGCACCCGGAAAAGACAATGATCCTCTACAAGAAGATGCGGATCTACTCCAAATCCCAGCAGTTCCGAGTAATTTATCCCGACAAAAAAATAGAGTAAAGCAAGTAGTCCACTTTAATGCAAACACACTTCGATTCCAATAATGCAAGTATACATACAGTAATTCATGGACACATAGGCAAACAATATTTAGAGATTTGTTGTGTATGGCTTTGATGCCCATATACCCTAAGTTTTGTCAAATATATGCTTATTAACGAAATATTGGCCATACACATGTAGATCTATATCTGTCCAACAACCTTATGCAGCAGAAACTAAAAATGAAATTTTATTCAGTTCTCCGAATGCCAAATGGCTCTGTGGTTTTACGTGATTGTGTGCACAACTTTAAAAACGGTGGGTTCCCTAAATAACCACACAAATTCTAATCCTTTCCGTCTCCAAAATCCTTACTCGTGACTGAAAAAAGTAACCGTGGCTTAGAAAGACAGAAAGTAGACGGTTGTTGTAGGGCAGAAAGAGGAGGCTGCAGACGTGCCGCACGTGGGGTACAAAACCACTGCGGCGTAGGAGACGTCAAAACGCAACTTCAGACCTAATTTAATACGTATGTGGAGACTCAATCAGACCTGTGGAGGCATAATTTTCTTATCAGATTTCTAATGAGACCATATAAGAAAATGCCACGGCACTATTGATGCAATAGATGAAAACCTGCAGCGTTTAATCCTTCTAGTATGATTAAATCAATGGTGATTACGAGAGGTTTAAATTATGTGATGAACATTGAATTTGTAACATGGATAGGCCGTCTACTTTGAAAAAAATCACCATGTTCCCCTTAGTTTCTGAACCTATCAAATAAGAACACTTAGCTAACAATAACAAAAAATTAACCTGTAGATAACTTAATACAAAAATTGACCTGATGTATCAAGTACTCGGTTATATCAGCTTCAGCGCACGGGTTAATGCAACATGATGAAATTTGAGGATATAGATATTCTTATGGATATTATATTGCTCTTGTGTAATGTCATAAACCTTATATAATTTTGTTAACATTACATGGGAGACAAATATTTGTTGGGAAAAGTCTAAATATGCATGAACTAAATGTTAACCAATCCATATATATTAACAATGTATCTGATTTACATTAAATCTTACACCTATTTTCACCTATAGGGGTTTCCCCTTTCTCATATAAGTACAGATGAAATCTGAACATAAAAACATAGACGTAACCACTGACTAAATGCAGTGACACATTTAATTACTAAGTCCATCAGTTCGTCATTTATTTTGATGCTGAGTTGCAGCCCACAATTAATTACTAAGTCGATCAGTTCGCCGTTTATTTTTATGTTGAGTTGCAGCCCACAATTAATCCTTGAACTTATTGATATTTGTTTTTGACCTAACAATATCCCATGGCTTCATAGGAGGCCAAGCGACGAGTAAATCATCAAATTAACATTAATGTTTAAAGTCATCCAGGATATATCTGATCATAGCAAGGAAAATACTTACTTGAACAAAACCGAGCATTGCCCATTTTGCTTGGATAGGTGTTATATGCGAGTGGCCCTCGAAGCTGGTGTAACCTGGTAAATAAAAGAATTTCACGATTAACTCAACTCTGAAGCGTGCATTGATCTCCATATTTTGTGTGCTTTTGGCACTGCCGTACCCACCCATACTTGTATCAACAAAAGATCCGATACGAAACTAACCTATTCCGCTGGTTCCAATCTAGGTGGTTTCCCCATTGAAATTCTTATTGGCTTGTCATCTCGTTGCCCATGTGCCGTGAAATCTAGAAAACATTACGGATAAGATAATGAATGTAACCGGTAAGAACTCATCTATACGGATAAAACGTACATGAAGTTGAGCACTTGGATGCAGCGAGTTATAAGCAGTTTTAGGGATAACATGTGAACTGAATCTTCGATGCATTCTGTTCAGCCACAAAGAAATTGTAGATATATAAAGATTTTAGTGATACCTCATGTAGCTTGCCACTCACCGACCCGGGGCGGCAGCGGGATCAAAGGGAAGGCATTGACGCTCGAACCAACCTCCTATAGTTTTCAAGCGGGAGAAGTGATCCGGATCTTAATCAAAACATGCACACTACAAAACAATGGAATAATATCGTATTAACGAGTTGGGTCTTAAAAGTATACTAACTACCCATTTAAATTTCCTTCTTCGGATCATATAAAGAATGTTTAAATCACAACTCGTTAATAGTTGGGTCTTACTAACTACCCATCTACGGAAGATGCAGCTTACAAATATTCATCGGACAACCATAGAGCTTCAAGATGAAGAGCCAACATCTAGTGCACGAGAGATCTAACAAAGGTCGAAATACTGTCCATATAGTAAAAGAAGATTACAAATTACGTAAACAGTTGCACCAGCCCAAGTAAGTGTTATAGCTTTAGAAATTCCCTTTACATGTACCGAATCCCGGAATCATATAAGTGAATTACTGAATAAAGCCTTTTTGAAAGGCCATCTTTAGTTTCCGAGATCTAACCAAGAATAAGGGCCTCAACTTCGGGGCGGAGTGACTAAAGTTGGAAGCGCACACACGGTTTTATACTTTCGATTCACTTGGCTGAGATATGCACTAGTATAGTCAAGCTAGCAAATTCAAATATAAGCAAATTATCTGAATATCAACTGATCATGGTCTTTTAATATTTATTAGTGTAACTTTAGGCTATACCAATCCTATGATATTAATCGATATCAACCAGTTGGTATAGAATGTGTAACCTCATAATAAGCCACAATTCTGTGAACTTGTTTTTTTGAAAAGTTGTAACCATGAGTGTAACTTCAGGATAAAGAAATATTTTTGTGAACTTTAGGTAGTTTCTCTTATTCTCCGAGCTGACCTCTCTATGTGTTTGTATCGGTTTTCGATCACATGGCTCACTCGTGTTTCTTACGTATTCGTACAATTTGGGAAGTATGAATAAAGAATGTGGTATTGTTTCATGGTTTATAGAACAATTTATACACTCAATCTTTCTGACTAAATGCAATGAGTGCACAAGCAAAGTTTTTCAGTAAATTATAAGCCAAGGACCACTATCATCATATAAGGTACACAGGAATAAGCATTGGCACACGACCTGGTCAGTGGTCACATCTAGAAATTGCCCACTCCGTTTGATTTTTACAATGTACTAATGGTTCCAGTAATGTGTATTTATTTTGCACCAGTGGTGCATTTTTACACACACTCTATGTAGTCACCCTTTATGCATGACTATCTTTCAGGTTCAGTTTTGGCAATCTGTGCAAATTTGATTCAGTTCATACAAATTGTAACTTTACAGAAAGCTAACAACAGGAATGCTTACCCAATGACCCAATGATCATATATAATTTTAAAGCATATCTTGTGTGCAAAGTATCCACTAATTTCTGCTGAAGATTTTTTTTTTTTTGAATCATATGCCTGAAACCATCAGAACTTTGGACTCGTTGAAAATTATATTAATGGAGGGATCGAATAATTATATGGCGATGTCGTTGTACACTTCTATACATACCTATGCTCTAAGACTAATAACATGCATCTGCTGAGAACAAATTTCCCTAAGAAAGCAACCAACTAATAATAACATGCACTCAACAAAAAAGATTAGATGATCAAAGTGAAACAACATGACAGTTTTATCTACGGGGAGCCGTACATTTTCATCATTTATGTGACACATCCGTATAGATGAATTTCCTGTAAGCATTGTACCCAAAAAAGTAGCGAGTTAAAACACGATTTATGCATGCTTCTCGGAGAACCCACATGAGAAAATAAAATTGATGCTAACTTATTATCATGCAATGCTTGTCTTACTCGCAGATTCTGAACCTTACTTCTCCATCTAGTACATCAAACTCATGAACCTTCGAAACGATGCAATAATTAGATTATGGAAGGTATTAAGAGGAGAGGGAAAAAATTAAAACAGATCGAGTGCTCAAACGGCAAATTAGGGAGAGATGATGCTTGTTCTAGTAGATGAGATGAGTTGGGGAGAAGTATTCTTTGTGGTTGGTTCGTCATCTTCCTCCACTGGTACAGACAAATTAGAGAAACGAGAGCTCAAAGGAAGAAAGAGGAGAAAAAGGAGTGGCTTGCACTTTAATATAGTACTTATGAAAGTGGAACCTAAGTAATCTGCAAATAGTGAAGCCATTCTTTGAATCACACAAAAACTAAACCTGTAAATAGTGAAGCTGTTCTTTGAATGTAATAAAATGTTGGTCATCCTTCCGATCCTCGTTACTCTAGCACTCAAACAAAACTTCGAGAAAAAGAAAATGGCAATGCTCGGAATAGGGTAATTACCATGCATGCATTCAAATCCTCAATCAAGTCCTGGGAGTGGTGTTGGGGTCGCATTACTCGATGGGGAATTGCTTTTCCTTGTCCTTTCTGGAAAATGCGGACAACTTAGTGCTAATGTTTTGATGGCGGAAAAACAGAAATTAACTACAAAATCCTGATAACATCAAGTGCGCGTAATACAGGCTGCCGTGGCGACCTTGCTTTTCAACCACTACTCGCAAAGTCACAATAATTCAGAAACCTTACAAGATTCTGCAGAAAAATGAACTTTGTCTGCCACTTCTTCCATTAATATAAATACATGCAACCTGAGTTATTTTTCCAGCAATGACTCAAAAAAAACCTAAGATTTGCATAGGCAGGCCACAAATTGTGTAGCCCACTTGGGGACCATAAGAACAGGGAGGAGATGGAAGTATAAAACAGGTTGCTTCCCACGGGAATAGTCATTTGACACTTCAATAGATAATGACTTATGGCAAAACTGAGTGCGAAGTACTATGTAAGTACAACAAAAGCCTTATGGCTGTGTACCACTATATTTGTCAAGAAAGTGCAAACAAAATAAGGCTCAGTATATCTACTTATATAGGAGGCGCTTGGAAGCTTTTATCTAAGGTGTACCTTGCATTTCCCGAGAATGACTTGCAGCCTTACACACCATCGGATGAGCATAAACCATTCATTACAAATTCAAGTGAACCAAAAAATTGCTTGTGAAAATGACACGGGTGATCTTTAGTCTTTAGCAAAAAAAAAATGCACCACCATAGTCTATATCAATCCCCCAAGTAACTCTATCTTTGCTACCGAAAATTGTTAAGCACATAAACAGTGGATTTTTCTTAAGACATGTGCTTTCATACTTCTACTCATGCAACATGGAAGGTACTAGAAAAATAGCTTAACTGTAACTCATTGATCTTCCGATCAAAGACAAGGCTTCATTGAAGCTATAACCCTAATGCTTGACATGCCAACAATCTAAACACTTCCATGGACAGATTGGCTCCCTTGAGCATAGCAATCTATAGCAGCTCAAGAGTCAACACCACAAGAGCTGCTTTTGTATGTGCATGAATGCCCCGGAAAATTTCTCTAGCAGGTTCTGTGGAATTAGAAAAATCCTAACACTAACCATGAGAATTAATACAAAGTGCATTCACAACATCCACACAAATTATCCAAAAATAGAATCTCAGCGCTAAAACTGAATCATGACATGAACTGGTAGTAGGGTTTTGGTCTCAATTTGAACAAGAGTAGTCACGGAGCCTTCCCTTTGATTCTAAGGAATTAAACAGACGGGTTACCTGCCCTTCTCGATATCCTTGGATAGCGATGTTGTCAGCCTTGGCCGACTCGGACTGAGTACGCCCTAGCTGCTCGCTGAGGACGCGCAGCCGGCACCCGCACGTCGGCGAGGACCTCGCTGGAGCTCCACCCTCGCCCGCGACGGTACGCGCCTCGGCCTCGACGCGCGTGGTCTGGTCGGCGCCGGTCGTCGACGAGGAGGCCTTGATTGTCGTGGTCCCTGGCGATGTTGCGGTCCTCGAGGGCGCCCACGGCGGGGCAGGCCCCTGCGTAGGATAGGGAGGATGGCGTCGTGTGAGGGCTCGTCGCGGTCGGCGCCAAGCCGCACGGCAAAAACAAGGAGGAGCAGGAGCGAGGAGCACGGGGGCGGGGCCGAGAAGCATGCCGCGAGGTGTCGTACGGGGAGAAGCACGAGGTGTGGCGGCGCGGGAACCGCGGCGGCGACCGTGCTGAACCACTGCTAGGGTTAGCCGCGACGTCGCTCTCAGGTGCGGAGCGGTGGGGCGAGAGTAGGGATCCAGTGGAGGGGCACAAGACGCAGTTCTCTCTGTGAGTAGAGGCGGCGGACGCGGCCGGCGGCCGGCGTCGGACGGCAGCGGCGGCGGCACGCGAGAGAGAGAGGTGGGTGGGGGAGAGGAGTGCGAGAGAATTAGAGTCGGGACAGGGATGTCTGTTCATTTTGCATTTAGGCCCTTCAATTTTCGGAAAATAATGCCGGCACTTCGATAAATGCCATTAATAATCGAACATTGACGGCAACCTCCTAAAAGTGCCGCTAATTAGGTGGTAATCTAAGGCACTCACCAGGAAGTGCCGCTAATCAATAGCATTGTAGGCGTATTTCTAAACTGCCGGCAAGAAAGTGCCGGTAATCCAGACACGTGAGGTAGTGATCGGTACCTACTGCTCGACGCTTCGTGTTTCGCTGGCTGGAGAACTTGTTTTCGATGGATCGATGCTCGTACCTGGTATGTGGTTCTGGCTGGATCGATTTGCTTGGTTCGTTTGGTGGGGCGATTTACACAAAAATAACCCAAAAGTGGAAGAAAAGCACAGACTAACCCTCCGGCGAAACTATTTCACCAATCTAACCCTTTTGTGTTGGTGGAATCTACATTGTAGTATATGTGTTTGAACCAAAGATTTGTTGGAGCCCTAGATATGAAATTTTACATGTATGTGTTGAAATCCTATGTATGTATGTGTTGAAATGTCTAATATTTGCCTAGCAAATGCATTCAAATTTGTTACATATGCCTAGCAAATGCCTATTCAAACTTGTTGCACTCAAATGTGTGTATGTATGGGTGATTCGAAAGTTAGATATATTGTCTTACATATGTATGTATGTGGTGAAAGGCAAAATTGGAGCTTAGCAAATGCCTATTCTATTGTCTAACATATGTCTATTATGTGCCTAGGAATGGTATGTCTTACGAAATTCATATGTGTGATGTATTTGGATATGAACTATCATGTATTTGGATATTCTCATGTATGTGTTGCTCATTTTTGTTAGTGGAATGACTCATAACATGGTTGTGTAAACATGTAGGATGGTGTGGCTTCCGGATGAAGAGTACGACGGGGAGCACCGGGCTGTTCATATGACGGAGAGGGAAACGGATCTTCACCCTTTGAAGATTCGTTACCATGGCACACCGGATATACCTTATGACGAGAGGTACACGGAGTTCATCCGGCCTACCGGTCTTATGCCGTTCATATCCCTTGTAAGCCGTGGGGGGCCACACATGAACCCCTCGGCACTCACCGCCCTTGTCGACCGGTGGAGGCCGGAGACTCACACCTTCCACTTGAGGGCCGGCGAGATGGCCCCTACTCGCGAGGATGTTTCCATGATCCTTGCACTACCTATTCAGGGCGAGCCACTGTGTATGAACACAGCTTCTGATGGGTGGCGCGGACAGATGGAGGACCTTATTGGCAGGGCTCCTCCGGCGCTAGCAAATCCAAAGGAGAGAGTTCCCGCCGGCGCGTCTTTCTCTTGGATCAGAACTAACTTTGCAGAATGCCCCATAGAGGTCGACGAGGACACTCGGAGGACGTACGCCCGCGTGTACTTATGGTACATGATTTCCAGGACTCTCTTTCACGACGGTGGGGGTAAGCTGGCCCATTGGTGTTGGCTGAAGGCGCTTACGGTGTTAGACGCCAGGTGGAGTTGGGGAACAGCGGCACTTGCCTACCTCTACCGGCAGGTGATGATTTGTTTTATGTACTATTTTCCTATAGTAGTGCGCTACACAAAGTAGTAACCAAATATCTTATGTACGCAGTTGGACGAAGCTTGTCGCAGGACTGGGAGCAAGACTGGGAGCGGCGGTATTGGTGGATGCATGCTCCTACTTTCCGTATGGAGCTGGGACCGCCTATCAGTTGGGCGTCCCAGGGTACTCAACGAGACGTCATGGCCTCATTTCCCTCACTTTCACGATCGGGAGCCCACTTGGGCATACCTTTGGGACAATGTCTCGGAGATGACGAGCGATCCAATGGTCATGTACGGGCAGTACAACTGCGGAGTTGGACACTCTTACCGCCGAGCGGGTAACCGATCCACTGCGGAGTTGCAATCCTAGTTTTGATTGATTCTACCTGGCATGTTCTAAATAATTGTATGCTGCAGGTGGAATGGGAGCCATATGGTAGCTACTACCATATTGGCGCGGGGATGGCTGACCCGAACCCCAAGTGCACGGAGGAGGCGCGGTTACGGCGTATGCGCTGCCCACTCATATGCATGTGGCTTGTTGAACACCACCAACCGCAAAGAGTGATGAGACAGTTTGGGCTGTATCGGAGTGCCCACCAATGTGGCAAGACACGGACAAGGCGCTTCATAGGTAAACTTCGGAATCATGCGATGGAAGATTCTTGATAGAAGAGGTACAAACTAACTTGTTGATTCTTGCGGGCTTGATAGGCGGCGGCGGAGGAAGATCACAAATTGGCCGATCCATCATAGCGGCCACATCGCAGCGTTCCAACACTGCTTGGAAGCGGCACGGAATGCTGGCCCTGAGCAGATTGTGCCTCACGACTTCACCGCTTTCAACAACTACCTCGAGTGGTTCCATCAGAACACGCGTATCGAGTTAGTGAAGCGCGCGTATCGTGAGGACATCTTGGACGACCCCATCCAGTTCGATGAGGTTGGGCAAAGCCAGCACGACAGTTTTGCTCGCAGAGGGAGATCGACTTCTATTGCTTCCGAGCTGAACTTCGTGGTAATGGATTCTCTCACTAACTAGTACATCATCTAGATTGCCATGTGCTCGCTTAAATTGTGTATGCTATGTTTGTCACAGCGGGAGGAGATCCAAAAAACAGGCGAGGACTGCGAGGTTATGTGGGAGCGAGAGCGGGAGAGATGAAAAGCCTGTCGGACCGTTGCGGAATTTCATTAAGGTATGATCACCAACTTTGAATGTACACTATTATGTTACGGTGGCTTTGTAACCATGAGTTCCATGACGCAGAACACTGCACGAAAGATGCGGCGGTTAGCGAACTTGCTAGGTTGCCGCGAAGGCGAAATCCCTACATCCTCCTCTTCGAAGAACATGTATGGACTATTTTGTTGCTTTGTGAAACATGTTCTTACTAATTTCAACTTTTGTAATCTCATGTGTTCATGTTTGTGAAGATTCCTCCCGAGGACGACCTAATTCTGAGTCAAGGCATACTTCCGAAGCGTACCTCCAAGCAACGGTCAGCTTACCGAGTTGAAGCCAAGGGGCAAGGCTCCAAACCGGTACACTCCGGAAGATTATGTCAACCGAGGAAAGAAGGTTGTCACTGAGGAGGATGACGGGCGGCCGCGGAGATCAGCTATGTCGAGGATGAGGAACGACGAGCCGTTCTCTTCAGATGAGGAGGAGGAGGAGGAGGAGGAGTAGCAGGAGGAGCAGCAGGAGGAGCAGGAGGAGGAGCAGGAGCAGCAGGAGCAGCAGCAACAACAGCCAAGGCAGCAGACGAAGAGGATGGCCGTCCGGAAGCAGCCCACGAGGACGGCACGTCGAGGACGCTACTAGGATGTGCTACGTGTTGTTCTGAACTCTATATTCATAAGTATCGATTTGTGAACCCTATGTCATTTCGAACCATGGTCTGTAATGCTACTTGTTGTTTGAATCTACGTGCTACAATGTGACCTATTGATGGCGTGTATTTTCGTTGGGCAACCCCAAGAGGAAGGTATGATGCGCACAGCAGCAAGTTTTCCCTCAGAAAGAAACCAAGGTTTATCGAACCAGGAGGAGCCAAGAAGCACGTTGAAGGTTGATGGCGGCGGGATGTAGTGCGGCGCAACACCGGAGATTCCGGCGCCAACGTGGAACCTGCACAACACAACCAAAGTACTTTGCCCCAGCGAAACGAGTGAGGTTGTCAATCTCACCGGCTTGCTCGTAACAAAGGATTAACCGTATTGTGTGGAAGATGATTGTTTGCAGAGAAAATAGTAAAACAAGTATTGCAGCAGATTTGTATTTCAGTATTAAAGAATGGACCGGGGTCCACAGTTCACTAGAGGTGTCTCTCCCATAAGATAAAAGCATGTTGGGTGAACAAATTACAGTCGGGCAATTGACAAATAGAGAGGGCATAACAATGCACATTGATGACCCACAAGTATAGGGGATCGCAACAGTCTTCGAGGGAAGTATTACCCAATTTATTGATTCGACACAAGGGGAGACAAAGAATACTTGAAAGCCTTAACAACGGAGTTGTCAATTCAGTTGCACCTGGAAACAGACTTGCTCGCAAGAGTTTATCAGTAGTAACGGTTTTATAGTAGTAGCAGTGATGAAATAACAATAGCAGAGTAACAAAGACAGCAGTAGTGATTTTAGTAAACAGCAGGATTAAAGTACTGTAGGCACGGGGACGGATGACGGGCGTTGCATGGATGAGAGAAACTCATGTAACAATCATAGCAGGGCATTTGCAGATAATAATAAAACGGTGTCCAAGTACTAATCAATCAATAGGCATGTGTTCCAATTATAGTCGTACCTCGCAATGAGAAACTTGCACAACATCTTTTGTCCTACCAGCCGGTGGCAGCCGGGCCTCAAGGGAAACTACTGGATATTAAGGTACTCCTTTTAATAGAGTACCGGAGCAAAGCATTAACACTCCGTGAACACATGTGATCCTCACATCACTGCCATTCCCTCCGGTTGTCCCGATTTCGTCACTTCGGGGCCATTGGTTCCGGACAGCGACATGTGTATACAACTTATAGGTAAGACCATAAACAATGAATATCATGATGAAACAATAACATGTTCAGATCTGAGATCATGGCACTCGGGCCCTAGTGACAAGCATTAAGCATAACAAGTTGCAACAATATCATAAAAGTACCATCTACGGACACTAGGCACTATGCCCTAACAATCTTATGCTATTACATGACCAATCTCATCCAATCCCTACCATCCCCTTCGGCCTACAGCGGGGGAATTACTCACACATGGATGGGGGAAACATGGCTGGTTGATGGAGAGGCGTTGGCGGTGATGGCGGTGATGATCTCCTCCAATTCCTCGTCCCGGCGGAGTGCCAGAACGGAGACTTCTGGCTCCCGCGACGGAGTTGCGCGATGTGGCGGCGTTCTGGAGGGTTTCTGGCGACTTCGACTTCTCTCCGGCGTTTTTAGGTCGAGGCGAATAAGTAGTCCGAAGGGGGGCGTCGGAGGCCGGCCGAGGGGGCCACACCACCTGGCCGCGCGGGCCCCCCCTGGGCCGCGCCGCCAGGTGGTGTGGGGCCCTCGGGCCTCCACTTCGATTGCCCTTCTGGCTCCGTTAGTTTCCTGGGAAAATAGGGCCTTCTGCATAAATTCCGAGGTTTTTCCCGAAAGTTGGATTTCTGCACAAAAACGAGACACCAGAGCAGTTCTGCTGAAAACAGCGTTAGTCCGTGTTAGTTGCATCCAAAATACACAAATTAGAGGCCAAACAATAGCAAAAGTGTTCGGGAAAGTAGATACGTTTTGGACGTATCAACTCCCCCAAGCTTAGCTTATTGCTTGTCCTCAAGCAATTCGATTAACAAGCGAGCGATAAAAGAACTTTCACGAACACATTTGCTCATATGATGTATATATTCTCATGATATGGCTAATACTTGAGCAGTTCATAACAAGGTACATGCAAATAAGATCATCTAACAGCTATATCAATCATGAAGAGGTACCAACAATTAATAATAAGCATCATGAATCATGTATATAAGCAGGATTGCAATGTTCATAAGAGAGTATGATAAAGTGGTATCTCGCTTGCCTGTATTTGATTGGAAAAACATAAATGTCCGGGCACCTTTGAAGTTCATAGAAAGACTAGAAGTAGTGATTGTCAAAAGATAAATGCATCAAAGTTATACCACAATCAATCATATTTTGAGACAAGCATATTGTACTAAGAATGACAATTGTGCTCTCAAGATAGTACTCAAAGAAATAATGGAGACACAACATAGAAGTAAAAGATTGACCCTTCGCAGAGGGAAGCAGGGATTAACATGCGCTAGAGCTTTTCATTTGTATAAATCAGGAGTAAAATTATTTTGAGAGGTGTTTGTTGTTGTCAACGAATGGTAATGGGTACACTAACTACCTCGCCAACCGGACTTTCAAGAGCGGCTCCCATGAATTATTGCATATTTATGTGGCACTCCTTCCAACCTTTCTTACACAAACCATGGCTAACCGAATCCTCGGGTGCCTGCCAACAATCTCATACCATGAAGGAGTGCCTTTTTATTTTAGTTTTATTATGATGATGACACTCCCCCCAACCTTTGCTTACACAAGCCATGGCTAACCGAATCCTTCGGGTGCCGTCCAACAATCACAAACCATGGAGGAGTGTCTATTTAAGTTAATTAATTCGGGACTGGGAATCCCATTGCCAGCTCTTTTTGCAAAATTATTGGATAAGCGGATGTGCCACTATTCCATATGAGAGTCCGTCAAAAGTAAATGACAAGGTTGAAAGCTAAACACCACATACTTCCTCATGAGCTATGAAACATTAACACAAATTGAGAAGCATTTTGAAGGTTTTAAAGGTAGCGCATGAGAATTTACTTGGAATGGTTTGAAATGCCATGCATAGGTATTTATGGTGGACACTCGGAATGACTTGGTTTTCATGTGTTTGGAGGCACGAGCAGCGTTCCCGCTCGAGTACAAGTGAAGGCTAGCAAAAATACTAGGGAGCGACAAATCAAGAGAGCGATAGCTGTCATAATCATGCTTGCGGCAAAATAAATTAATTGAGGCATAAAAGTGATACAAGAACTGCGAAGCAATGTAAATCATTGAGGCTTAATTGACTTTTGTTCAGTCATATGCATGCGTGAGCATGTGCCAAGTCGATATAAACGAATTATTCAGAGGAGGATACCACAATGCCATACTTACTTATGAATAAAACAATGCAAGCAAACATCCATGACATGCTACTCATATTAATAGATTGGAGCTAAACATGAGAGATCATAAACTACTAGACTTTCTCAAATAACATATACCTCACATGAACCAACTAAGCATGCTCACATGGATGAGTATATGTACAAAAATGAAAACAAATAGAGTTCATACCAGCCTCTCACCACAATCGGATTGTCGTAGATCGTCATTATTGCCTTTTCACTTGTGTAGCTTGGATAATATGAAATGAAAACCACGCTCCAGCCACCGAAGACCATTGAACTCATAAAGAACTTTACAAACCAAAGAAGAACAGCAAATATTTTTGGTGTTTTCAAATTGCAAATAAGAACAAGAGGAAACAAGCAAACCAAGCAAAATCTTTTTGGGTTTTCTTATAGCGAACTAGCAATAGCAAATAAAGCGAAACAAATGCAAAAACCAAGATAAAGAAATGGTGAAGAGAAACAACAGAAATATTTTTGGTCTTTTTGTGTTTTGGGAAAGAAACAAAGCGAAAGCAAGAAATAGCAAACTAAAAGAAACACAGAAAAGCGAAATGGCAGAAATCTGCCAAAACCTGACAGCAGTACAGAAATTGATTTTTACAAAAATCTTACGTTGCTCAGTTCAAAAAGTGTTCAACTAATGAAAGTTAGATAACAACCTGGGGAACCTGCACAAAAATTTTCAACTCAAAATACTGTTCTGGCTGGGCACACGAATTTTTACGGTAACAGCCCAGAATCTGTTTTCAGGCAGCACTTCCCCAAATATCATCTTCCTCTCATTGGAAAACCACTCAAACAAACTAAACAAGTATATACAAGTATCCAGCAATCATAATATGCAAAGAATGAGTGATGCCGGTATACCTCCCCCCAAGCTTAGGCTCTTGGCCTAAGTGGAGTTCATCCCCAACGAGGGTCGTTCCTCGCCGGTGGGTAGTCCATGGAGTAGTCATAGTAAAGCTCCTCTATGTCGTCTCTTGCATGTTGGCCTCCTCTCTCTATATGTGCATCCAGTGCACCTTCTGTGACCGACCAATCTCCCCTGGAATCAAGGTTAGACAAAACAGGCGCAGGCAATCTTACTAGTTTCTCGGTTTTCTTAGTTATTCTCCAAACTTTCTTATAAAATATCATCTTATAATACAGGTTACCCAAGTTGGAGGAATCTGAAACAAATTCATGTTTAATCATAGAGGCTATGTCAAGTTTTTCTATGGGGAACGGAATATCAAAATGATGAGGTTCCACATTATGAAAAGCTAGTAAACGGGAGGCGATGAGGCCTCCACACATTCCACCTTTCTCACGGTTAGTAGCAAGTCTATAAGCTATTAATGCCCCCAAATTATAAGACCTACTATTTTGCGAGTCTTGCAGCTAGAAAAGCCAAATCTGGGATAGAAAGTTTACTACCAATCCTTTTGGCGAGAACGCATTTGGTAATAAAATAAGCAAAGTAGCGGATAGCCGGGAGCTGAATACTAGTGATTTTACCACTTTCACCTGAGAAACTCCTTCCATCGCAAATCATCTTGTAAAGATCCGAGAGTTCTTGCGGCGATCCCCTTATCTTCTCGCACGACCCCCATTGCGGTATTCTAATTGCTGCACAAAAAGCACTAAATGGCAAGTTGACAGTTTTATTGTAAATTTTATACTGGACCGTGGGGTTAGATCGCGACCAATTAAACTTGAAGTCCTGCACAAAAGCCATAGTTAATTTTACATATTGTCTTGGCTCTCCTTCAACAAAGTCACTCAGCCCTGCACGAGAAATTAGAGTTTGAACATCTTCAAATATCCCCGCGCTTCTCATGAAATCCGCGCACGGGTAGTAAGAGGGGTATACTCCCTCTTCACGATTGACTACCATAACTTGTTGGACTTCCAATTCTCGCTGGTTCAAGTGATATCTATTCCATTCCATTTTCTGAAATTTCAACAACCAATATAAAAATTTGATTTGGTGACATAAAATTGAGGGAAACTACCATAGGAACTTGCTAGAGTACTAATCATGCATCAAAACTAATTTCTACCAATTAGAACAAGCATGCAAGCTCACCAAACATGTTACCTACAGCAGCAAAATATTCAAGATATACTCAACCAAACGAAATTCTACTTGGATGGGTGGAGGAGTCACATACCGAAGAGCAAATGTGCCAAATTTCGGACAGAAATCTGGGCTGAGCAAAGAGATCGAGAAATGCTGGAGCTCTGGAGCAAAAACGCGAGAGAGATGAACTTGGTACGAGTTTTTTCGGGAGAGAGAAGGTGCTGGGAGAAAGAGATGGCAAAGTGGGGCAGAGGGGAGCCCACACCACATGGTGGCGCGGCCACCTCCTTGGCCGCGCCGGCCATTTGTGTGGCGCCCTCTGGTGCCCCACATGTCATCCTCTGGTGCTCCCAGGTGCCTCGTCGAAAAATAGGACCAACGGTATAATTTTCGCGAATTTTTGAAAACTTTGAAAAATGCACATTTTCTGGGTATTAAGTTTATTATTACTGGCCAGGAAATTTTTTGAAATCTCAAATCAATTAAGAAACTTTGCAAATTAAAAGTGCTACAGCAACTAAAGCAAGTGGAGAAAGAAAGAGATGTTGTTTACCTCCTCTGTGCATACAAAAAGTATTTGTTAACAAGGTTGATCAAGTCTTGCCACCAAATAAATTTTACATAGCATATGAAGAAATAAACCTCAAATCAATCATGTTACCTTGAATTGTATTGATATGGATCCAATAACAAGAGTTTGATATTCTTCTTTAGGCTCATATATAGGACAATCGATGGTTCCCACTTTGATAGTTCTCACATGAGAGATAGTATTAACTCCGCACGCTTTTTCAATCCTCTTGGGGAAATAGACGGTGTGTTCCTTATCATCAACATTGAAAGTAACCTTTCCTTTGTTGCAATCAATAACAGCCCCTGCGGTGTTAAGAAAAGGTCTCCCAAGAATAATAGACATATTATCATCTTCGGGCATTTCCAATACAACAAAATCAGTTAATATCAAGCAGTTAGTAGTAACTTGAACAGGGACATTCTCACATATACCAACAGGAATAGCAGTAGATTTATCAGCCATTTGCAAAGATATATCAGTAGGTATCAACTTATCTAAGTAAAGTCTCTTATAAAGAGAAAAAGGCATAACACTAACACCGGCTCCCAAATCACATAGAGCAGTTTTAACATAATTATTCTTAATAGAACAAGGAATAGTAGGTATACCAGGTCGCCCAACTTCTTTGGAATTTTGCCATTGAAACGAGTAATTAGCAAGCATAGTAGAAATTTCCTCATTGGGGATTTTCCTTTTGTTAGTAACAATATCTTTCATATACTTTGAATAAGGAGGCAATTTAATAGCATCGATCAAAGGGATTTGCAAGAATAAAGGTTTCATCCAATCACAGAATTTATTATAGTGTTCTTCTTCCTTTGATTTTAGTTTCTTAGCAGGAAAAGGCATTGGCTTTTGCACCCAAGGTTCTCTTTCATTACCATGTTTCTCGGTAATAAAATCTTCTTTAGTATACTTTTTATTTTTAGCATGCTTTTCAGGTTCTTCTTCAACCTCTTCTTTATCAGGAGTATCAATCTTATCATTATCTTTATCATTATCATGTTCATTACCACTTTCGGTTTCAGCATCAGAAATAGAAATACTATTAGGATCATTAACGAGGTTCGAGAGGATTCTACAACATTTTTATGTTTCTTCTTCTTTTTCTTCTTAGAATGAGCACTAGGTTCAATGTGTTGAGAATCTTGTTCAATTCTTTTGGGATGCCCTTCGAGGATATAGAGGATCCTGGGTAGAGACACCACCTCTAGTTGTTACTTCATAAGCATGTTTCTCTTTAGAATTATTCCCTAACAAGTCATTTTGCACTTTAGTGAGTTGATCAATTTGAGTTTGAATCATTTGAAAATGTTTGACAAGCATCTTAACATCATTGGAGGTTCTCTCCACAATATCATGCAATTGACTAATAGCTTGAGAATTTTCCATTAAATGATTCTCTACTCTCATATTAAAATTTTCTTGCTTAACAATATAATTATCAAACTCATCTAAGCATTGCGCGAGGAGGTTTTGAATACGGAATATCTTCCCTAGTAAAGCGTTGAAGCGAGTTTACCTCAATCATGGATGAAGGGGGGATTATCTCACATATATCTTCTATTGGAGGTAGATTCTTCACATCTTCAGATTTTATACCTTTCTCCTTGAGAGACTTCTTGGCTTCCCTCATATCTTCATCATTCAATTTAATTAAACCCCTCTTCTTCACTATTGGCGTTGGAGTTGGTTCGGGCGTATTCCAATCATCATAATTCCGGCCTATTTTAGCCAATAATTCTTCGGCGTCGTCCGGAGTTCTTTTCTCGAAAACACAACCAGCACAACTATCCAGGTATGCCCTAGACTCAATGGTTAGTCCACTATAAAATATATCAAGTAAATCATGCTTTTCTAAATCATGGTCGGGCAAAGCTCTAATAAGAGAGCAAAATCTCGCCCAAGCCTCGAGGCAATTTCTCTTCATCCCCCGATCAAAATTATAAACTCTCTGCAAACCAAGCATGTTGAGCACTACTAGGGAAAGTATTTGCGGAAGAAAACAGCAAGTAATTCTTTTGGACTTTTAATAGAACCAGGTGGCAAATTATTATACCAAGTTTTAGCGTCATCCTTCAATGAGAATGGAAATATTTTAGCAACAAAGTAAGTACGCTTCTTAACATCATCAGAAAACAAGCTACTCAAAGTAGATAACTCGATCATGTGTTCAACGAGCACTTTCTTTTTCAAGTACCACAAAATGGTGTTTTCTCAACAATAGCTATATGAGATAGATCAAGAGAAAAATCATAATCTTTATCCCTAATGTTTATAGGAGATGTGGCAAATTTAGGATCGGGAGACAGCTTTATATCTAACGAGTATGTTCGCAAGCAACTTTTTAATTTTTCTTGCATCAGTAGTAGCATTGCATTTTTCAATAAAATCATCATCAAGTTCCACATAATCTTCATCAAGATCATCACTAGAGTATTCAAGTTCAGGTGAATTAACGGGTGTAGTAACTAACTTGTTAGCATTCTTGCAGGCTTGTATAGACCTAGCAATGGAAGCATCTAGAAAAGTTCCCAATGAACCACTATCATCAAGCACAGTCGAAATATTATCAGTATTATGAGAGTGTTCAGATTCAGCGAGATGTACCCGCATGCGAAGCATGTGTGCGCTGACACAAGTTTATCAATCACAGCTACCTGGTGAATCCAGTGTAGCGCAGCGTACTCGAATTGTGACGCTTTTCTTGTAGTGGATGGTAATATGGCGATCTTAGTATCGCGAGGTTTACCCATGATGGAGAATTTGCAGCGAACAATATTAATCCAAGTGAGACTTCCAAATAAAGCTATGCTCCCGAGCAACGGCGCTGGAAAATAGTCTTGATGACCCACAAGTACATCATGGAGATTGCCATGTGCTTCGAGGGAAGTATTACCCAATTTATTGATTCGACACAAGGAGATCCAAAAAACAGCTGAGGACTGCGAGGTTATGTGGGAGCAGAGCGGGAGAGATGAAAAGCCTGTCGGACCGTTGCGGAATTTCATTAAGGTATGATCACCAACTTTGAATGTACACTATTATGTTCTCGGTGGCTTTGTAACCATGAGTTCCATGACGCAGAACAACGCACGAAAGATGCGGCGGTTAGCGAACTTGCTAGGTTGCCGCGAAGGCGAAATCCCTACATCCTCCTCTTCCGAAGAACATGTATGGACTATCTTGTTGCTTGTGAAACATGTTCTTACTAATTTCAACTTTTGTAATCTCATGTGTTCATGTTTGTGAAGATTCCTCCGAGGACGACCTAATTCCGAGTCAAGGCATACTTCCGAAGCGTACCTCCAAGCAACGGTCAGCTTACCGATTGAAGCCAAGGGGCAAGGCTCCAAACCGGTACACTCCGGAAGATTATGTCAACCGAGGAAAGAAGGTTGTCAGCGAGGAGGATGACGGGCGGCCGCGGAGATCAGCTATGTCGAGGATGAGGAACGACGAGCCGTTCTCTTCGGATGAGGAGGAGGAGGAGGAGGAGGAGGAGCGAGGAGGAGCGACGGAGGAGCAGGAGGAGGAGCGGGAGCAGCGGAGCGGCGGCAACAGCAGCCAAGGCAGCGGACGAAGAGGATGGCCGTCCGGAAGCAGCCCACGAGGACGGCACGTCGAGGACGCTACTAGGATGTGCTACGTGTTGTTGTGAACTCTATATTCATAAGTATCGATTTGTGAACCCTATGTCATTTCGAACCATGGTCCGTAATGCTACTTGTTGTTTGAATCTACGTGCTACAATGTGACCTATGAAGTGTTATATGTGTATGTCATGAAATTGCTACTTGTTGTGTCCAATGTTGTACTCGTAACTGTTGGAGTTTGGTAGGATTTTTCATGTTTTCAACACAAGGATGTGTGGCGCCCTTCCCACTGGCGCCACAAGTGCTAGTGTGGCGCCCGTGGCATCGGCGCCACACATGCCAACTTATATGAACCATTGGGTCGAAAACATCCAGGGGCTCCGGACGATAAGTCCTTAGTCGTTTTCGCGAGCCTCTATGTGTGGCGCCCATGGCATCGGCGCCACACAGGCTAGTGTGGCGCCCGTGTCATCGGCGCCACACATCGAGCCTCGCAAAACGGCTAAGTCCCTGAGGATTTGTCTCACAATATGTTTTGGGGGATTACAAGTGCATGTGTAGCGCCGTTGGGAGGGGCGCCACTCATGCTGCCACGTCGGATGGGCGCACCAGCTCAGCGGCGAGGGGGCCACGTCGGCTGGGTGTGTGGCGCCGGCAGGAGGGGAGCCACATGGGCATGTGTGGCGCCCGTGGGAGGGGCGCCACACAAAAGGGTTAGATTGGTAGTTTCGCCGGAGGGTCAGTCTGTGCTTTTCTTCCATTTTTGGGTTATTTTTGTGTAAATCGCCACAAGTGGCGGTTGGGAACGGTCGCGGCACCCGGCGTCCGTGCGGCGCGTTTGTCAACGCGCAGTCGCCCCGACTTTCTTCCCCAATGCAATTCACCCAGCCAGCCAGCGACGCCTCTCTTCTCCTCCACCGCCCGCCCGCCCACACGTCCACCCCAGATTCCCCCGCCCCGCCCCGCCCCGACGCGCACGCCGCACGCCGCCCGACACAACACCCCGCCGCGCCGATTCAGCTCCCCCGTCCCCGCCCACACACCCCACCGGCCTGGCGGCGGAGGTCCGGCCACGGCCATGAAGCCCCGGGACCTGCTCTCGCGCATCCGCCGCCCCTTCTCCTCCTCCTCCTCCTCCTCCGCCCGCCGCGCCGCCGCCGACGCGCGGCGGGAGGAGGAGGACCTGGAGGCCATCGCGGCGCGGGAGCAGCGCGCCTTCCGCTACGAGGCGCTCCTCGCCGCCACGCGCGGCTTCGGCGCCAAGCAGAAGCTCGGCGAGGGCGGGTTCGGCCCCGTCTACCGCGGCACGCTCGAGGACGGCCGCGAGGTCGCCGTCAAGCGCCTCGGCGCCGCCTCCAGGCAGGGCGCCCGCGAGTTCCGCAACGAGGCCAGCCTCCTCTCCCGCGTCCAGCACCGCAACGTCGTCAACCTCCTCGGCTACTGCGCCCACGGCGCCGACGAGAAGCTGCTCGTCTACGAGTACGTCCCCAACGAGAGCCTCGACAAGATCCTCTTCTCCGGCAGCAACGCAGCGCCGCACAGGCAAGGCAACAAATCGCACTGTGAGTACCTAGCGCCTCCGAGATCTCCCACCCGCCCAATTCGCTCGATTTCTCTTCGCCATTCCCTGTTTCTGATTTCCATGCCCCCTTAATTTGGTCGACCGTACCGTAGTGATTGATTGGTTGTTTGGACACCGAATTATCAGTTTCACGCGTTTCATACGCGACTGTATTCCAATCCCCTGCTGCGATCGGAGAGATGCGACATGCTTGCACGGATCCACATGCTAGACCAGCTTAGTTGCTTGCTGCAATTTCTGTACTACTATACTCATCCACCGTGGTTGGTGGCGACATTTCGTAGTACTAGGATATGTTGAATGCACCGGGAAGTCGCTTCAGAGTTCAGAGAGTTCACATAAGCCCCGCTGCTTGCATCAGCGAGGGTGTTATGCTGCCGATGCCACTCCACAACCGTATGCATATCGCATAAACAAAGAAAATTTAAAGAGATACTATACTCATACATACACTCGAAATTAGAGTCAGAATGCACACGCATGTGCTGCGCAGTGCTGTCTGCTGGTGCAGACAGTTTTGGTCAGTGGAATGTGCCAGCAACATATTTTTTTCCAACCGATCCAACGAGGGGATCGAATTTCGATAACGAAGCATAGACCAGACAGTCAATATGGCACCAACATACATCATGGTTTCCTCATTTCTCATTCATCGATCTACGAATGGTCAATGATGGGATCGGGTATTGTACATGTACATGTACTGCATTCCCACTGTCAGCCACAGGGGCGGAGACAGGGGGGGCGAGCAGGGGCTAGACCCCCCCAATGCGTCGCCCCCCTCAATGTCGTGCAGTAGTTTCTTGTACTGGTATACTAGTATATGGGCGCTAAGGGCATGTACAATGGGATGACGTCAGCCTTCCCTTAGAGCCGCCACGTAGGATATTTGCTGAGTTGGAGGAGAGAGAATAGAGAAAGAGAAGGTTGCCTTCCCTTAGCTAAGGGATGATCCCTTAGAAAATAAGAGAAGACAATTTACTCCATTGTACCACATGTCTTCCCTTAGCAGCCTATTTTCCTACCAAAATTAATTGATTCTCATTAATTGCAAGAGATAACACAAAGAGACGATGCATTGTACACGTTATCGTTAGTGTCCTCTCTAGATGATGTGGATAGCTAAGAGAAGACGTGCCTTCTCTACCATTGTACATGCCCTAATGGCTGGAGTTAGTGCATGATTAATCAGCCCATGCTTAACTGTTACAGATCTAGTGCAGCGAACTAGAGCCCATTAGCCCATCTGATCCTCATCTCCCCCATACGACTTTGTTTTCCTCATTTCCTGGATGCAAACTCGCTTCTTACCTAGCCTTAGAGATCGATCGTGGGTTCATTGAACCGTACATCCCCTTAATTAGGGCGCCTCTCGCTGCAACCACCGCTGCCTGCCGCCGCCCAACACTCGCCGCGGCGCCGTCTACAACTCTACATACACCACCGGGACAGGAGAATACAGCCCGTCCGCCTAGATGTGAGCTGCTACGGCACTTTCGCGCAGCGGCGGCTACCGACGGGTGGATGGGCAACCTGTGATACTGCCTCGTCTATCACACATAAGGTTAAATTGTCCATTCCTATGGTATGTCGTCTATTACTGTCACAATTCAATTCATACATAGCACTGGTAGGTGTAATTAGATCGAATATAAATTATATATATTCTATACTTCCATAGAGTTCAAAACAAAAGAAAGTGAAGAATTGAAAGTACAAAACATCTTTCAAAAATGTTGTTATTCATAAATGAAGAAAAGCACAAATACTTTGTCACATTGTCATATTTTGCTAATGATTGTATGTTAAGATATATGTCGGTCAGTCCTCGGAAAAAAAAATCTTATACACCATTCATTGGCCATTATCTTCCTCGCCCCCCCTATAGTCAAATCCTGGCTCCGCCCCTGGTCAGCCAGACCTGCTTAATTTAGAAGAGAGGGTTCTGATTGGGATCGGAATGGCGTATGCGATATCTACGCATGTGCACTCGAATTACAACCATTCTCAATTCTCATTGGAGTGAGAATTCTAGGTACACGAGACTGCCAGCCTCTTTCCAAATGTGGATTTCCGTAGCTCGAAATACATCTAGCTCATGTTTTCTTCTCGAAAATCCGAAAACGAAAATTTAGACTTTTTTTAATCCGAAAATAAATCAATGTGGAGACAATGCCGTGTTCTACCAACGCGCGAAAATTCAAGTCGAAATACCTTTATATTCAGGGCTGCACAAAAATGTCAAAATCTGACGGGTTTTGAGGTTTTATTTTATTTTTAATTTTTTTTACTTTTTTGCTATTATAGATGCTAGATTTCTTCATTTTTGTGCAGTCCCGAATATATAAGGTATTTTGAGTTGAAATTTTGCACGCTGGTAGTAGAACACAACGTTGGCTACATCTACATTATTTTTTCAGATATTTTTGAAACTTTAAAATGCCCTTTTTGATTTTTTTTAAAACGAGCTACATGTAGCTCTGACTACATTTCTGGTTCTTTTTTTTTCTACAAAAGAAATACCCCGCGAAAACTAGTATCAGCTCATTGGTCATCCATGACGCATGGCCACTGCTGTTATAGCTGCTGTGATGCTGTCCCTTTAGGAAGCATGAACAACCGTATGATATGATCAGTTGATTACGAGTGCATGACCCCTGGTCTGGGTCATATTCACACATTTATGAAGCAGGGCTTTCTCTAAAGTTGGAGTGCACGGATTTCCTTTCAGCCGCGTACGTACGTATAGCTCAGTCTTTGAACGCTGTACTTGACGGAGTCGTGTGCTCGTCGCTACTCTAGACCGCGTGCCATCAAAGCCAACCATTGACTGTTTCATTCTGTGAACGGGACAAGACACATAAAATCTCTTGTTATGCTAGATAATCCTTGTGAGATTAGTCGATCTTCTGTTATGTTCTTCTACTACTGGTACAGTATACGTACCACGTTTTACTCGGATTCATCAGTCGTTTACCGCGACGGTGTAAACATCGAGTTCGGTCACTCCTTTTCTCCGGCAGTGCTTTGGTGCGTGCATGCCTCGGATGCGTTGCATCGTGCAATGCCGCCGCCACCCGCTTCGCTTGCACGGCCGTACGACGATGTGGCAACCTTCAGGCCAAAATCCCTCGGTGGAACGCACTTAACCGAGGGGCCCTGAAAGATAGACAATTCGACCGACGTCGGCACAACCATAACCAGTGACCACACGTGTTCCTCTTCGATCGTTTTTTTCCACAAAGTAATTAACTAGGTAGCTTTTGATGATGCTTTTCGATCGTGAAGCTGTTCTGACGCCTTTTTGTTGTTGTTGTTGTGAGGTTTGGCTACGGATTTCAGAACTCCTGCACGCGCAGTTCTTGGCGTCAGGTTAAACTATCCTTTTGTGTCCCTGTGGATTGATACCAAACACTAACCAAACTAGTATCCTTTTTTTTTGGCCGAGTCAAAGTCCTCCACTCGAAGTCACTGAATGCCCTGGATTTCCTCCTGTAGTCTATGTGGGCGGCTGGGTGCAGTGTGCAGCTGGGGCTGGATTGGATGCGATCTTGATTGATGCGTGCTAGCTTGGCTCGTGTAGCTATTTTCCAAAGTGGGCGCGTTTCTCGCTCTCTTCCATTCGATTCGTTCCCCCTGGGCGACATGGTCGTGAGCTGACGCAGACACGTTGCTATCTGATCTAATGTGTTCAGGGGCGGATCTGCGCATGGTGCTACCGGTGCTGTAGCACCGGTCCAGCAGCCTCAGTGCAACGCACATGCCTCTAATTTCAACACTATAAATATGAAAATTCTAGATTACTAGCACCACTAAACCAGTATTAGCACCAGTCTTGGGATGATTCTGGCTCCGCCCCTGAATGTGTTGTTGTAGCCTGCCGGAAGGCACACGGCAACGCTATTGCTAGCTGCCGTGTGTGCCGTGAGATTCATTTTCCCTTACCAATTGTATGCGTGTACATTGTACAAGTGTTCTACTGCTACTTGCTTCAGATTTTTCGGTTGAGAGTTGACCAGTTTTTGGAAATGAGATGAAGTATAGGTAATTTTGGCGAGAGAAATTTGCACTAGATGATTTTACCACCTTCTTGGATCGTGTAGACAGGGCATTGGCCAGGCCGACAGGCGACTTTCTGTTTTCAGTGTATGCCAACCTCATCTGATCTTGCTATAGTGAGTTAGTGACGTTTGCTTCTGCTACTTCAACTTCTGATCGTTGCATGCTGAAAAAACACAGTGTTTTCGTCTTGGAAATCTGTACTGCACTACGTAGCTCTAATGTCGGTGCTAATTCTTTTTCTTGTGTTGAATTTTCAGCCGGCAGCAGCAGCGACAGCAGCAGGCAACTGCGCGCGGAGCTGACATGGCCGCGGCGGCACGAGGTGGTGGTGGGCGTGGCGCGCGGGCTGCTGTACCTGCACGAGGACGCGCACACGCCCATCATCCACCGCGACATCAAGGCCAGCAACATCCTCCTGGACGACCGGTGGGTGGCCAAGATCGCCGACTTCGGCATGGCGCGCCTCTACCCGGAGGCCGGCGACGGGCGGTCGCACGTGCAGACCCGCGTCGCCGGCACCAACGGTTACATGGCCCCCGAGTACCTCATGCACGGCCACCTCTCCGCCAAGGCCGACGTCTTCAGCTTCGGCGTCCTCGTCCTCGAGATCGTCTCCGGCCGCAAGAACTCGGCATTCATCCCGCCGCCCGACTCCGACGCCGACAACCTCCTTGACTACGCCTGGAAGCTCTACAAGAAGGGGCGGAGCATGGAGCTGCTGGACCCGTCCCTGAAGGCGGCGGCGGCAGAGCAGGACCAGGTGCTGCTGTGCATCCGCATCGGGCTGCTCTGCGTGCAGGCCGACCCGCGGCTGCGGCCGGACATGAAGCGCGTGGTCATCATCCTGTCCAAGAAGCAGAGCACGTTGGAGGAGCCGACGCGGCCTGGCGCGCCCGGGTCGCGGTACCGGAGGAGGGCCCACGGCCTGCGCAGCTCGCAGTACTCCGACGGGTCGTCATCCGGCACCACCCCCTCGACGTCCGCCGTGTCGACGTCGCAAGCGTCGGCTTCGGCTTCAAACGCGACAACGGCGACATCGAGCACGCACACATTGCGGAGCCAGGGGCTCCCCTCGCACCGGGAAGGGAAGGAGTTGCCACACAGCGGCTGAAGCTCACTGTACATACGCCCATTCTTTTCTCTTTCTTGTTCGCTTTGGTGTCTGATTTGGGATTGTAGATTAGATAGCATGATTGTTTTGCCAGTGCATAGGAAGGGTCTAGGATTTTGTTAGGAGTCCGCTAGTTCGTAGACAGACTGAAATGATTAAGCTACGGGACCGACCTATTACTGGCAGTGATAGGAAATGTGCATAGAAAAATGGAAGAAATCTTTGTTTACGTAAGCTTTCGTTTCTCTCTTTCTTTCTCGTACAGCTAGGCTAATGATCAGAAATTCAATTCGGCTCCGGGGTGGTATGCTCACTATACCAAAAAATTATATTTTGAGTTGTCGAATTTTTTTGACAAAACATTCTACATATACATCTCCATAATATACGTGCATTCGTCAAGTTTCACGAAAAATCAATATTTTTTGTGGTCTATGTAAAAAGACAAAATTTATCTTATAAAAGCATTATTTTTAGCACTGAGTTTTGTCTTTTTTACACACGTCACATGAGAAGTTCATTTTTTATAAAACAACTTTGTAAGCCCGTAGCAAATAAAGATTTTTTATGAAACAACTTTGTAAGCCCGTAGCAAATAAACATGAGAAGTTCATCTCGATGGTCTCCCTATTGATAATTCCAAAAAATTATGGTGGGAAAGGGAATCACGATGAAGTCTGGGGAGGAGGAAGAGAAGTTCTCGAGGAACTAGTTCAATTACAATAAATAATTCGATACCTGATGATGACGCATGCCAATGCCCTTAACACTCTCCCTCGCTCAGGTTCTTGGGCCACTGCTTGGCCTGAACTCTAGCTTGGGCATGGACCTACTTGATCTTTCGGTCCTCATCAGTTCCGTTTCACTTTGAGGTCTTCGGTAAGGTGTTGTGCCTCCTCAACCCGCCTCAACCCGCATGACATCTCACTTCTCACGGATGCAAGCGTCGAAAATGAAGGATGTGGAGATAGCTTTAGTTGTGCTTCAAAACAGCTTTGCCGTTGTTCATGGCCCTGCTGAGTATTGGAAACAAAAGGTCCTACGGAAAATAATGACATGTTGCGTCATTGCATAACATGATCATTGAAGATGAGTGTGACATGTGAGATGAGAAATCTCGATACATCTTCAATGTGGATCTTGTGGAACCAGGACATAATGCAAACATTATTTAGAGATTCCTCGAAGCACATCGGCACATAGAGAACCAAGAGATTCATACTCACCTATAAAATGATCTTATTGAGCGTCATGAGCAACTCCACAATACTTCATAGCTGTGCTTTTATTTCGTTTGGACTATTTGTGGTATTCACTTCATGAACTGTGACATCTGTCCATGTTGAATAATTTGGTTTGTAACCTTAAATTTTATTTACTCGTATTCGTGCTATTCTACTTTTTGATCCATTTGCATGTGTTTGGCTTTGAATAGTTTGATTTGGAAACAACAACGAAATTAGAGAGTTTAATTATAAGAGAGCGGTGAGAAAATGCTTTTCTTTAGAGGAGAAAATATAAGAAATTAAAATATACTTAACTGAACTGAGGCTAAACAATAAGGGATCGGCTAGAGATGCTCTTACCAACACTCATGTGTTAACATACAAACTAAACGGTGGTGTGTTCTCCTATCCTGCTAGGGGCCTAGTCGAAGGTGTATACATGTTCACATCGAACTTGGCACATAGGCGCAACGGTCATCTCTAATAGCTAGCTGGACTGGGGAAGATAGCACTATATTATTTACATGGTGCACATATAAATATTTGCATCTGACAAAGAACCATTAGTTAAGCCACTATATCACCACGAAGATTGAAAATGTTTGGATGGAGAGACTTCACTCCAACTTTACATAGGTGTTTCTAAAATCTTGGATAAGTTAGACTCAAATACAAAATGAATTAGTTGTTTTTGGTACAGACCGCGACACTTTTTTTACATTTTGCTACAAAGAAATGGTGATTTGCTACATACTATTGAAATGATCGTATGACACCTAGAGGGGGAGGGGTTGAATAGGTGCTATATCAAATATTTATTTCTTTTCAATTTAGGCTTGACACAAAGGTAAATTCTCTAGATATGCAACTATGTGAATTTACCTATACGACAAGATGCAAGCAAGCAATACACAATACAATATACAAGTAGTAAAGTGCGTTAAATGATAGAGGTAACCGAGGTGGAGCACGCGGAGACACAAGGGTATGATTCCCATAGTTCCTTCCTTGTAAAGAGAAGTACGTCTACATTTGGAGGGGTGTGGTGCCACGAAGGCCAACCAACGCCACGAAGGCCTCACACTATTCTCCGGTGAGCAACGCCACAAAGGCCTAGCTCACGCTCCACTAAGCGGTTGCACAAAGGTTGGGGCACACATCCACAACTCAATTCGAGGCTCCCAACAACCGACCACGGAGCTTTTACAACACAAAGCAAGCTCCGAGGACGACTTCTCACGAAGTTAGGGTTTCACAACATGGAACTCCTACAAACAAGTGGGATACTCAAATCCTTTGGTGGAAGTGTAGATCTAGGGTTCCTCCCTTGATTCCCAAGAGATCAATAAGATTGAATGACTAGGGAGGGAGATCTTGGAGTTTTGAGCTTTGGAACAATGGGTCCCTTTTATACCCCCACAATAAATGACCGTTGCATAAGAAATGGGTCTGGAGTCTCCGGTGTAGTCTCCAGTGGAAACTCCGGACCCCAATACTGTGGCTGAGGCACTTGGGCTGTCCCTCAAAATCTTGTGGGTCCGGAGACTTGTCCGGAGTCTCCGGCCTGGAGGCCGGAGTCTCCGTTGTGCGTGACCGGAGTCTCCGGACAGAAACTTCAGTTGGGCATGTCCAGAGTCTCCGGTGTATTATCCGGTGGAGTCTCCAGACCCCTATACTGTGGTTGATGCACTTGGACTGGCCCTTACGATCTTGTTGGTCCGGAGACTTGTCCGGAGTCTCCGGTGTGGAAGGCCGGAGTCTCCGGACATAAATCTTCTGCTTGATCCATATGATGTAGGACTTCTCCAGCACTATTCCCAGCCAACCCCAGTACATACTTTGAGCATTGTAGACACTTCACCACAAAGCTGCAATGCATCTCTTGTTCGTTTCACATTTTAGGGGTCGGCTACCGTGACAAGCTTATAACAAATATTATCTATGATACATAAGCACACTGTTAAAATATCTCTATGTTGATAACAAAACACACCAAATCATCTTAGGAGGGAAATGCCCTTTCAACTATATCCAACATCGGCATGCTTAAAATATTGCAAAAGTTTTGCTACACCTCGTAAAATTTTATAGATTCAAAAAATTTGTTGCAAATGGATGTTATATGCACAGAAAAATTGCTACGTGTGAAATGCTTTTGCTACATAATTGGAAACGCTTCAGAGGCGGCTAATATTTTGCAATTTTCCTATCGCCTGATGCCTAGCACTTTCCTTTTCCGCTGGTTGAATCACGCTGCAACTTTATGTGAGCCATGGGATGTAATTATCTGAAATTAAAACTTTGCAATAAATAAGCCTATGTGCATCATTTGAATGTAGAGGCCTAGGACATTTCCCCTTTTCAAAACAAATAAAGGGGCGACATCGTTGATAGCCTTCCCGTGGCTTATTAAGCCGCCTGTGTTAATGTTCTAAACGTTGGTGTATGCGTATGTCTTTTCACATCAAACTTAACACACATGGCGACAATCATTGACGATTGTTGCTACAACTTTCCATTGCCATTAACGATAAGCTCTCCACAAGCGACCAGGCCCGGAGAAGACGATGTTAGCGAGCATATTGGTAGGAGGTTCACCTGACCTTGCTCCAAACAGACCTCCGGCAGGTACATTCTTGTCCGACGAGCTCAAATCAGCCATGACGGTAACTCCCATGGACATTGGTGAAGGTCTGCTTTTGGGTATTTTCTGTCTATATTGCATTCATTGTTACGATTTGCTACATTTGTGCATTAGTTTGTTTGTTTAAGCACGGATAAACAATGTTTTTTATGTGTATGATACGTCTCCAACGTATCGATAATTTCTTGTGTTCCATGCCACATTATTGATGTTATCTACATGTTTTATGCACACTTTATATCATATTCGTGCATTTTCTGGAACTAACCTATTAACAAGATGCCGAAGTGCCGATTGCTCGTTTTCTCGCTGTTTTTGGTTTCGAAATCCTAGTAAAGAAATATTCTCGGAATTGGACGAAATAAAAGCCCAGAGGCCTATTTTCTCACAAAGCTTCCAGAAGACCGAAGACGAGACGAAGAGGGGCCACGGGGTGGCCAAACCCTAGGGCGGCGCGGCCCCACCCCTGGCCGCGCCGGCCTATGGTGTGGGCCCCCCGTGCCGCCTCTCGACGAAACCCCCAGTACCGAGAGCCACGATACGGAAAACATTACTGAGACGCCGTCGCCGCCGATCCCATCTCGGGGGATCCTGGAGATCGCCTCCGGCACCCCGCCGGAGAGGGGAATCATCTCCCGGAGGACTCTACACCGCCATGGTCGCCTCCGGAGTGATGAGTGAGTAGTCTACCCCTGGACTATGGGTCCATAGCAGTAGCTAGATGGTTGTCTTCTCCCCATTGTGCTATCATTGTCGGATCTTGTGAGCTGCCTATCATGATCAAGATCATCTATATGTAATTCTATATGTTGCGTTTGTTGGGATCCGATGAATAGAGAATACTTGTTATGTTGATTATCAAAGTTATGCTTATGTGTTGTTTATGATCTTGCATGCTCTCCGTTTCTAGTAGAGGCTCGGCCAAGTTTTTACTTTTAACTCCAAGAGGGAGTACTTATGCTCGATAGTGGGTTCATGCCTGCATTGACACCTGGGACAGTGACAGAAAGTTCTAAGGTTGTGTTGTGCTGTTGCCACTAGGGATAAAACATTGATGCTATGTCTAAGGATGTAGTTGTTGATTACATTACGCACCATACTTAATGCAATTGTCTCGTTGCTTTGCAACTTAATACCGGAGGGGGTTCGGATGATAACTCTGAAGGTGGACTTTTTAGGCATAGATGCAGTTGGATGGCGGTCTATGTACTTTGTCGTAATGCCCAATTAAATCTCACTATACTCATCATGATATGTATGTGCATGGTCATGCTCTCTTTATTTGTCAATTTTCCAAATGTAATTTGTTCACCCAACATGCTGTTCGTCTTATGGGAGAGACACCTCTAGTGAACTGTGGACCCCGGTCCAATTCTCTTTACTGAAATACAATCTACTGCAATACTTGTTTTTACTGTTTTCTCTGCAAACAATCATCTTCCACACATTACGGTTAATCCTTTGTTACAGCAAGCCGGTGAGATTGACAACCTCACTGTTTCGTTGGGGCAAAGTACTTTGGTTGTGTTGTGCAGGTTCCACGTTGGCGCCGGAATCTCTGGTGTTGCGCCGCACTACATCCCGCCGCCATCAACCTTCAACGTGCTTCTTGGCTCCTCCTGGTTCGATAAACCTTGGTTTCTTTCCGAGGGAAAACTTGCTGCTGTGCGCATCATACCTTCCTCTTGGGGTTGCCCAACGAACGTGTGAAATACACGCCATCAAGCCTATTTTCTGGCGCCGTTGCCGGGGAGATCAAGACACGCTGCAAGGGGAGTCTCCACTTCTCAATCTCTTTACTTTGTTTTTGTCTTGCTTTATTTTATTTACTACTTTGTTTGCTGCATTAAATCAAAATACAAAAAATTAGTTGCTAGTTTTACTTTATTTGCTATCTTGTTTGCTATATCAAAAACACAAAAAAAATTAGTTTACTTGCATTTACTTTATCTAGTTCACTTTATTTACTATCGCTAAAATGAGTAATCCTGAAGTTGAAGTTCGTTCATTTAAGCAACAAGGGGGAGAATGTTTAAAAGATGCTTGGTATAGAATTAGTGATGCCCATAATAGGTGCACTAAGAAACACTCCACCACTATCCTACTCAGGAATTTTTATGTTGGATCTCTAGCTGGAATAGATATGTTCTTGATTGTCTCGCGGGAGGTAACTTCCTAGGTGCTCCCGCTTTAGAAGCTAGTTGCATTATTGAGAGTTTATTTGGAACACCACCTGTTAATGAAACTAAAAGTGAAACCTCCCTTGAGGATGTTATGAAAAAATTGGAAACCATAGAGAAAAATTGTAGCGTTGAAACTAAATTGGAAATATTACTGGATAATACCTGATAAACTTGATAAAATCCTAGGAGGAATTAATGAAAGAATTGCTACTCTAGAAACTTGTGCTATCCATGATAATCAAACCCATAGAATTGGTAAACTTGAAGAAGCTATGAGAAAATTGGGTTCAACTTTTTCTTCTCTTAAATTTAATGAGAAAGCTTATGTGGGTAAGGAGCAAAAATTCATGTATGTCTCTAAGGTGCCTAAACCAAAGAATTACTATAGGCCTAAAATTGATAAAACTCCCAACACCGCTGGTAATGATGTTGATGCTTCACCTCTTGATAATACTTGATACACACTTTCTGCGCCTAGCTGAAAGGCGTTAAAGAAAAGCGCTTATGGGAGACAACCCATGTTTTTACCTACAGTACTTTGTTTTTATTTTGTGTCTTGGAAGTTGTTTACTACTGTAGCAACCTCTCCTTATCTTAGTTTTGAGTTTTGTTGTGCCAAGTTAAGCCGTTGATAGAAAAGTAAGTACTAGATTTGGATTACTGCGCAGTTCCAGATTTCTTTGCTGTCACGAATCTGAGCCCACTGCCCTGCAGGAAGCTCAGAAAATTATGCCAATTTACGTGCATGATCCTCAGATATGTACGCAACTTTCATTCAAATTTAGCATTTTCATTTGAGCAAGTCTGGTGCCATTTTAAAATTCGTCAATACGAACTGTTCTGTTTTGACAGATTCTGCCTTTTATTTCGCATTGCCTCTTTCGCTATGTTGGATGAATTTCTTTGATCCACTAATGCCCAGTAGCATTATGCAATGTCCAGAAGTGTTAAGAATGATTGTGTCACCTCTGAATATGTCAATTTATATTGTGCACTAACCCTCTAATGAGTTGTTTCGAGTTTGGTGTGGAGGAAGTTTTCAAGGATCAAGAGAGGAGTATGATGCAACATGATCAAGGAGAGTGAAAGCTCTAAGCTTGGGGATGCACCCGGTGGTTCACCCCTGCATATATCAAGAAGACTCAAGCGTCTAAGCTTGGGGATGCCCAAGGCATCCCCTTCTTCATCAACAAATTATCGGGTTCCTCCCCTGAAACTACATTTTTATTCGGCCACATCTTATGTGCTTTTTCTTGGAGCGTCGGTTTGTTTTTGTTTTTGTTTTGTTTGAATAAAATGGATCCTAGCATTCACTTTATGGGAGAGATACACGCTCCGCTGTAGCATATGGACAAATATGTCCTTGGTTTCTACTCATAGTATTCATGGCGAAGTTTCTCCTTCGTTAAATTGTTATATGGTTGGAATTGGAAAATGATACATGTAGTAATTGCTATAAATGTCTTGGGTAATGTGATACTTGGCAATTGTTGTGCTCATGTTTAAGCTCTTGCATCATATGCTTTGCACCCATTAATGAAGAAATACATAGAGCATGCTAAAATTTGGTTTGCATATTTGGTTTCTCTAAGGTCTAGATAATTTCTAGTGTTGAGTTTGAACAATAAGGAAGACGGTGTAGAGTCTTATAATGTTTACAATATGTCTTTTATGTGAGTTTTGCTGCACCGGTTCATCCTTGTGTTTGTTTCAAATAAGCCTTGCTAGCCTAAACCTTGTATCGAGAGGGAATACTTCTCATGCATCCAAAATACTTGAGCCAACCACTATGCCATTTGTGTCCACCATACCTACCTATACTACATGGTATTTTCCGCCATTCCAAAGTAAATTGCTTGAGTGCTACCTTTAAAATTCCATCATTCACCTTTGCAATATATAGCTCATGGGACAAATAGCCTAAAAACTATTGTGGTATTGAATATGTAATTATGCACTTTATCTCTTATTAAGTTGCTTGTTGTGCGATAACCATGTTTACTGGGGAACGCCATCAACTCATTGTTGAATTTCATGTGAGTTGCTATGCTTTTTCGTCTTGTCTGAAGTAAGGGCGATCTACACTGAGTTGAATGGTTTGAGCATGCATATTGTGAGAGAAGAACATTGGGCCGCTAACTAAAGCCATGATTCATGGTGGAAGTTTCAGTTTTGGACAAATATCCTCAAATCTCTAATGAGAAAAGAATTAATTGTTGTCAAATGCTTAAAGCATTAAAAGAGGAGTCCATTATCCGTTGTCTATGTTGTCCCGGTATGGATGTCTAAGTTGAGAATAATCAAAAGCGAGAAATCCAAATGCGAGCTTTCTCCTTAGACCTTTGTACGAGCGGCATAGAGGTACCCCTTTGTGAAACTTGGTTAAAGCATATGTATTGCGGTGATAATCCGGGTAGTCCAAGCTAATTAGGACAAGGTGCGAGCACTATTAGTACACTATGCATGAGGCTTGCAACTTATAAGATATAATTTACATGATGCATATGCTTTATTACTACCGTTGACAAAATTGTTTCATGTTTTCAAAATCAAAGCTCTAGCACAAATATAGCAATCGATGCTTTTCCTCTATGAGGACCATTCTTTTACTTTCAATGTTGAGTCAGTTCACCTATTTCTCTCCACCTCAAGAAGCAAACACTTGTGTGAACTGTGCATTGATTCCTACATACTTGCTTATTGCACTTATTATATTACTCTATGTTGACAATATCCATGAGATATACATGTTACAAGTTGAAAGCAACCGCTGAAACTTAATCTTCTTTTGTGTTGCTTCAATACCTTTACTTTGAATTATTGCTTTATGAGTTAACTCTTATGCAAGACTTATTGATGCTTGTCTTGAAGTGCTATTCATGAAAAGTCTTTGCTTTATGATTCACTTGTTTACTCATGTCATACACATTGTTTTGATCGCTGCATTCTCTACATTTTCTTTACAAATAGTATGATCAAGTTTATGATGGCATGTCACTCCAGAAATTATCTTTGTTATCGTTTTACCTGCTCGGGACGAGCGAAACTAAGCTTAGGGATGCTGATACGTCTCCAACGTATCGATAATTTCTTGTGTTCCATGCCACATTATTGATGTTATCTACATGTTTTATGCACACTTTATATCATATTCGTGCATTTTCTCGGAACTAACCTATTAACAAGATGCCGAAGTGCCGATTCTTGTTTTCTGCTGTTTTTGGTTTCGAAATCCTAGTAAAGAAATATTCTCGGAATTGGACGAAATAAAAGCCCGAGAGGCCTATTTTCTCACAAAGCTTCCGGAAGACCGAAGACGAGACGAAGAGGGGCCACGGGGTGGCCAAACCCTAGGGCGGCGCGGCCCCACCCCCGGCCGCGCCGGCCTATGGTGTGGGCCCCCGTGCCGCCTCTCGACTTGCCCTTCCGCCTACTTAAAGCCTCCGTGACGAAACCCCCAGCACCGAGAGCCACGATACGGAAAACATTGCCGAGACGCCGTCGCCGCCGATCCCATCTCGGGGGATCCCGGAGATCGCCTCCGGCACCCTGCCGGAGAGGGGAATCATCTCCCGGAGGACTCTACACCGCCATGGTCGCCTCCGGAGTGATGAGTGAGTAGTCTACCCCTGGACTATGGGTCCATAGCAGTAGCTAGATGGTTGTCTTCTCCCCATTGTGCTATCATTGTCGGATCTTGTGAGCTGCCTATCATGATCAAGATCATCTATATGTAATTCTATATGTTGCGTTTGTTGGGATCCGATGAATAGAGAATACTTGTTATGTTGATTATCAAAGTTATGCTTATGTGTTGTTTATGATCTTGCATGCTCTCCGTTTCTAGTAGAGGCTCTGGCCAAGTTTTTACTTTTAACTCCAAGAGGGAGTACTTATGCTCGATAGTGGGTTCATGCCTGCATTGACACTTGGGACAGTGACAGAAAGTTCTAAGGTTGTGTTGTGCTGTTGCCACTAGGGATAAAACATTGATGCTATGTCTAAGGATGTAGTTGTTGATTACATTACGCACCATACTTAATGCAATTGTCCGTTGCTTTGCAACTTAATACTCGGAGGGGTTCGGATGATAACCCGAAGGTGGACTTTTAGGCATAGATGCGAGTTGGATGGCGGTCTATGTACTTTGTCGTAATGCCCAATTAAATCTCACTATACTCATCATGATATGTATGTGCATGGTCATGCTCTCTTTATTTGTCAATTGCCCAATCGTAATTTGTTCACCCAACATGCTGTTCGTCTTATGGGAGAGACACCTCTAGTGAACTCGTGGACCCCGGTCCAATTCTCTTTACTCGAAATACAATCTCACTGCAATACTTGTTTTTACTGTTTTCTCTGCAAACAATCATCTTCCACACAATACGGTTAATCCTTTGTTACAGACAAGCCGGTGAGATTGACAACCTCACCGTTTCGTTGGGGCAAAGTACTTTGGTTGTGTTGTGCAGGTTCCACGTTGGCGCCGGAATCTCCGGTGTTGCGCCGCACTACATCCCGCCGCCATCAACCTTCAACGTGCTTCTTGGCTCCTCCTGGTTCGATAAACCTTGGTTTCTTTCTGAGGGAAAACTTGCTGCTGTGCGCATCATACCTTCCTCTTGGGGTTGCCCAACGAACGTGTGAAATACACGCCATCAGTGTATGGTAGCTATATTTTTCTGGAACGCTGCATTGGTGTTCCTGAAATATTGGATAAGTTAGGCACGAACACAAGATGCGTTAGTTGTTTTTGGCATAGATGGTGACATGTCTTTTTACATTTTTCTACAAACAATTGGTGATTTTCTACACACCGTATTTTTTGCTACATGGACGTGCTTGAAATGTTGCAAAAGTTTTGATGCATGTTGCAAGTTTTTTACATATCTAGAAATTTTTTGCAAACAGATGTTACATGCAGCAAGTGGCACGACGGGACGGTGCATGGAGGGGAAAAGCATGGCCACCGTCGCTAGTGGAGAACAAGAGAAGAGGTGGTTGAATACCCCATGATATTTTGGCATCCAATGTGGCCATTGACTGATTTTTGGTTGACTCTTTTATTGCCAAGTACACAATAACACCGTAGAAACACCCTAAATTTTTTCCGCAGGATGTTGTCTGGTTTCTGAAACTCGAGGGGATTATGTACCCGGTTTCAAACTTGGGGGGGGGGGGGGGTTGCATCCCTTCTCAGAAAGTTGTGGGGGTTCTCTATACTTTTTCATTTCTTTGCCGTTGGTTGATTCATATTGAAACTTTAAGTGACCCATGAGATGTAATATTGAAACTAAAACTTTGCAATAAATAAGTTTGTGCGCATCGTTTTGATGTAGATGACCGATCCATTCTACCCTTTTCCAAAAAAAGGCTATGTGTATAAGGTCCTTAAGCTGCATATGAGCAATGGGCATGACATTGTTAAATTGTGTTTTTTGGAGGGAATTTTGAGGAAGATGGGTTTCGATGAGATTTTTGTTCGGATCATTATAGAGTGTGTCATAACTATATCTTATCATTTTCTTGTGAATGGAGATCTCACAGATGTGGGGCATCCAGGAAGAGGCCTATAAGACAAGGATGCCCTATTTCTCCTTATGTTTCTTTCTCTTGTAAAGGTTTCTCGACGTTCTTAAGCAAGGATGAAAGTGATGGGATTATACGAGGTATCAAGCTAGCACCTAAACTCCCCGCATAAACCATCTCCTCGTGAATGACTCGTTGTTGCTTTTGGAAGCCAATGTCCAAGGTGTAGAGACAATCAAGTCAATTTTGCAAGTATATGAAGAAGGGTCTGGACAAATGATAAATCGAGAAAAGTTGTCAGTCATGTTTAGTAAAAAAATGCAACGAGAACTACTAAGAATTTTTTTTGTTGCGGTGCTTGGGGATTGGATCTAAGGTAGCTGAGGTGAAGTATCTCGGTTTGCCTACCTATGTGGGTAGGTTAAGGAGTCGATGTTTTGCTTATATAAAGGAGAAAATATGGAAGAAAATTCAGGGATTGCAAGAAAAGTTGGTGTCAATGGCGGCAAAAGAAGATCCTAATTAAGGAGGTGACCCAAGTTATTCCTACATATGATATGGCATGTTTTGACCTGACCAAGTGATTTTGTGATGATATTGGACAACTTGTATGTGGGTTTTGGTGGTCTCAAAATGACAAAATGAAGAAAATGCATCGGGTTGGATGGGAGAAAGTTGAAGCTACCAAAGGAGGAGGGAGGTTTGGGTTTTAGAGACCTATACTTGTTCAACCTAGATATGCTATCACGACAAAGTTGACGGTTGCTTCAGGATCCAGGCTCGGCTCAGGTTTTGCGGGCTAAATATTTCCCTCGTGGCAACCGGCCTCCTCGAAGCTAAATCTATTGTGGGTATGAGCTATGTGTGAAGGAGTATTCTCGGAGAACTCGAGATTTTGACGGTAGGGATGATATGGCGTATCTGAAACAAACAAAAAAAGCCGTGAGCATTTGGGATGATCCGTGGCTACCAACCGGTGTTACTTGAAGGCCTGCCACTTATAAAAGTAATAACAATGAGGTTTCCATGTTGGATGATTTAATTGATACTAGAACATGCACCTGGGAGAGAGATCTCATTATGCAACACTTCTTACCTGTGATATCCCCATCATTCTGAGCATCCCTTTGAGTGAAAATACAAAGGACTTCATGTTTGACATTTTGATTGTAAAGGCATTTTCCGGTGAATTCAGCTTACAAACTCCATATTGGCATGTATAAGAGAGCTAGTGTCATACAAGAGGGACAAGGATTTGCTAATGAATCGGTGAAAACTAAAACTTTCTGTAAACTTTGGAAAACTCAATGCCCACCAAAGGTTCACCACTTTCTTTGGAGATTAGCTCATAATAGTCATCCCTTGTATATGAACATCGCTAGGAGAAGAGTCGAACTAGGTAATAGATGTGATGTCTGTCACAAATATTTTGAAGATGGGGTCATTTTTTAAATAATGGGAGCGGAGCCCCATCCTCTTCATCAAAGAGATGCATACACGCCATCAACTAAAAAGCACAGGGCGTCGCTCAGTCACCCTATTGCGAAATAGGAGCACACGGCTGGTGTAGCAGACCCTCCGTGAGCGAATCATGCTAAACCGAAACCTTCAACAACGGTTTTTCCATCTTCAAATGAGAGCTCCGCATAGCCCCTGGTAGACCTCGTACCTCCACCATCCGGCAGTTGCTCCCAAAAACAATGCCCTCATGAGGGAGAATGACGCCAGTTGCACCACCATTGTTTGACCTAAGATACTGATGCATGTAAAATACATACATAAACTTTGTCCTTTATCATATTGAATTTCCACGTATTTGCAACATATATGATGATAATACCATGTTTTACATTGATTTATGGGGATTTACCAGTGATCCCCTTTATTTGGTTTGTAACCCTACAGAACATGAAAACACTATTTCGCGTGTTTTTCACTTCAGAGACCTATACGGGTCAAATCGACCTGCGATTTTGTAGCATCATTTTTTCACCGGGACAAACATAATGGAGTTTTGGAGCACACCTGGAGAGGCCCGAGAAGTGAACGAGGCCAAGTGGCGCGGCCCAGAAGTCTGTCCGCCACCCACATCCGTTCGCACCTCGATCATCTGATTGTCCTAATTCTTTCGCCCACCAACGTATTTTGCCCTAAAACCGACTATATATATGTCCCTGAAGAGTTCTCGGGAGGAGAACACTGCAGGAAGACGGAAACACCAAAACGGAGGCTGCTGCAGAGAAGATTGGAGAGGGGAACTCCGCCGGGATCACCGTCGGACACTACTAGGAAAAAGCCTACCATCGGCGAACCTTTTTTAGCTACTGCTGGCGCACCACGGCCCGCCGGCATGAACATGCCGGTGATAAGTGGCTATCTCCGGCGCAGTTGTTGATGCGCCTGCAGTATATTAATATACCACCGGCGCACTTGCTAGGTTCGCCAGCGCTAATCATTTCTGGAATAAAAAAAAGTTGGTCCTGCCACATGCATTGGTGCACTGCGGGCTGCACGTGGTCGATCGTGGTAAGATACAAAATTACAGCTGGTAGAATATTCAAGAAAACCACTCTCAAAAGAAACATAAAATGCAATCGGGTCCACCCTAGGCCGGAGCTCGCCACCCTTGCCCGCGCCAGCCACCCAGCCAAGGAGTGCCGCCCTTGCCCGCGCTGGACACACAGCCAAGGAGCGCCGCCCTTGCCCGCGCCAGCCGCCCGATCGGAGCTCGCCGCCCTAGCGCGCCCACCACCCGTGTCCGCGTACCAGAGAGAGCGGTGTCGGCGGGACCAAGAAGGGCCTGGAGTGCACGGGCTCCGGCGTCTCCCGCGGAACGGCGCCGTGCAGCCGCTCCCCGTCGGCCTCGACTCCACCCGCGGCCGCGGCTCTCCCCTTCGACCTTGGCTCTACCGGCGACCGTAGCTCTCCCCTCCCGGCCTCGGCTCCGATGCATGGAAGTCGAGCCCGATGCAGTCGAGCTCGAGCGGAAGCCACCTCCTTCCTGGCCTGGGGAGTCTCCGCTTCCAGATCGTGGCGTGCCGCCTGCAAGGCCAGCGGAGGGAGATGTGCATCGCCTGAGAGAGAGAGAGAGAGAGAGAGAGAGAGAGAGAGAGAGAGAGAGAGAGAGAGAGAGATTTGTCCGCGTGAGAGAAAAAGAGCACAGTGGTGCGCGTGATAGAAGACAGAGAAGTATGGGGACATGTGTGCGGTTAGGCGCTAGATTAGGATGTGGTCCAGGGAGTTGCCTTTTTTATTCTTTTAAAGTTGTAGCCTCGCGTAGCAACTATAGCTTGGCGCACACAATTTTGGGTCGCCGGCACTGTAGCCTCGCTAGAAAGTTGGATCTAGCATGACCATCACCTCCACTATCACAGGCGAACAAAACTTGCACGTGCGCCGGGAATTGATAGATACAGCCGGCGTACCAAATAAGTGGTGCGCCGGGGGTAAATAGCACCTGCATACCATTTTTTTAGTGCACCGGCGATAAGTTTCGCAGCTATAAGCCTTTTCCTAGTAGTGGGAGGGATCTCCACCTTCTCCAACGTGTTCATCATCATCACCATGACCAAGAGGGAGTAGTCCACCTCTGAACTACGAGTTTGTGGTAGTAGTTTGATCTACTTCTCTCATGTTCTTCATAGTACTTAGTGCCATATGAGCTGCCTATCATGATTATGGTCATATTTGTAATACCTATGTGGTGGATCCTTGTTCTATGATATTATTATATGAGATCTGATCATATTATATTTGTGAGATGTGTTGATAGATGCATATTATGTACCCCGTTCTTAAGCTCATGTCCCGATCAAATATCTATGCAAGAGCGTGTGTGAGGTGATGTGTGTGTTAGATGGGGTAACAAGGTTTTAGTGATTGGATTACAATATGTTCATGAGCTATTATGATTTTTATCTTTCTTTTGCTACCTCACTAGGGATAAAGTGAATGCATGTGCTTTGTTTATCATGTGACATCAATAATGATCTTGTTTGTTTAAGGTAGCATATTTGATATTCGAACTTCATGTCAAAGTACTTATTTCTATGGTCTGTTAATTTTTAATAAAAAATGATGAAGTCTCATTCTTGTGGAGCATAAGAGAGGTGTGTTGCATCAATCTCTATGGTAGGACGTGATGCCCATATTAATTATGATCTTACAAATAATATGATTTGTATGATTTGTACCTTCATATCTCATTGATGAATTGTTTTTTATCCAAAACAACTTTACGAGAGAATAGTCAAGTGAACCCATGAATCTCGGTCCACTTTTTATCATAGGAACACTTTTGTCTTGCATTGTTTTCTGTTAGATGCACTATTTTATTATGAAAATATAAAAATATTTACTTTTCTTATTTGCATCTAAAACACTAAAAATAATCAATCTCTTTACAATTTTTTACTTAGTTATTTTATCTAGTTTAGTTTACTACTTGTTTTATTACTACTTGGTTATTTACTTACGCGAAACCTTATGCTTGACAATCACGGTGAAGTTGGGGACACAAGGCATTTATATATACTTACAGGATTGCTTGAAGAAGAGATAAGAGAATACCTTTTCATTCAGTTCCTCGAGAGTTCGATATAAACCCTCGAGTCACCCTTGTGGGGAAGATACTTCCTTGATACAACACTCTGCACTTAAAATTCCAACGTATCAAGAATTTTTTTGGCGTTGCTAGTAGCCGTTATCAGATACCCAGGTATGGGATTTCTCCCGAAAGCAACTCGAGTAAAGTAGAAGCAGACTGCAATGGCGACGCCTTAATATGGAACTGCTGGACTGAACGAAATAGGGGTAATCGTGGGAAGAGTCGGCACACTGACGATCAGTTTCAGTTAGTTGTTAGGCAACATGTCCAGGAATGGAAGGATCATCTACCGTTCACAGAAAATGGGTAGTGGCCCCACCAGATTTTGTTAAGATTATTTTGTATGCCTCATTTCATGAAACGACAAAGTCTGGTGGATGGGGTACATGCAATCTGCCGATACAACTCTTCTGATATTTGGTTTGCAGTACGAAGCTATGCACGCTGAGACAATCGGGGCGCGTTTGGTAGCGTGCATTCTTTTTGGCTCGCATCGGATCAGCAATTTTTGGCCCGTTTGGATACCTGCAGCCCACTGTGTTGTTGCATGAACCGGGTTTTAAAGCATCCCCGGGACAGACCCTGGTGGAACGTTCGGAATGGCAGTTTCTCCGGGGCCAGGCTGTTGCGGCCAGAAGCCTGCACACGTGAAGAAGGGAGGCGGAGACGCCGCGTCCGTTCGGGAACACGCGCCACAATTAGCCTCACCGCTCCCCTCTCCTTCCTCTCAGTCACGACCGCACTCTCACCTCCCTCAAACTGTCACATCACCCGGCGGTTCCCCTCCTGCCGATCAATCCGCTGCACCGACGCAGGGAGGAGCACCGCTACCGGAGGAGGAGACGTCGGCGACCAGGACCTTGACATCGGCCGCAATCTGCTCCGCAGTCCTCATCGGCATCTCGTCTTTGCCCGCGACCTCGAGCTCGTCCTCGGCTGGAAGAATGGCGGTAACGACCTCTCCTTCTCACATTCATACTCGTTCTGTTCAAACATGCCATTCTCGATCATTTTCGACGACATGCACATTAGATCTGCTAGGGTTTCCGTTAGGATAGCGGTCGGATTGACATTTTGCAAGGTGTTCGTCCCCATTTCTTGCATTTCACTATCTCGATTTGCTTATATCTGTTACTATAGTGTCGGATTGCGGTAGATCTTTCCTAGATCGTGTTTTCGATTGCTGAAACTGGTAGATCTTATTGTGCATGCAAAGAGGGGAAGGGTTTTTTGTGCTGGGGTTTAGCATGTTGAGATTGCTCTGCGAAATAAGTCGCTGTAGTTTGCTGTAGATTGTGTAGTTTCTGATTGAACTAGGCCGATGATTGTAACCGGTAATCATAGTGTGAGGAGATGATTGATCTGAACCTATGACATGACTGAACATCACCATGCCATTGGTTCAGATCAAACAGCTCCTCCATGTGTGCTCATTCTATGAGGCCTATGCTACTTTGTTTTCCATGTTTGTACTTATTCAGTTGTTCAATGGCCAATGATTTAACTATGCCACAACGGAAGGCAGGGTGCTGCCCTCAAACTTAGTCGTGTGTGCCATATGACTTGCACACTAGACTTAGTTTGGGGACAGTCCCTTTGCATGCCTTGTGATCCAATATATGAGGCCACATTTTGGTTTGTTTAGTGTATTGACCAATGATTCAACAATGGCACACTGGAAGGCAAGGTGCTGCCCTCAAACTTAGTCGTGTGTGCCATATGACTTGCACACTAGACTTTATTTGCGGGCAGTCCCTTTGTCTGTCGTGTGATCTTACATATACGAGGCCTCGTTTTGGTTTGTCTAGTGCATTGGCCAATGATTTAACACTGGCACACTGGAATGCAAGGTGCTGCCCTCAAACTTAGTCGTTGGTGTGTGATATCTTGCACACTAGACTTAGTTTGAGGGCAGTCCCTTGAGCTACCGTGTGATCCAATGTATGAGGCATCACATGTTTTCAATGTTCGTTTTCATCTATATACTTGTGAGCAGGCACACCTCTAATGGCATGTGTTTTTGTGGCAGACTGAGAAGCTCAAGCTTGGGTCACATGAGACCCCCGACGAGGGACCGTCCAAGAATTGAAGGGCGGCTAACGTCGGTCACTTCCAGCCGGATGTAGGGCCGGACCAGTCCTGCGCATCGTCTTCAAGCCAACCTTCAACCGGCTACAGATCCCTCATGATTTCGTCAGGTGGTTCGGAGAAATCCCTTCGAACATTATCGTCACCACCAACACAGGCTGCTACTGGAGGATGACTACGGTGAGATAAGGCGATGACGCATACATCGACCAGGGGTGGGACGCCTTCGCCGTCGCTCATCAGCTGCAGATAGGCCAGTTCCTCGTCTTGAAGAAGGTGTCCACCTTCCAGTACAATGTGGTCATATTCGACTACACTTGCACTGAGGTGATGACCATGTGCCGTTACCATGGCGACGCGACCAGGTCTGCCGTCTTCCAAAGTCATGTCTGAAGCTCCTGGTATGTGTGTACTTGCTATTCCAGTCGTCTTGTTGAACTATGATCATCTATGGTGTGTCCTGAACTATGATCATCACCGGGATTTGGCTAAATCAGGAGGTGGGCCGCGATCAAGGTGGGCTTGGAAGATTATACATGGAAAATCTACGAAGCGGCCTTGCACGGAGAATTTGGGCTAAGTTGCCCGTGTATCTTTAATTATGGTAGGTTGTATCTAGATTAAAAGTTAGAGTTTATATCGTGCACGGTTTAGTGCACGCCCTTTAGAAAGTCCGCTGGACTATAAATATGTACCTAGGGTTTATGGAATAAACAACAACTCACGTTCAACCCCAAAACAAACCAATCTCGGCGCATCGCCAACTCCTTCGTCTCGAGGGTTTCTATCAGGTAAGCGACATGTCTGCCTACATCGCATCTTGCGATCTAGGCAGCACAAGCCCCACGTTGTTCATGCGTTGCTCGTACTGAAGCGCTTTTGATGGCGAGCAACGTAGTTATCATTAGATGTGTTAGGGTTAGCATTGTTCTTCGTTTAAGCATGCTTACGTAGTGCAACCCTTGCATATCTAGCCGCCCTCACGCCTATCTCAGGTGTGGGGGCGGCACCCCGCTTGATCATTATTTAGTAGATCTGATCCGTTACGATTGCTCCTTGTTCTACAAGGATTAGTTTAATATCCGCAATAGTTAGGCCTTACAAAGGGGGAGGATCCGGTGGCACGTAGGGTGGCGTTCGCAAGTCCTAAACGGGATGTTCCGAGGATCAACTTCATGTTGGTTTTTAGGCCTTGTTTAGGATCGGCTTACGAGCACCGTGCGTGGCCGCGAGGCCCAACCTGGAGTAGGATGATCCGATTATGCGGTGAAAACCCTAAATCGTCGTAGATCTCATTAGCTTCATCTTGATCAAGCAGGACCACCAAGTATTCGTGCACCCCGTACGAATCATGGGTGGATCGGCTCTTTGAGCCGATTCACGAGATAACTCGAGAGCCGATCGAGGCTCGTATTTAATGTTTACATGTATGCCCTGCAGAAACTAAGCGAGGCATCCCCATCACCTTCCCGACCGGGTATAGGTCAGGTGGCACGCCCTTGCACTTCACATCGCCGCGTGTGACCAGAAGAGCATTGCGGGCCATCGCTCGGAGGGGTCTCAGCCAGCCGCAGCTCTAGGCTCTTCCCGGCTCTACCGTGTTGACAGGCCGCTGCCCGCCGGTGGGTTTTGGCAGTCAACACATTCTGGCACGCCCGGTGGGACCATCGTCTACATCAACCACATCGCCATCTACATCTGAGATGGCGGACGGCACGCCAGTCACCTACGAGGATCTGCCTGACGACCTCAAGAAGCAATACAACGAGATCAAGGCCACCCTCGAAGCCGACCTCATCGGCTCTTTTCAGAGAACCCGTTCCCATGGCATCAGATGGAAGGGATCCTCACCGCAAGGTGCGCTCGATGGGATAGACCTCTCTACCCCGTCGGAGGAGCGCAACAGGGTCTCGCGGCAGGAGATCAACTACCCGGTGGCTCACTCGCTACACCGCCACTGCGAGAACTTGGTCAACGTGTTGGAACGTGTCGCTCGCGCGTGATCCAGGAGATCATGAGCCACCAGTACTCGCCGTCAGGACCAGCTCTCGGGACTCATCAAGGAGAGTTGCCACTCCAGCTCCGTCCACCGCTGCCATATGCGTTGGCAGCACCTGCTGAAGTGCCGACCACACCGGCATTCCTCGTCTACAAGATTGGTGGCGACCCTAGTGACTACCGGTTCTTAATGGAGGCGCCTAAGGAGATCCCTCAAGGATACGCGTGCATGTATGTGCCGGATTGTGGTGACTCGGGCACTCACAAACCAGGCCACAACATCGGGGACTCCGGCGAAGACAGGAGGAACGTCGGCGACAGAGCTTGAGAAGCAGACGTGGCTAACTAAATACGCCACACCGACGAAACTCCCGAACCCAGCTCCTGCAGTTGGCTCAGAGCTGGAAAAGCAAACATGGCTGGCTAAGTACGCCACCCCGGCGAATCTTCAGAGTGCAACTCCTACGGCCAGCACAGCGGATCAGATCAGTACCATACTGAGAGACCAGTTCGGCATGATGCCGAAAAGAAGGGCGATCGGCTATTCCAAGCCGTACCACGACGATTACGAGATGATCCCGCTGCCACCTAAATATCGGCTCCCCGACTTTTCCAAATTCAGTGGATCGGATGGCTCCAGCTCCATCGAGCACGTCGGCCGATATTTGGCTCAACTAGGACCGGCTTCGGTGTCGGATCAGCTGCGCGTGAGGCTCTTTTCACGGTCCCTCACCGGATCGGCTTTTGGATGGTACACCTCTTTGCCGAGCAAACTCCATCCAATCTTGGAAGCAATTGGAAGAACGAGTTCCATATGCAATACCATTCGAAGCTTCCGAGTCCGGCATTGCCGATCTAGCACAACTACGTCGAAGCGCGGGGAAACGGTGACGAGAATACATCCAGCGCTTCGGGAATCTTAGGAACCGATGTTATTCGGTTCGTATAACCGAAAAGGAAGCGATCGAGTTGGCGGTAGCAGGCCTTGCAACACAGCTCAAGGACATGGCCTCCCAAGCAGATTATCCCTCGTTGGCGCACATGGTTCGAAACTATCAGCATATGAACAGCGCCACCCCGACCCGTACCAAGACAAGTTCAAGCGTGCGATAGTCATGGTCGGCACGGAGGAAGATGAAGTGCCTCGCGGGAGACCAAGAGATAGCAGTGGGCTGAGTGGACTCGGGGAGGAACCCCGTGGCCTCGCAAATGGGTAAAGCCACCAGTGGCCGCCCAGGGGATTTGATTTTGACGTGACCAAGACTGAACAAATCTTCGACCTCCTGCTCAAGGAGAAACAGTTGACGATTCCTGAAGGTCTCAAGTTCCCCACGGCGAAGGAGCTAAACGGAAAGCCGTACTGCAAATTCCACAACTCGCTTTCCCATGCCACCAACGATTGCCGGGTGTGGCGTCAGCACATCCAAGCGGCGATAGAGAAGGGGCGGCTAATTTTCAACCGAGTACGCCATGAAGGTCGACACCCAACCCTTCCCCGCCGTTAACATGGTGGAAATCACCTACACTGAGGGTTGCCAGCCGGGTCCCTCGTTCAGCATCAACATGGTAGGACCTGGGAACCACTCGGCAAAGATGGAGATGGGGGCAGCTGCTCTCATAGCAAGGATACGAGAGGAGGCCGCTCCACGCGATCGGCTCCGTCATGATGGCAAGCGCTATGTCACCGAGGGAGAGGTGAAGAATATAAGATATCAGCGACCCCTCTCTGATCACCTCCTCAACAAATATGTGAGTCAGTATGACCAACGCCGACGGCCCAATGATGATAGAGGAGATCGTCTGGCTAGAGAAGCCAGAAGATATCGTCGGCAGGATCGCGATGAGGAGGAACACGAGCGCTGTGCCACGGAAGCATCAAGGGAGCAAGATGACAACGCCAGACATTGGGACTGCCCCTTTCTTCGGACACTCGCTGGGATTCAGGAATGAGCCGATTGCCCACAATCGGCAATTGCCCGAATGCAACAATAAAAAGAAGGAGGCAGCCAACGTGTCCGTGTTCGAGCGCCTAGGGCCTCTCCCGCCACAAAGCAAACGCGCCGAGTCACCTCGTTGGGCAGATCTTGAGGATTCGGAAGACGAGGGAGAAGTGGAAGAGGACAGGTACCACCGGCCAAGGTGGTGCCCCGACGGACTCAGCCGTTCCCAAAAGCGCAAGGTTCAGCGATTGCGCGGCCCGGAGGAAGCCGAAAGGTTATACCCGCATACGCTAAGGAAGGCACGACCTGATCCGGCTGCAAAGGTTCAGCGAACCCTGGATGAAGAGGGTCGTCCACGGAAAATGGAGTGGCGCCCCAAACAGAGGAAAGCCGATGACGAGACATCGGCTGGCACAAACATGGTACTCGTCTTGCCGACAGAGCTTAGTGCTCCACAACTCTACGGTGCATTCAAGGTGGACGACAGCAAGCGCATCAAGTCAGAGGTTGGGTTGGTTTTATCCAGCCTAACCGAATAGCAAGACTAGACCAATGAGCAAACCAGGCGAGGCTGATCCTTGCGATCGGCCCCAAAAATTATGAAGGGAACTTACAAAACCTTCAACGAGCAAGCAACGTGGAGGCCGATTCCAGCAATCGGCCAAAATTATCCTCACCCACCATTCTGCTTGGGTTGAACATGTTACCCAACAGAGCCGATACCATCAATGCTCTTGACAGAATCGGCTCGGGGGGTACCCAGGTAGATAAAATACGAGGATATGCAACGGAAGCATCTCATCTTCTGGTGATGGGCATTGGAGTATGGGGGCCGATATGCACAGGTCGGCCCCGTAAAAAAAATGATGAAAATTCGAAAATTTTCGAGCTCAGCCGATGCAGCAGGCATCGACTTAAGGATATGAAAGCCGATGCATGGCCATCGACTCAAGGGGAGTAACTGGTACGATCAGAGGGTCAATGGAGCACAAAGGGAGATTTTTTTATAGGAACTCCTCAATGGAGCATTTTGGAAGCTCAGATCCTCTCTTCAAGAACAATATCAGGAGCAGCATGGGCGGGCGGATCAGGTCAAGGATGGATTGCATTAGATTCACCAAAGGAAAGGAGCCAATCTAACCAGCAAGAACTAAAGAAGCTCGGGGGGCAGCTCACCTGGAAGGCTCTCTGCTTTCGGAAGCCGATTTATGTGCAGATCGGCTGGCTCTACACAAGAAGCCCCTTCAGATATGATCAAGCCCAGGTCCATACAGCTAATTTGCGTATCCTCGTCTCTGCCGTGCCTTGGCTGAGACTCGGGGGGCAACAGACCTGTTTTTAAGGGCCGATTGGAGTCACCTCGGCTGCGGCTGCATCATGATCGTCTCAGGGAGGAACTGGGAAGGAAAAGCCGTCGTCTAGTACAGGGCTTGGACTGTGCTGTTGCTGCGAGAAAGGAAAAGGACTGGATTCTCAAAAATAGCCGATGAGTTGTTATCGGATAAGGGATTGCGAAGAATTTTGGTCAGATATCTATTCGCAGTTTAAAAGTTGATAAGTTTTTAGCCTACGGGCTAATTAGAATCCGGTTTCTTCGGCGTTCAAAAGGAAAGAAGTCCGACGCGTTGCTATCGGTCTTAGCATGACATGCGGAAGGAGTGAAATTGGAGCGATTAAAGGATGAATGGAAAGAACAATTTCATTAATTCCAAGGAGCGGCTTTACAAGAAAGAGCCGATGGCTCTCAAAAGAGGGATCTGGTGCCTAGTGCACTGCTACTACTAGTCCTATACTACTAGTCGTCGCTGTCCTCGTCATCGCCGCCGTCGACGTTGTCGGCGCTGCTCCCAGGGAGCTCCTCGTCGCTGCTGCCCCAGCCCTTGGCCGGAGCCTCTTCCTCCTCGTCATCATCATCATCCTCGCTGTCCGCCCAGGAGCGGAAGCGCTTGGTCGGGGGATACCCGATGGAGGAGGAGGAGTCTTCCTCCTCCTTTTCCTCTTCGTCATCATCTTCGTCCTCGCTGTCCGCCCACATGCGGAAGCGTTTCTTCGGCGGGAGTTTTGCGGAGGGGGAGGCCTTGGCCTTCGCTGCTTCTCCTTCTTTCTCCTCCTTGTCGGAGGAGAAGGGATTCACCGCGGGGTAGAGGCTGTCTTTGTTCTTCTTCTTCGGCGAAGGATGGGGGAAGAGTTTTGAGAAGGAAGAGGAAGAGGAAGACATTGCTACAGGAGAAGAGGGTTTTTTGGTGCCGATGGCTGGGATGGAATGGAAGATAAAGAGAGCTAACCAGTCGGCACGGTTAAATAATGAGAAATCTGGTGAAGAGGTAATGTCCTTGCAGTTTCCAAGGAGTCAATGCTAAAGCTATCAGAATGTGCAGAGAGGTTGAGAAGACCGGGCATAATGATGACGGATGCTGCAACGGCTCTGCTCTGCCACGACATGACCCTTCGAAGGGAAAGCATAATGATTTTGGAACTGTTATTTCCAAAACCAGGGGGGCATGTGTTATCACCGGATTTTGGCTAAATCAGGAGGTGGGCCGCGATCAAGGTGGGCTTGGAAGATTATACATGGAAAATCTACGAAGCGGCCTTGCACGGAGAATTTGGGCTAAGTTGCCCGTGTATCTTTAATTATGGTAGGTTGTATCTAGATTAAAAGTTAGAGTTTATATCGTGCACGGTTTAGTGCACGCCCTTTAGAAAGTCCGCTGGACTATAAATATGTACCTAGGGTTTATGGAATAAACAACAACTCACGTTCAACCCCAAAACAAACCAATCTCGGCGCATCGCCAACTCCTTCGTCTCGAGGGTTTCTATCAGGTAGCGACATGCTGCCTACATCGCATCTTGCGATCTAGGCAGCACAAGCCCCACGTTGTTCATGCGTTGCTCGTATCGAAGCGCTTTTGATGGCGAGCAACGTAGTTATCATTAGATGTGTTAGGGTTAGCATTGTTCTTCGTTTAAGCATGCTTACGTAGTGCAACCCTTGCATATCTAGCCGCCCTCACGCCTATCTCGGGTGTGGGGGCGGCACCCGCTTGATCATTATTTAGTAGATCTGATCCGTTACGATTGCTCCTTGTTCTACAAGGATTAGTTTAATATCTGCAATAGTTAGGCCTTACAAAGGGGGGAGGATCCGAGTGGCACGTAGGGTGGCGTTCGCAAGTCCTAAACGGGATGTTCCGAGGATCAACTTCATGTTGGTTTTTAGGCCTTGTTTAGGATCGGCTTACGAGCACCGTGCGTGGCCGCGAGGCCCAACTCTGGAGTAGGATGATCCGATTATGCGGTGAAAACCCTAAATCGTCGTAGATCTCATTAGCTTCATCTTGATCAAGCAGGACCACCAAGTATTCGTGCACCCCGTACGAATCATGGGTGGATCGGCTCTTTGAGCCGATTCACGGGATAACCCGAGAGCCGATCGAGGCTCGTATTTAATGTTTACATGTATGCCCTGCAGAAACTAAGCGAGGCATCCCCATCACCTTCCCGACCAGGTATAGGTCAGGTGGCACGCCCTGCACTTCGCATCGCCGCGTGTGACCAGAAGAGCATTGCGGGCCGTCGCTCGGAGGGGTCTCAGCCAGCCGCAGCTCTAGGCTCTTCCCGGCTCTACGGTGTTGACAAGGCCGCTGCCCGCCGGTGGGTTTTGGCAGTCAACAGATCGTCATGTGTCCTGAACTATGATCATCATGTGTCGTGAACTATGAACGTGTTTGAACTATTATCACTGTTAAGTTTGTCTGAACTGTGAACTGTGTTCTTCCTTGTGTTGTTGATCGCTGATAACCTCACCACCGAAGGTAAGAGGTAAGCAGAAGCAGTTTCTGGGTTGCGACAAAACAACATCGGCGTTGTTCTAGGCTGCTAGGAGGCCTGAAAACCGACCTACCAAACGGGCAGAACCCAAATCTCCACGGGGCTGAAAAAACTCTATACATGCTACCAAACAACGTGACTTTTATGGTTCATGGCCCGTCTACGACGCGCAGAGAACTCCTTCCCGCTGCGCCAGTGGCACAGGAATCTGATGCAGGCTACTAAACGCGCCCTTGGCCTATCAAATGCAACTCACCTTGCTGAACAACTCGGAAGTGGGTCGGGTCCTTTTCGAGACTGACCGCAGTAACCTTCACAGAGCTATGTCTTGTTCCGAGTACGATCATTGTTCTAGTTTATGCCATCATCAACGACTTAATTTACTATGAGTTTAAATTTCATCGAGGCTAATGTTGTTTTTTGCTTCTCGCAGTTTTAACAAGTTAGCTAACGGCTTCGGTTGTAGATGTAGCTCACAAAAACTATATGTTGTGGATGTCGAGTTACCCTAATTCTATATCCTGTTAGGTGACCGACAATTTATCTCTGTCTTAACGAAATAGGAGCTAGTATCTATCTATCTATCTATCTATCTATTATATAATTAAAGTAGAAGACAACCAATGGTGGAGATTAGACAATGCAAAACCAACGGACTTAGATATAACGCTACAAAAACAGGATCGGTTAAAAAAATTGAATAGTTATCTGTAGCAGCAGGTATGCAAAACCATGTGATTTAGATTAAAAATTCCTACGCAACAAAACCAGGATCGGTTAGGAAAAAAAAAGGTAGATCCGTACCAACAAATATGCAAAGCCATAAGATTTAATTTAAAAAGCGCACGAAAGAAAAGAAGGCTGTACAGAACGAGGATGCTTTTTACAAAGAAGTGAGTAGGATATCCGCACCAACACGTACTACAAACGATCCATTGTATCCTGACCCGATTTGAAATATTCTTTAAACTAACCGGCTTCATCGGAACTGCTCCTGAATATCCGGCTTACTTCATCCTAACTATCCGGCCGATAGAAACGCCCACCCTGTGGCCGGACCAACGATTCATAAGCACAACACCACATACAAACGCCACACAATCGGTAGATCGCAGTCGGAAATCAACTCATCCGTAATTTGTCGACTCTCAGACGCCCGACAGCGCGCGGGCGCACGGAAGGCATGGCATCAACGAACCTAATACAAAATCAAGACGTCATGGTGCCGAATAGATCCAAGAAACAACAGCAGTGCCGTCGATTTTGGCTTATATCTGTACAGGTAAATCGATCCCTACATCTCCACTTTGACTTGATGTTCGTCGTCGTTGCACATACCAAGATCACTTGATGTTCCCCGGCGCCAGAAGTTTTGCTCTGCTCGATCGGCACCACGAGTTGAGATTTCGCCGTGTAGCGCTGCTATAAGCTGGCGGCGCCCTTCAGGTTAAGCACCCTGTAGCTCTACCGACTTCAGGCGCATCAACGCAACTAGGTTACCAAAAACTGAGAACTGGAGATCTATTTCAATCACTTACGGCGCTAGCTAGCCAGCAACTGGTATCCAGGTAAATATGCATGATGCATACATACATGGATGCGTGCGACTGAGTTCACTACGATGACATGATGCCGGCGAACAACACAATGTATGCATTCAAGGTACGTAGCTGTCTTTCCTTACTCCTATTTTATATTGATGATGAGACCAGAGTAATAATGGTATTTCAAACAGGTTGTTGCCTCAAGAGGAGATGAGTTCAGATCATAGCTATCATTGCATGGAGAAGGCGTGCATGGATTTCATCGCCATAAGTGCAAGCATATGTGCATGGATTTCACGGCTACAAGCGCATGCAGACACTAGAGGGAATGCCAGGTCGACAAGAAATGAAGGTTAGCTAAATAGACAGTTTGATTTGTTTACTATGTTGCATGAAATTTTAGTAAGTTTCGTTTTTTTGCAAGGGTGAGTCGTTGGTAATTTAATTGGGTTGGTGGTAATCCATATCAACGTGATAATTATTCTAATCTTCCAGATGCTTTCAAGATTTACTTTCTGCTACCCGAAAATAGCCCATCAAGTTACAAAGGAAGATCAGCAAGCATGCACGGTGCACCATGGCATGTATCTTCTTCCGGTGAGGCGGTGACTCACATGTATGTAGAGATTTTGCCGCAACATAGAAACTCATTCATCATGTCGCAAAACCGGATCATCCAGCATGTCTAAGCTGTCCAAAGAGGTTCCACAGTTCCAGTATCACATTAACACGTCATGGAGCCAGATGATCAAGTAGATAAGTTGTGCCTTCTTTTCTGAATCAAACAGAATTCTGACCAAGTGAAAAAAAATTGTCATGACTTCAACGGAAAGATAAAAAAAAGTAGGATGAAATCTAAATAATAAACGACTATGCAAAAGGTATCTAAACTAGGATTGATAGGAGAAGAACTCAGCACAAACTGACTACCTCTTAGGTAAATCCATGCAAGAGGCATGTCATGATAAAATAATAAACACATATATAGAGCACTGCAGGCTACATGCATGTATTTCTTGGCGCTTTTTGAACTACATTGCCATGTTCACATTTAGAGGCTGATACTATGTTAGACATCTTTGATCAATACACACAACTAATATTTATGGGATTCTCAAGCGAGAATTTGTGGAAGCATCTCCATATACACAAATGAAATGAGATGGATGGAAAAAGGGAACGCAAATTTTAGGCACTGAACATTAACTTTATACTCCAATCCTAGAATTTTCTTCGGCACACACCAAATCCGTACTAAATATGTAATTCACCCAATAAAACATATTAACAAAAAATCCACTAATACGTCATTAGTAGTCTTTATAAATATTGGCTATAATATTTTTTTACTCTAAATGATATACGTGCATGCTAAATTTATGTCAACAAATAAAATACAACTTTGACGTAAGAGTTTTTTTGCACTAATATTTAGTTTCCCTGTAATTTTACATGTATCTTACGTAAATACAAAAGACCACAAGATATCTATCCGCGCAAGTGCGCGGGTCACCCTGCTAGTTCCATGTAAAAAAAGGCGTGATAGTCAGGACAAGAGAAGATAGCACAGATCGAACCAGAAACTCAATTCGGCTCCTGGGTGCGTATGATCCCTCTACCATGAAAACATATTTCCAAGTGTTAAAAAAAATTTACAAAAAATTTACATGTACATCTTCATAATATATGTGTTCACGAAAAAATGATATTTTTTGTAGTCTAAGCGAAAAAGAGAAAATTTATCTTGTAACAAGTCTTTGTTTCAACACCAAATTTTGTCTTTTTACACACGCCACATGACATGTCGATTTTTCATGAAACAACTTTGTGAGCGTGTAGCACATGAACATGTACGTGCGAAATTTTTGTTTCAATTTTTTTGACATTTTAAAATGTGTCTAACATGTATTTCAAAATAAAGGGAGCATACACTCCCATGTGCCAAAATATCACTCCCAGATCGAACACCAATTTATTGCTTACATATGCATACTACATAATATCTGTATCAGACGGGGAACCATTAGTTAAGCCATTATAACATCACGACGACTAGAAAGTAAGAGAGATAGTACTCAGTTGGACAACTGACACACGATGAATGAAAATAAAGGAAGGGAAATACAGGCACTCGATCTTAACAGCAACGTAAGCCAATGAGCCAATGAGCAACACGAGGAACTACATGCAGTAGACAGGCAGGTGAGGTGCAAATGCATGCATCCCACGCGCGCTGTGTTCCTCTTTGCCCCGCCTGATCATGGCTTCTTTTTGTCCTTGCAGAACTCAAACGCGAAAGTGGTGCAGTAGGCAATTGGGCTGTAGATGATGCAGACCTGATACAAACTGTAGTAACACGTGAGGTCGCATGTGGCGCATCCGCTACACGGTTCATCCGGAACCAAAAGGCTGCGCCTATCTGCAGCCGCCGCCGGCGTGGCCATCAGCAGCTGTCCGGCGAACATCGCCAGGATGAGAACAGCGGCCATCTTAAGCGCGGAGCTGGAAGCCATTGGAAGAGCTAGCGATCGGTGGATATGGAATTGTTTGCTGCCGCTGGTGACTGCTTGCTAGCTTGCTATGCTGTGAGTGTGCAGATACCTCTAGCTAGGGCTCCTATTTATAGCCACCAGGAGGGGTTAATTAGTCAATCTGGTTTGCCATGCATAATCTCGGATGAAATCTTGGAGTATCACACTAACATGCATGATAACATATACTACAAGTTAGTCTTGATGCGTGAAAGTTGACTTCGGAGTATTCCAATGCATGAAGCGGATCTCAAGCCAGCCAGCTGCCCAACTCATATTTTAGCACTTAATTAACCACAGAGATAACCAAGGTGTGTGCCATGCAGCGAGTTTAAAATGCACACTACCTAGATTGAAGCAGTGAGAGTAAGTAGAGTGTTCAAGCCTTAAAGGCGTTAGAGCATCTCTGCCAGAACCCACAAACCACAAAGTCCAAAACCCCGTATCCAGGCCACCTCAAACGCGTTTTGAGGCTGAAAAACAGCCGCGCAGTTCAAACGCGCCAAACGCGGTCCGCATAACAGCATATTTCACCGCAAACACAGGGTTTATCCAAATCATCTGATAATTCTCAAATGTAGCAACATAATCATGTAAAAATAAATTGTTCAAAGTACTCAATCATACATGAAACACGGCATCAAAAGAAGATCGAACATCACATCATGAAAGAGGGAACTGATCACGCGTCACCGTCGGTTGCCGGCGCGTCGACATGGCCGCCACCACTTGTCGTAGCATCTTCACCTCCAGCATTCATCGCGGCAGCCATGGCAGCGCGTGCAGCTTTCCTCCTTCGCGCCAAGATCTGTGTCTTCGTAAGCTTCCACCACTCAAGGCTAGCCTCATCCATGTCGGTCGGGTTCATCATCATAGTGGCATTCTCCGCCGCGATGAGGTCCGCCATGGCACGGTGCTCCTCGGCGCGTGCTTTCCTCTCCTCAATGTCGGCCTTGCGCTTTGCATCCTCCCGGAGCGTGATCCACTTTGCCTCTTTTTCCTTGGCCTTCGCTTCCATCATCTCCTTCTTTGCCACCAAAGTTTTCATCAACAACGTCTCTTTGGATTTGACAATCACATCGATCTTGAGAGACAATGATGCGGCCTCTACTTGTCTCTTGATCTTGTCCTTGGTTGCCTTGCATCCATCCGGACTCTTCTTGTTCTTTTTTGTCTCAAACACGTCATCCTCCTCCGCGTCCTCCAACTCTATACGCTTGTGCTTTGGTGGTGGCGCCTCTTTTTCCCGCTACTTCCATTTCGTATTGTGCTCAAGACCGGCATAGCAATGAGCGAATTTGAACGGTATTTTTTTCAAACCCGACATTTCCCGAAACCTTTGCTGCGCAATAGCTTCCCAATCGCCGGCATTGGTACCGCTCGGTGGCGCGTTCCTCACGCCCTCGATGCAACTTGACCACCGTTTGCACGCCGTCTTGATGGTGTCCCATCGGCCTTGGAGCGAGCGGTAGGAGCAAACCGGAGTAGTAGAGGGAGGCAGCATCAATTGGAAGAATTTATTCTCGATGCGTTGCCAATACCTCTTTCCGGTTTGGTCGGTGCCAGTCACGACATCCATCGAAATCGCCTCCCAAGCACGGATCAAGATCACATCTTCAAATTCGGAGTAGTTGCCGGACCGGATCGCTATCCCCTTCGCCTTGGCCACCGCCCCATCGAACGCACCCTCCTCGATCTCTTCCAATTCATCTTCTTCCTCGCCGTCGGCGTCTTCTTCTTCCTCAAACTCCTCGCCCTCGAGTCCCTCCTCCAATCCGACGTTGTAGTCACCGTAATCCGCAAGCGACGGCGAGTCGATGTCAACGGTAGCATCGTTGTCGTTGACCATGTCAACGTACGACTCCGGCGTGGCATCAACGACGGGAATTTCATCGACCACCTTGTGCGCATCAGCCGACGCCAACGGCGCCTTCACCATCGCCATCGTCAAGGCAGTCAGCGACGCCATCTTGGCAGCGGGTGGCTTCTTCGCGACCTTCTTTGGAGCTGCCTTCTTCTGCGCCGGCGCCGGGGCCGACACCTTGCTGCTCGGCCGCTTCACCCGCTTGGCCGGAGCGGTAGGGGCAACTGCAGCGGGAGGCGCGGGGACGATGATACGTCCATTTTGCATCACTATTTTATATCATAATTTACTGTTATTCATTGATATATTTCATATTTCGAGATGATACTTATGTTATTTCACCTATTTTGCATATTTCATGATTATTGGAGAATCACTCACCGGAGTCAGAATTCTGCTGGAAAAGGCACCGTCAGGATGCAATATTTCTGAAGATCAACAATTGACGGAAAATATACCGAAGCTCTTATTTTTCCAGAAGACGGAGCCAGCCAAAAGGGGAGGCCGAGGAGGGCCGCCATGGGCCCCCCATAGGCCGGCGTGGGCTCCACCCTGGCCGCGCCGCCATGTAGGGAGGGGGCCCACGACCCCCCTCGGTCAACTCTCTTTCGCGTACTTCATCTCCCGAAAACCCTAAGCGGAGGAGGAACATCGAGAATAGACACAGCCGCCTCTGCGGGGCGGAAAACACCAGAGAGAAAAGAGCTCTCCGGCAGGCTGAAATCTTCCGGGGAAATTCCCTCCCGGAGGGGGAAATCGTCGCCATCATCACCATCATCGAGCTGGACTTCATTGGGATCATCATCATCATCTCCACCGCTGCACCTCGTCTCCGCTGTAACATCTAGGGTTGAATCTTGATTATTTCATAGCGGAAACTCTCCCGGTATTGATTACTCCTTGTTATTGATGCTATTGAGTGAAACCATTGAACCAAGGTTTATGTTCAGATTGTTATTCATCATCATATCACCTCTGATCATGTTCCATATGATGTCTTGTGAGTAGTTCGTTTAGTTCTTGAGGACATGGGTGAAGTCTAAATGTTAGTAGTGAACTATGTTGAGTAATATTCAATGGTTTGATATTTAAGTTGTGGTGTTATTCTTCTAGTGGTGTCATGTGAACGTCGACTACATGATACTTCACCTTTATGAGCCTAGGGGAATGCATCTTGTATTCGTTTGCTAATTGTGGGGTTGCCGGAGTGACAGCAACCTGAACCCCCGTTGGTATATCGACGCATGAGGGATAGCAGGATCTCAGAGTTTAAGGCTGTGGTTAGATTTATCTTAATTACTTTCTTGTATTTGCGGATGCTTGCAAGGGGTTTAATCACAAGTATGTATTATTCCTAGGAAGGGCGGTGCATTAGCATAGGTTCACCCACACAACACTTATCAAAACAATGAAGATTAATCAACTATATGAAGCGAAAGCACTAGACTAAATTCCCGTGTGTCCTCAAGAACGTTTGGTCATCATAAAAAAACAAACTGGCTTGTCCTTTGTGCTAAAAAGGATTGGGCCACTCGCTGCAATTATTACTCTCGTATTTTACTTACTTGTATTTTATTTATCTGCTATATCAAAACCCCCTGAAAACTTGTCTGTGAGAATTTACAGTGAATCCTTCATCGAAACTGCTTGTCAACACCTTCTGCTCCTCGTTGGGTTCGACACTCTTATTTATCGAAAGTACTAAGATACACCCCCTATACTTGTGGGTCATCAAGACTATTTTCTGGCGCCGTTGCCGGGGAGTGAAGCGCTATTGGTGAGTGGAATTGGTAAGGAAAACTTTTACTGTACGTGCTGTTTTTATTTCTGCCTGCTGCTATAATTCATTATGGAGAGATCTTCTCTTGAATTCCTATTTGGAAAATCTACAACTACTGCAACGGTAGTGGATGAGGCGCCAGGTGAGAAAGAGATTCCATATAAAATACCTATGAAAATTATTGAACGTGTTGTGGATAACCGCTATGAAGGAAATGGAACTGTCCATCCTGGAGATCATTTATTGTTTTTACATGAATTATGCGGGTTATTCAAGTGTGCAGGTATTTCAATGGATGAAGTTAGGAAGAAACTATTCTCTATGTCGCTATCTGGTAAAGCGGCGCATTGGTATAAATTGCTGAAGAATGGGAACTCTCTTGATTGGAAGGATATTGTGACTCTATTTTATTCTAAATTCTATCCTCCAAGTGAAATTCACAAAGACCGGAACCGCATATATAATTTCTGGCCTCATGATGGAGAGAGTATTGCCCAAGCATGGGGGAGATTGAAGTCTTTAATTCTCAAATGGCCCATTCATGAGCTTCCTGGTAATATCATCATTGATAATTTCGATGCAAGACTTTCTTTTCAAGATAAAACCTTGCTGGATACTTCTTGTTCTGGATCATTTACACGCAACAAAGAAGAGTTTAAATGGGACCTTCTTGAGCGGATTCAGGAGAATACTGAAGGATGGGAGAACGACAAAGGTAGAGAGTCAGGTATAAATTATGATTATGAATGCATTGAAACTTTTATGGATACTGATAAATTTCATAATATGAGTGCTACTTATGGTCTTGACTCTCAAGTTGTTGCAAATTTTTATAAAGCTTTTGCCTCTCATTTTGAATTGCCTAGGAAGAATTTTAATAAGTATCATGAACCTTACAAAGATAAAACTGATTCACCTATAGGTAAATGTGTTGAAATTAAAACTGTTGATCGTATTCTTCCTGAAGCTTATATTGAAAAAACTCCTTTTCCTGCTAAAATGAAGGAGTATTCTGTTATAACTAGTACGGTTAATAAAAGTGCAAAGAAACCTATAGAACCTGAGGAGCAAATAGATGTTGAACCTGCTATTGCAATAGTTAAAGATCTTGTGACTGAAAATTTAGAAGATGGTCACATCATTTTCTGTGAAGATGTTTCTAATATTGTTTCATATCCTAGTAAGTCTAGGAAAGCCAGTGTTCCTATGCTCTCTGTTAGAATTGGTGATCATTGTTATTATTGTTTATGTGATATTGGTGCAAGTATTAGTGCCATTCCTTATGAGCTTTACAAGGAAATCATGCATGAAATTGGTTCTTGTGAACTTGAAGATATTGATGTGGTTATTCGGCTAGCTAATAGAGAACCTATCTCTCCTATTGGTATTGTTCGAGATGTGGAAGTTCTATGTGGTAAGATTAAATATCCTGCTGACTTTTTGGTACTTGGTTCTGCTGCTAGTAAGACTTGTCCTATCATTTTTGGTAGACCTTTTCTAAATACTTGTGGAGCTATTATAGATTGCAAGAAGGAGAAAATTGTGACTAAATTTGCTGGTGAATCTTATGAGTTTAATTTCTCTAAATTTGCCAAAGTTCCTTATAAAGCTGAATTGCCTAATGATGATTTTAGAGTTGAACAGTGTGCATCTATTGCTCTTGCTCCTAATAATCCTTTGCAGCAATATTTGGAGGATCATGAGAGTGAAGTCTTTAGGGAAGAAAGGAATGAGCTTGATGAAATTTTCCTTCGTCAACCTATTCTTAAACATGACTTACCGGTTGAAGATCTAGGTACAACACCACCGCCAAAGGAAGATCCTGTTTTTGATTTGAAACCGTTGCCTGATAATCTTAAGTATGCTTATATTGATGATAAGAAAACATATCCTGTTATTATTAGTGCTAAGCTTTCAGATTCCGAGAAAGAAAGATTATTGGAAATATTGAAGAAACACCGAGGAGCTATTGGCTACACTCTTGATGACTTGAAGGGGATTTCTCCCTCTATTTGCCAACATGCCATCAACATGGAAGATGATTGATACGTCTCCGACGTATCGATAATTTCTTATGTTCTATGCCATATTATTGATGATACCTACATGTTTTATGCACACTTTATGTCATATTCGTGCATTTTCTGGAACTAACCTATTAACAAGATGCCGAAGTGCCAGTTCCTGTTTTCTGCTGTTTTTGGTTTCAGAAATCCTAGTAACGAAATATTCTCGGAATTGGACGAAACGAAAACCCAGGGCCCTATTTTTCCACGGAGCTTCCAGAAGACCGAAGAACACACGAAGTGGGGCCACGAGGTGGCCAGGCTATAGGGCGGCGCGGCCCAAGCCCTGGCCGCGCCGACCTATAGCGTGGGCCCCTCGTTAGCCCCCGACTCTGCCCTTCCGCCTACTTAAAGCCTCCGTCGCGAAACCCCTGATGCGAAAAACCACGATACGGAAAACCTTCCAGAGACGCCGTCGCCGCCGATCCCATCTCGGGGGATTCTGGAGATCTCCTCCGGCACCCTGCCGGAGAGGGGATTCATCTCCGGAGGACTCTACACCGCCATGGTCGCCTCCGGAGTGATGAGTGAGTAGTTCACCCCTGGACTATGGGTCCATAGCAGTAGCTAGATGGTTGTCTTCTCCTCATTGCGCTTCATTGTTGGATCTTGTGAGCTGCCTAACATGATCAAGATCATCTATCTGTAATTCTATATGTTGTGTTTGTCGGGATCCGATGGATAGAGAATACCATGTCATGTTAATTATCAAGTTATTATACATGTGTTGTTTATGATCTTGCATGCTCTCCGTTTCTAGTAGAGGCTCTGGCCAAGTTTTTACTTTTAACTCCAAGAGGGAGTACTTATGCTCGATAGTGGGTTCATGCCTGCATTGACACCTGGGACAGTGATAGAAAGTTCTAAGGTTGTGTTGTGCTGTTGCCACTAGGGATAAAACATTGGCGCTATGTCCGAGGATGTAGTTGTTGATTACATTACGCACCATACTTAATGCAATTGTCCGTTGTTTAGCAACTTAATACTGCGTGGGGTTCGGATGATAACCTGAAGGTGGACTTTTTAGGCATAGATGCAGTTGGATGGCGGTCTATGTACTTTGTCGTAATGCCCAATTAAATCTCACTATACTTATCATGTCATGTATGTGCATTGTTATGCCCTCTCTATTTGTCAATTGCCCGACTGTAATTTGTTCACCCAACATGCTTTTATCTTATGGGAGAGACACCTCTAGTGAACTGTGGACCCCGGTCCATTCTTTTAATACTGAAATACAAATCTGCTGCAATACTTGTTTTTACTATTTTCTCTGCAAACAATCATCTTCCACACAATACGGTTAATCCTTTGTTACAGCAAGCCGGTGAGATTGACAACCTCATCTGTTTCGTTGGGGCAAAGTACTTTGGTTGTGTTGTGCAGGTTCCACGTTGGCGCCGGAATCTCTGGTGTTGCGCCGCACTACATCCCGCCGCCATCAACCTTCAACGTGCTTCTTGGCTCCTCCTGGTTCGATAAACCTTGTTTTCTTTCTGAGGGAAAACTTGCTGCTGTGCGCATCATACCTTCCTCTTGGGGTTGCCCAACGAACGTGTGAAATACACGCCATCAAGCTCTTTTTCTGGCGCCGTTGCCGGGGAGATCAAGACACGCTGCAAGGGGAGTCTCCACTTCTCAATCTCTTTACTTTGTTTTTGTCTTGCTTTATTTTATTTACTACTTTGTTTGCTGCACTTATATCAAAACACAAAAAAATTAGTTGCTAGCTTTACTTTATTTGCTATCTTGTTTGCTATATCAAAAACACAAAAAAAATTAGTTTACTTGCATTTACTTTATCTAGTTTGCTTTATTTACTATTGCTAAAATGGCCAACCCTGAAAATACTAAGTTGTGTGACTTCACTAGCACAAATAATAATGATTTCCTATGCACACCTATTGCTCCACCTGCTACTACAGCAGAATTCTTTGAAATTAAACCTGCTTTACTTAATCTTGTTATGCAAGAGCAATTTTCTGGTGTTAGTTCTGATGATGCTGCTGCCCATCTCAATAATTTTGTTGAACTATGTGAAATGCAAAAGTATAAAGATGTAGATGGTGACATTATAAAATTAAAATTGTTCCCTTTCTCATTAGGTAAACACTATATTTCGGGGTCCGATTGGAAGCCAAACGTCGGACCACAGCGCTGCCGTCGATTGATATGCCAATCGAACGCTTCAGCTTGCCTCGATTTTTCGCATTTAGTTTTGTCGTTGCTTCCGCTCGAGGATTCGCCGGTAAAAACGTTACCCTAAATTAGCGACCGCATTAACAACTCCTCTCCCAAACCTCGCCGCCCCCTTCTTCCTACCAGCGATTCTTTCTGCAATTCTTACCAGCAACAGGGATGGATTCCTCCGCCGGAGCCAATCTGCCATACTTCCTCCACCACGACGCCACCACCGTCTTCTCCTGCTTCCCCGATACCGCGACTTGCTCTGCTTCCTCAAGTCGTCCGCTCTCGTTTTGTTACCTCGGCTACTCTGTCTAGCAAAGCTCGCGCCGGCACGAATGTCACTCCCGCGCAAGGAGTCATCGCCGTGGTCGCGCTTCCTCCGACGCCCCGACCTGCACTGGTTCCTCATACGGCCGCGCGCCGACTGCTACCCGAGCTCCTCTGCCTAGCAACTCCCGCATCTGCACGGATGTCGCTCGCACAGGAGGAGACATTGGCCGGGCAATACTGACCGGCGGCCAGCAGGAGTATGCGTACGTGAAGTTCTGGTGTCTATATTCCTCCGAAACATCGGTTCATTGGCTGATTCCTACACTCACGAGAGCCTTTCCAGTCCTTCAGGTGACAACAAGGTAATAGACTTGGTCCCAATGTGTTCATGTTTTATTCATCTTTTCTACTGGGCGTCGAATCCACCTGTCCATGTATATATATGATCATATCATGCATTTGCTAGCTGTTAGAGATCTGTATATTAACATTATCAAACATCATGTATGGGAATCTATTTTCTATGCTTCCATTTAGTGTTAAATGTACTGTACCAGATCTGTATTTATGCTTCATGGTACCTTGTTTCTACAAATTTATTATACACGTATGTGAGGAAAGGTACGTTTATAGGTTCTTTGATGTTCTCAAGCAAAATCCTAATTTTAATTTTGTACTATCTTGTTTTGCAGTAAGGTCATGGACGTGTGCAACATTGAGATCTACATGGTTGGTGATTTCTACTAGAAGCACACTTCACTGCTGCGACAAACCGGAAATTCCATGACCGTCCGGTGTCAACATCGCAGCGCCGCCTTTGTTGCCAATCTTGGTCATGAGCATGGCGGCTGTTGCAACCCCGTAAACTGCGGTAGCTGTTGGAGTCAAGTCTTGGAGACGGCGACAATAGCGGGCGTCGGATGCTTCCTGCCATAGTGGCCACCGATTTCTTCACATTAGCCTGAGAATCGGAATGGCATGTTTCCATTGTAACATATATGCAAGCTTCAGGGCTGTATATATTGAGTTTCCTAGTTAATATGTATGTGCTTCCAGTGCTTTAATAGCACGTGTTTTGGTATCGCTTGTGACATGTTTCGAACTTATGTACAGATTGATTCCATGTATCTAGTTATGTGCTTCGTTCTTTACACAACAATGGCAATGTTTTTGTACTACATTGTTCCTTCTTCAATAATTATAAAAGAATGTTTTCCAATGCCTCAATACCATGCACAAGCAGTTGTATTACATTTGACATGCTTCTATCATAATCGCAGTATGCTTCTTAAAAACATAGGTGCATGGATATTCCTTCCATAAACTTACACTCGGTTAAAAAAATTGATACATCATTGTTCATGCTTCAACAATCGTAAAATAGTGTTTCAATATTCAGCTATATGGCTTCATGGCAGAACCAAATACTAACATTGCTTGCAAAAAAAATATGGTTAAATTATGAAGCATTGGCCTGTAAAGCTCGAAGCATGTTTATTGTGGGATGGAAATAAGTACAGAATGAAAAGGAAGCATCAGACGTAATAGATGGAATCATGGGTTATATGGATCTGGCCAAGAGAATATCGAAAACATATATGGAAAGTGACGTGACTAAAGGAATATTATTTTGGAAACCAGGGAGAGTAAACCATCGAGGGAGCGGGGCGTTTGCAGAAACGTGATAAACGGGAGTAGTTTACCGGAGAGATTACCGGGAGAGGGCCATGATTTGAGGGATTCAGTTATTTGCAACCGCAGAGCCTTAGCTAGATATCTTACGGCTTGACTGCTTCCAATCGTAAGGCTATAAACTGGTCCGATGGGAAGCAAATATCGGGCTCCGATGCCTAGCGCTGCCCTTCTCATTAAGAGGAAGAGCTAAAGATTGGTTGCTATCTCTGCCTAAGAATAGTATTGATTCCTGGACTAAATGCAAGGATGCTTTTATTGGTAGATATTATCCCCCTGCTAAAATTATATCTTTGAGGAGTAGCATAATGAATTTTAAACAATTGGATAATGAACATGTTGCTCAAGCTTGGGAAAGAATGAAATCTCTGGTTAAAAATTGCCCAACCCATGGACTCGACTACTTGGATGATCATCCAAACCTTCTATGCAGGACTAAATTTTTCTTCGCGGAATTTATTGGATTCAGCTGCTGGAGGTACCTTTATGTCTATCACTCTTGGTGAAGCAACAAAGCTTCTTGATAATATGATGGTTAATTACTCTGAATGGCACACGGAAAGAGCTCCACAAGGTAAGAAGGTAAATTCTGTTGAAGAATCCTCTTCCTTGAATGATAAGATTGATGCTATTATGACTATGCTTGTTAATGGTAGGACTAATGTTGATCCTAATAATGTTCCGCTAGGTTCATTGGTTGCTCAAAATTCTAGACTACATCCTGCTAATGGTAATTCTTATGGTAGATATGTTTCACCTAATGAGGAAAAGATGTTAGAAATTGAAAGGGCCACCAAGAACTTTATGCAATCGCAGTATGAGCAAAATAAATTGTTTACTAAAACTATGAATGAGCAATCTACCTTGTTGAAGAAAATAGGAAATCAACTTGAAAATCTGAATATGGAGATTTCTGGGTTGCAAACTAAACTTGCAAATGCTGAAGACCGAATCTCATACATGTCTGCGTCACAATCTTCTTTAATTAATAAAATGGCTGCTAAACCTAATGATATTGAAAATAAAATTGTTACTACAGCAAATACCATCCAAGTTAGAATTAATGAGAATATAAGATTAATGGCTGAACTGCGTGCTAGGTGGGATAGAGAAGAAAATGAAAAACTAGCTAAAAAAGAAAATGTAGCTAAAGTTTGGACTATTACCACCACTAGCAATGCTAATGATTCATATGTTGCTGCACCTCCTACTATCCATGATAAAATAATTGGTGTTGGCAATGCTTCTACTCCTAGTGCAAAGCGCGCAAAATTACCCGAAACCGCTAAAACCGCTCGAAACCGCTTGTGATAAAACTGCTGAAATTTTTTCCAACCTTGGGGATGATAATCCCATTGCTTTAGATTGTAATGATTTAGATTTTGATGATTGCCATATCTCTGAAGTTATAAAGTTCTTGCAAAAACTTGCTAAGAGTCCCAATGCTAGTGCTATAAATTTGGCTTTCACAAAACATATTACAAATGCTCTCATAAAAGCTAGAGAAGAGAAACTAAAACTTGAAACTTCTATTCCTAGAAAGCTAGAGGATGGTTGGGAGCCCATCATTAAAATGAGAGTCAAAGATTTTGATTGTAATGCTTTATGTGATCTTGGTGCAAGTATTTCTGTTATGCCTAAAAAAGTCTATGATATGCTTGACTTGCCACCATTGAAGAATTGTTATTTGGATGTTAATCTCGCTGATAATGCTAAAAAGAAACCTTTGGAGAAAGTTGATAATGTTCATATTATGGTTAACAATAACCTTGTCCCCGTTGATTTTGTTGTCTTGGATATTGAATGCAATGCATCTTGCCCCATTATATTGGGAAGACCTTTTCTTCGAACCGTTGGTGCTACTATTGATATGAAGGAAGGTAATATTAAATATCAATTTCCTCTCAAGAAAGGTATGGAACACTTCCCTAGAAAGAGAATGAAGGCACCTTATGATTCTATTATTAGAACAAATTATGATGTTGATGCTTCATCTTTCGATGTTACTTGAGATACACTTTCCGCGCCTAGCTGAAAGGCGTTAAAGAAAAGCGCTTATGGGAGACAACCCATGTTTTTACTACAGTACTTTGTTTTATATTTGTGTCTTGGAAGTTGTTTACTACTGTAGCAACCTCTCCTTATCTTAGTTTTATGTTTTGTTGTGCCAAGTAAAGTCTTTGATAGAAAAGTAAGTACTAGATTTGGATTACTGCGCAGTTCCAGAATTCTTTGCTGTCACGAATCTGGGTCTATCTCCCTGTAGGTAGCTCAGAAAATTACGCCAATTTACGAGCATGATCCTCAGATATGTACGCAACTTTCATTCAATTTGAGAATTTTCGTTTGAGCAATTCTGGTGGCCTAATAAAATCCATCTTTACGGACTGTTCTGTTTTGACAGATTCTGTCTTTTATTTCGCATTGCCTCTTTTGCTATGTTGGATGAATTTCTTTGATCCACTAATGTCCAGTAGCTTTATGCAATGTCCAGAAGTGTTAAGAATGATTGTGTCACCTCTGAACATGTGAATTTTTATTATGCACTAACCCTCTAATGAGTTGTTTCGAGTTTGGTGTGGAGGAAGTTTTCAAGGATCAAGAGAGGAGTATGATGCAATATGATCAAGGAGAGTGAAAGCTCTAAGCTTGGGGATGCCCCGGTGGTTCACCCCTGCATATATTAAGAAGACTCAAGCGTCTAAGCTTGGGGATGCCCAAGGCATCCCCTTCTTCATCGACAACATTATCAGGTTCCTCCCCTGAAACTATATTTTTATTCGGCCACATCTTATGTACTTTGCTTGGAGCGTCGGTTTGTTTTTATTTTTTGTTTTGTTTGAATAAAATGGATCCTAGCATTCACTTTATGGGAGATAGACACGCTCCGCTGTTGCATATGGACAAATATGTCCTTAGGCTCTACTCATAGTCATGGCGAAGTTTCTTCTTCGTTAAATTGTTATATGGTTGGAATTGGAAAATGCTACATGTAGTAAATTGCTATATTGTCTTGGATAATTTGATACTTGGCAATTGTTGTGCTCATGTTTAAGCTCTTGCATCATATACTTTGCACCCATTAATGAAGAAATACTTAGAGCTTGCTAATTTGGTTTGCATATTTGGTTTCTCTAGAGTCTAGATAACATCTAGTATTGAGTTTTGAACAACAAGGAAGACGGTATGGAGTCTTATAATGTTTACCATATGTCTTTTATGTGAGTTTTGTCTGTACCGTTCATCCTTGTGTTTGTTTCAAATAACCTTGCTAGCCTAAACCTTGTATCGAGAGGGAATACTTCTCATGCATCCAAAATCCTTGAGCCAACCACTATGCCATTTGTGTCCACCATACCTACCTACTACATGGTATTTATCCGCCATTCCAAAGTAAATTGCTTCAGTGCTACCTTTAAAATTCCATCATTCACCTTTGCAATATATAGCTCATGGGACAAATAGCTTAAAAACTATTGTGGTATTGAATATGTACTTATGCACTTTATCTCTTATTAAGTTGCTTGTTGAGCGATAACCATGTTTCGGGGACGCCATCAACTATTCTTTGTTGGATATCATGTGAGTTGCTATGCATGTCCGTCTTGTCCGAAGCAAGAGAGATCTACCACCTTCATGGTTGGAGCATGCATATTGTTAGAGAAGAACTTTGGGCCGCTAACTAAAGCCATGATTCATGGTGGAAGTTTCAGTTTGGACATATATCCTCAATCTCATATGAGAATAATAATTGTTGCCACATGCTTATGCATTAAAGAGGAGTCCATTATCTGTTGTCCATGTTGTCCCGGTATGGATGTCTAAGTTGAGAATAATCAAAAGCGAGAAATCCAAAATGCGAGCTTTCTCCTTAGACCTTTGTACAAGCGGCATGGAGGTACCCCATTGTGACACTTGGTCAAAACATGTGCATTGCAAAGATCCGGTAGTCCAAGTTAATTAGGACAAGGTGCGGGCACTATTAGTATACTATGCATGAGACTTGCAACTTGTAAGATATAATGTACATAACTCATATGCTTTATTACTACCGTTGACAAAATTGTTTCATGTTTTCAAAATAAAAGCTCTAGCACAAATATAGCAATCGATGCTTTCCTCTTTGAAGGACCATTCTCTTTACTTTTATGTTGAGTCAGTTCACCTATTTATCTCCACCTCAAGAAGCAAACACTTGTGTGAACCGTGCATTGATTCCTACATACTTGCATATTGTACTTGTTATATTACTCTATGTTGACAATTATCCATGAGATATACATGTTACAAGTTGAAATCAACCGCTGAAACTTAATCTTCCTTTGTGTTGCTTCAATACCTTTACTTTGATTTATTGCTTTATGAGTTAACTCTTATGCAAGACTTATTAATACTTGTCTTGAAGTACTATTCATGAAAAGTCTTTGCTATATGATTCACCTGTTTACTCATGTCATCACCATTGTTATGATCGCTGCATCCACTACATATGTTTACAAATAGTATGATCAAGGTTATGATGGCATATCACTTCAGAAATTATCTTTGTTATCGTTTTACCTGCTCGGGACGAGCAGAACTAAGCTTGGGGATGCTTGATACGTCTCCGACGTATCGATAATTTCTTATGTTCTATGCCATATTATTGATGATACCTACATGTTGTATGCACACTTTATGTCATATTCGTGCATTTTCTGGAACTAACCTATTAACAAGATGCCGAAGTGCCAGTTCTCGTTTCTCGCTGTTTTTGGTTTCAGAAATCCTAGTAACGAAATATTCTCGGAATTGGACGAAACGAATACCCGGGGCCCTATTTTTCCACGGAGCTTCCAGAAGACCGAAGAACACACGAAGTGGGGCCACGAGGTGGCCAGGCTATAGGGCGGCGCGGCCCAAGCCCTGGCCGCGCCGACCTATAGCGTGGGCCCCTCGTTAGCCCCCCGACTCTGCCCTTCCGCCTACTTAAAGCCTCCGTCGCGAAACCCCTGATGCGAAAAACCACGATACGGAAAACCTTACTGAGACGCCGTCGCCGCCGATCCCATCTCGGGGGATTCTGGAGATCTCCTCCGGCACCCTGCCGGAGAGGGGATTCATCTCCCGGAGGACTCTACACCGCCATGGTCGCCTCCGGAGTGATGAGTGAGTAGTTCACCCCCGGACTATGGGTCCATAGCAGTAGCTAGATGGTTGTCTTCTCCTCATTGCGCTTCATTGTTGGATCTTGTGAGCTGCCTAACATGATCAAGATCATCTATCTCGTAATTCTATATGTTGTGTTTGTCGGGATCCGATGGATAGAGAATACCATGTCATGTTAATTATCAAGTTATTATACATGTGTTGTTTATGATCTTGCATGCTCTCCGTTTCTAGTAGAGGCTCTGGCCAAGTTTTTACTTTTAACTCCAAGAGGGAGTACTTATGCTCGATAGTGGGTTCATGCCTGCATTGACACCTGGGACAGTGACAGAAAGTTCTAAGGTTGTGTTGTGCTGTTGCCACTAGGGATAAAACATTGGCGCTATGTCCGAGGATGTAGTTGTTGATTACATTACGCACCATACTTAATGCAATTGTCCGTTGTTTAGCAACTTAATACTGGAGGGGGTTCGGATGATAACCTGAAGGTGGACTTTTTAGGCATAGATGCAGTTGGATGGCGGTCTATGTACTTTGTCGTAATGCCCAATTAAATCTCACTATACTTATCATGTCATGTATGTGCATTGTTATGCCCTCTCTATTTGTCAATTGCCCGACCGTAATTTGTTCACCCAACATGCTTTTATCTTATGGGAGAGACACCTCTAGTGAACTGTGGACCCCGGTCCATTCTTTTAATACTGAAATACAAATCTGCTGCAATACTTGTTTTTACTATTTTCTCTCGCAAACAATCATCTTCCACACAATACGGTTAATCCTTTGTTACAGCAAGCCGGTGAGATTGACAACCTCATCTGTTTCGTTGGGGCAAAGTACTTTGGTTGTGTTGTGCAGGTTCCACGTTGGCGCCGGAATCTCCGGTGTTGCGCCGCACTACATCCCGCCGCCATCAACCTTCAACGTGCTTCTTGGCTCCTCCTGGTTCGATAAACCTTGGTTTCTTTCTGAGGGAAAACTTGCTGCTGTGCGCATCATACCTTCCTCTTGGGGTTGCCCAACGAACGTGTGAAATACACGCCATCAATGATGCAAAGCCTGTTGTTGAACATCAGCGTCGTCTAATTCCTAAGATGAAGGATGTGGTAAGAAATGAGGTATTAAAACTTCTTGAAGCTGGTATTATATATCCTATTGCTTAGTAGATGGGTTTGTCCTGTGCATTGTGTTCCTAAGAAAGGAGGAATAACTGTTGTACCTAATGATAATGATGAGCTCCTCCCTCAAAGAGTAGTTGTAGGGTATATAATGTGCATTGACTTTCGAAAAGTTAATAAAGTTACTAAGAAAGATCATTACCCTTTACCTTTTATTGATCAAATGCTAGAAAGGTTATCTAAAAATACTCATTTTTGCTTTCTTGATGGTTATTCTGGGTTTTCACAAATTGTTGTTAGAGCTAAGGATCAAGAGAAAACCACTTTCACTTGTCCCTATGGAACTTATGCTTATAGGCGTATGCCTTTTGGTTTATGTAATGCTCCTGCTACTTTTCAAAGATGCATGTCTGCTATTTTTCATGGTTTTTGTGAAAAGATGGTAGAGGTATTCATGGATGTTTTTTCTATCTATGGGAATTCTTTTGATAATTGTTTGCGAAACCATGATAAAGTTATGCAGAGATGTGAAGAAACTAACCTTGTTCTTAATTGGGAGAAATGCCACTTTATGGTTAATGAAGGAATTGTATTGGGACATAAAATTTCCGAGAGAGGTATTGATGTTGATAGAGCTAAAGTTGAAGCATTTGAGAAGATGCCCTATCCTAGGAATGTTAAAGGTATTCGTAGTGTTCTTTGTCATGCAGGTTTTTATAGGAGATTTATTAAAGATTTCTCTAAAATTTCAAAGCCTCTTACTAATCTTCTTCAAAAAGATGTACCTTTTGTTTTTGATGATGATTGTAAGGAAGCCTTTGAAACTCTAAGAAAGCCTTAACAACTGCTCCCGTAGTTGAACCTCCTGATTGAAATTTGCCTTTTGAAATTATGTGTGATGCTAGTGATTTTGATGTAGGTGCTGTTCTTGGACAGCGAGTAGATAAAAAATTGAATGTTATTCATTATGCTAGTAAAACTCTTGATGCTGCTCAAAGAAATTATGCTACAACCGAAAAAGAATTATTAGCTATAGTTTTTGCTTGTGATAAGTTTAGACCTTATATTGTTGATTCAAAAGTCACAATTCATACTGATCATGCTGCAATTAGGTACCTTATGGAAAAGAAAGATGCTAAGCCAAGGCTTATTAGATGGGCGCTTCTTTTGCAAGAATTTGATTTACATATTGTAGATAGGAAAGGTGCTGATAATCCTGTTGCTGATAATTTGTCTAGATTGGAAAATATTGCTTATGATCCTGTTCCTGTTAATGATAGTTTTCCAAATGAACAATTGGCTGTAATAAAAGTGAGCCCGCGAGATAGCCCTTGATATGCTGATTATGCTAACTTTATTGTTTCCAAGTACTTTCCTCCAACCTTTACAGCTCAGCAAAGGAGGAAATTCTTTTATGACTTGAGGCATTATTTTTGGGATGACCCACACTTATATAAAGAAGGAGTGGATGGTATTATGCGAAGATGTGTCCCCGAATATGAGCAACAAGATATATTGAGTAAGTGTCATGGTAGTTTTTATGGAGGACATCACGCCGGAGATAGAACCGCACAAAAGGTTCTACAGTCAGGCTTTTATTGGCCAACTCTCTTCAAAGATGCAAGGAAGTTTATTTTATCTTGTGATGAATGTCAAAGAGTTGGTAATATCTCCAGACGCAATGAAATGCCTATGAATTATACTCTTGTTATTGAATCATTTGATTGTTGGGGATTTGACTTCATGGGTCCTTTCCCTTCTTCAGAAGGTAACACTCATATACTTGTTGTTGTTGATTATGTTACTAAATGGGTGGAAGCCATACTCATGGAAAGTGCTGATGGTGAGACCTCTTTAAGAATGCTTTTAGATGTTATTTTTCCTAGGTTTGGAGTACCTAGATATCTTATGAGTGATGGAGGTTCTCATTTTATTCATGGTGGTTTTAGAAAAACTCTTGCTAAATATGGTATTAATCATAGGATTGCTTCCGCTTATCATCCTCAAACTAGTGGGCAAGTAGAATTATCAAATAGAGAAATTAAATCTATCTTGGAAAAGACTGTTAATAAATCTAGAAAAAAATTGGGCTAGTAAGTTGAAGGAAGCGTTGTGGGCTTGTAGAACTGCTTATAAAAATCCTATGGGAATGTCTCCTTATAAAATGGTTTATGGAAAAGCTTGTCATTTACCTTTAGAACTATAGCACAAAGCTTATTGGGCTGTAAGAGAACTTAATAAAGATTTTAAACTTGCCGGTAAGAAAAGGTTGCTACAATTGAGCTCTTTAGACGAGTGGAGAAGTGAAGCTTATGAAAATGCTAAACTTTTTAAGGAGAAAGTTAAGAAGTGGCATGATAGAAGAATTATTAAAATAAAATTTAATGTTGGAGATAAAGTCCTATTGTATCGGTCTCGTCTCAGATTTTTTGCAGGGAAATTACTCTCAAAATGGGAAGGACCATATGTCATTGAGGAGGTGTATCGTTCAGGGGCAATAAAAATTGCTTCGCAGAAAGGTGGTGCCACACAAGTGGTGAATGGACAAAGACTCAAGCATTATATTTCTGGAGATTCTTATAATGAAGATGTTGATGTTATTCGAGTGGTGACTGCGGAGACTTTCATCAAAGATCAAATTGATAGTTCTGCAGAGTTCAACTTTGAATAGGTAACAGTATTGGTAACAGAGTTCTGCAGAGTTTAACTTTCCGAACAATGTTTTTGCTATTTTTAGGAAATATGAAAAATTACGAGATCGAATCGGAGCGGAGGAGACGCACGAGGGCGTGTCCCCATAGGCCGGCGCGGGCCCCACCCTGGCCGCGCCGCCATAGGGGGACGGCTCCTCGGAGTCCCTTTTCCACTCTGGTTCGACCTGGTACTTTCCTTCTGTCGTGAAATTTTTTGCTATATAATCCCCCGGACCCCCCGAGGTCCGTATATCGTTTTCTCGTGGTGTTTTGTTTCGAGCTGTTTTCTGCCAGGATCTGTTTTTGATCTAGAAGCACCATGGTCTCCAACAACAAGGGCAAGGGGCCTTTTGAGGAAGATATTCAAGACCCCGAGTTGAAAGAAGAAGTCGAGAGTGAAGATGAAGGAGAAGTGGAGGAAGACCCGCGTGAATACCCGCGTGCCGCCGTCGCAAGCATCGGGGTGGTGGCAAATCCTTTCAACCCCAAGAGAAGCGCACGAATTAGCACCGGAGGAAAAGTCCCACGTCACTTCCTAGCTCCAAGGACATCTCCTCCAGGCATCGACAACCCCTTCCACACTCTAATTCATAATAGTCAAATTGAAAGGATTCCCAAAGCAGTATTGCCTAGCAGTTGGGATATGGATCGTTCTAACACTGCAGGAAGGATGAAACCTGAAGCTGAAGAGTGGGGAAACAACTCTAAGAGTTGGGACTCACCGTCTGACATACTTCTTAACCCCGTCGAGCACAACTCGGAGCTGATCCGCAACCTCACTTACGAGATTGATGAGCTAAAGGAGCTTGTTAAGAAGCTTATCAAGAATTCACCATCACCACTGAAGGAGTAATTCATCATTGGTATTGGCACCCCTTGGTTTGATCCAAGCTTGGGGGGAGTGCCGCGGTATCACATCATCACTGTCTTTTACCTTTTTACTGTCAAGTAGTGTCATATCATGAGTAGGGAAGTTATCATATAAGATGGTTTGCAATGTGGAAGTATCTCTCTTTTAGTTGGTTATTGATACGTCTCCAACGTACCTATAATTTCTGATGTTCCATGCCTGTTTTATGATAATACTTACACGTTTTGCTTGCACTTTATAATGTTTTTATGCGTTTTTTGGAACTAACCTATTAACGAGATGCCGAAGTGCCAGTTCCTGTTTTCTGCTGTTTTTGGTTCCAAAAAGGCTGTTCGGGCAATATTCTCGGAATTCGACGAAACGAAGACCCAACATCTTATTTTTCCCGAAGCATCCGGAACACCGAAGGAGAGTCGGAGAGGGGCCAGGGGGCCACCACACAACATGGCGGCACGGCCCCAGGCCTGGCCGCGCCGGCCTACTGTGAGGGGGGCCCAGGCACCCTCCGACTCCGTCTCTTCGCCTATATAAGCCCTTTCGACCTAAAAACGCGATACCAATTGACGAAACTCAAGAAAGACTCCGGGGACGCCGCCACCATCGCGAAACTCCAATTCGGGGGACAGAAGTCTCTGTTCCGGCACCTCGCCGGACGGGGAAGTGCCCCCGAAGCCATCTCCATCAACACCATCGCCTCCATCATGCTCCGTGAGTAGTTCCCCCATGGACTACGGGTTCTAGCGGTAGCTAGTTGGTATTCTCTCCCCCATGTACTTCAATACAATGATCTCATGAGCTGCCTTACATGATTGAGATTCATCTGATGTAATCGGTGTTGTGTTTGTCGGGATCCGATGGATTTTTACATTATGATTGTCTATCTACAAAGTTTATGAAGTTATTGTTGCTGCAATCTTGTTATGCTTAATGCTTGTCACTAGGGCCCGAGTGGCATGATCTTAGATTTAAGCTCTATACTTATTGCTTAGATTGTATCTACAAGTTGTATGCACATGTCTATGTCCGGAACCAAAGGCCCCAAAGTGACAGAAATTGAGACAACTCGGAGGGGAAGGCTTAGATATGAGGATCACATGTTTTCACGGAGTGTTAATGCTTTGCTCCGGTGCTCTATTAAAAGGAGTGCCTTAATTTCCAAGAGATTCCCTAGAGGCCCTGGCTGCCACCGGCCGGTAGGACAAAAGATGTTGTACAAGTTTCTCATTGCGAGCACGTATGACTATGTATGGAAAACATGCCTACATGATTAATGATCTTGATGTTCCGTCTTAATGCTATTTCAATCCTATCAATTGCCCAACCGTAATTTGTTCACCCAACACTTGTTATTGGAGAGTTACCACTAGTGTAGATAGCTGGGAACCCCGGTCCATCTCTCATCATCATATACTCGTTCTACATGTCATTGGAAGTAGTATCAACTATTTTCTCGGTGCCATTGCCTCCGTGTTATCATGTATCGCTGTCGTGTTATCGTTACTATTGCTCTCATATTACTCGCTACTTCCACATCACCCCCGTTACTAGTGCTTTTCCAGTGCAGCTGAATTGACAACTCGGTTGTTAAGGCTTATAAGTATTCTTTACCTCCCCTTGTGTCGAATCAATAAATTTGGGTTTTACTTCCCTCGAAGACTGTTGCGATCCCCTATACTTGTGGGTTATCAAGACTATTTTCCGGCGCTCGTTGCTCGGGAGGCATAGCTCTACTCATAAGTTCACCTGGGGAGTACACTCTACCTCTCTCTCTGTTTTTGTTTTACTTTATTTTGTTTTGCTTTGTTTACTTTTGTCTAGTTTATTTGTGCTTAGTTTATTTCTGTCTAGTATTATTTTGTTTAGTTTACTTTTGCCTAGTTTATTTTTGTCTTGTTTTATTTTCTCTATATACCCAAAAATGCATAAAAATTTGAAAAATCGAAAAATTAAAAACTGTTGCTATGGGAGAACCTACAACCTATTTGGAGCTTATTGAATTATATAATAATTATAGAGAATCAAGAACGGGAAAAGTTATGAGTGCTGTGATAGAAAATCTGAATACAATTGCTAAAATCTTGCTTAAACTCCTTGATATAAACTGTTGCTCTCAACAGGATACTAAACATCTTAAATTTCAATGTGGCTTTAGTGAGGAATTTTTAATTAAGAACTAGAATTGGAATAGCTATATTCATCTTGGGTTCGAAGAGGTAGAACAATTTTTCATATTTATGGGAGCCTCTGAGATAGAATCCTTCATAGCTAAAAATTATGAAACTTGTGTTGTTTGTAAGGACCTTAAAGATTATGTCTCTTCTATCGTTAATTTTTGCGTAGAAAGCTACAATGATAATCCTTATATCATTGATTATAAAGAGAGACTCATTAATGCACAAGAATGCACTCACAATTTGCAGGAACCAGTGGAAGAAGAAATTGATGAACCTGAAAGCTCATTGGATGAAAAAGAGGAGGAAATTGATGAACCTGAAAGCTCATTGGATGAAAAATAAGAGGAGAGTGATGAACAAAAGGAGGAAGAATGTATTAGCTACCCATGCTAACCTTCTAATGAGAGTAACTCTTTATCTCTTACACTATTTGATTGTCCTTCATGCTTACCAAAGGCGGATGAATGTTATGTTCCTGTGGATTCTCTTGAAATATTCCCTATGAGTAAAACTTGTGAGAATAATTATGCTACTGTTATCTATGATAATCCATGCTACTTTGATAAATTTTATAATAATGCTTTGTCTGTGCCTGATGTCGAAATGCATGGTACTAAAGAGTTTTGCTTGGCAAATGTTTATGATAAATCTCTAGATGATGGTCCTATGTTACTTGATAATATTAATTGTACTACTAGTGAAAATGGGATTGGAGAGATCACGACTTTATCTATGAGTCCCATATCTTTTAAGATTGATCAATCATCTTGTTACATTATTGATAAAAGTGGGTTCGAAAGTTTTAATCCTATTATTTCTGAGCTTGATAAAAATTATGTGTTTGTGAATCATGAAAAGCATGTTGTATGTGATAGTTATGTTGTTCATGAAGCTACTGAAAATTATTATGAGAGAGGAAAATATGGTTGTAGAAATTTGCATGGTACTAAAACACCTCTCTATATGCTTAAAATTTTGAAGTTACTCTTGTTTTATCTTCTTATGCTTGTCACTTTGTTCTTCATGAATTTATTTGTGTACAAGATTCCTATGCATAGGAAGTGGGTTAGACTTAAATGTGTTTTGAATTTGCTTTTTGATGCTCTCTTTTGCTTCAACTCTTATTTCCTACGAGTGCATCATTAAAACTGCTGAGCCCATCCTAATGGCTATAAAGAAAGCACTTCTTGGGAGATAACCCATGTCTTTATTTTGCTACTGTTTTGTTGTGTTTTGGAAGTTGTTACTACTGTAGCAACCTCTCCTTATCTTTATTTTATTGCAATGTTGTGCCAAGTGAAGTCTCTAATAGAAGGGTGATGCTAGATTTGGATTTCTGCCCAGAAAACAGATTTCTTGCTGTCACGAATCTGGGTATGATTCTCTGTAGGTAACTCAGAAAAATCTGCCAATTTACGTGAGTGATCCTCAGATATGTACGCAACTTTCATTAGTTTTGAGTTTTCTGATTTGAGCAACGGAAGTACCTCTTAAAAATTCGTGTTTACTGGCTGTTCTGTTTTGACAGATTCTGTCTCTATTTTTTTTGCATTGTCTCTTGTGGACATTAAGCAAGGTTTTCTAGACGTGGAGAGCTGTAACTAATGTTTTATTGAGTTCTTGCAATGTGTCACTACAGGACCAATGTGGATTAAAGTTTTTTGAGTACTAACCCCTCTAATGAAGTTTATGAGAAGTTTGGTGTGAAGGAAGTTTTCAAGGGTCAAGAGAGGAGGATGATATATGATCAAGAAGTGTGAAAAGTCTAAGCTTGGGGATGCCCCCGTGGTTCATCCCTGCATATTTCAAGAATACTCAAGCGTCTAAGCTTGGGGATGCCCAAGGCATCCCCTTCTTCATCAACTTATCGAGTTTCTTCTATTGAAACTATATTTTTATTCGGTCACATCTTATGTGCTTTACTTGGAGCGTCTGTGTGTTTTTATTTTTGTTTTGTTTGAATAAGATCGGATCCTAGCAATCCTTGTGTGGGAGAGATACACGCTCCGCTTTTTCATATGAACACTTGTGTTCTTCGTTTTACTTTTAATTTTCAATGACAAAAGTTGGAAGCTATTGCATTTATTGCTATTTGGTTGGAAAAAGAAAATGCCTCATATTGTCTTGGATAATTTGATACTTGGCAATTGTTTTGAGCTCTCAAGTAGATCATGTTTAAGCTCTTGCATCATGTAGTTTAAACCCATTAGTGGAGAAATACCGTAGAGCTTGTTGAAACTAGTTTGCATGATTGGTCTCTCTAAGGTCTATATATTTTCTGGTAAAAGTGTTTGAGCAACAAGGGAGATAGTGTAGAGTTTTATAATGCTTGCAATATGTTCTTATGTAAGTTTTGCTGTACCGGTTCATACTTGTGTTTGCTTCAAACAACCTTGCTACCCAAAGCCTTGTACTGAGAGGGAATGCTTCTCGTGCATCCAAAACCTTGAGCCAAAACCTATGCCATTTGTGTCCACCATATCTACCTACTATGTGGTATTTCCTGCCATTCCAAGTAAATACTTCATGTGCTACCTTTAAACCTTCAAAATGCTTCTCAATTTGTGTTGATGTTTTATAGCTCATGAGGAAGTATGTGGTGTTTATCTTTCAATCTTGTCATTTACTCTTGACGGACTTTCATAATGGACTAGTGGCACATCCGCTTATCCAATAATTTTGCAAAAAGAGCTGGCAATGGGGTTCCCAGCCCCAATTAATTAACTTGCATTAATAATTCTCTTCACGTGTTTTGCCCTGATCTATCAGTAAGCAACTTAATTTTGGAAATAGACACTCCTTCATGGTATGTGATTGATGGAAGGTGATACGTCTCCGACGTATCGATAATTTCTTATGTTCCATGCCATATTATTGATGATACCTACATGTTTTATGCACACTTTATGTCATATTCGTGCATTTTCTGGAACTAACCTATTAACAAGATGCCGAAGTGCCGCTTCGTTGTTCTCGCTGTTTTTGGTTTCGTAAATCCTAGTAACGAAATATTCTCGGAATTGGACGAAATCAAGTCCCGGGGTCCTATTTTGCCACGAACCTTCCGGAAGACCGAAAGGGATACGAAGTGGGGCCACGAGGGGCCGCCACCATAGGGCGGCGCGGCCCAGCCCTTGGCCGCGCCGACCTGTGGTGTGGGGCCCTCGTGTGGCCCCCACGTTTCCCTTCCGCCTACTTAAAGCCTCCGTCGCGAAACCCCCGATGCGAAAAACCACGATACGGAAAACCTTCCGAAGACGCCGCCGCCGCCAATCCCATCTCGGGGGATTCTCGGAGATCTCCTCCGGCACCCTGCCGGAGAGGGGATTCATCTCCCGGAGGACTCTACACCGCCATGGTTGCCTCCGGAGTGATGAGTGGGTAGTTCACCCCTGGACTATGGGTCCATAGCGGTAGCTAGATGGTTGTCTTCTCCTCATTGTGCTTCATTGTTGGATCTTGTGAGCTGCCTAACATGATCAAGATCATCTATCCGTAATACTCTATGTTGTGTTTGTCGGGATCCGATGGATAGAGAATACCATGTTATGTTAATTATCAAGTTATTACATATGTGTTGTTTATGATCTTGCATGCTCTCCGTTATTAGTAGAGGCTCCGGCCAAGTTGATGCTAGTAACTCCAAGAGGGAGTATTTATGCTCGATAGTGGGTTCATGCCCGCATTGACACCTGGGACGAGTGACGAAAGTTCTAAGGTTGTGCTGTGCTCGTTGCCACTAGGGATAAAACATTGATGCTATGTCCGAGGATGTAGTTATTGATTACATTACGCACCATACTTAATGCAATTGTCCGTTGCTTAGCAACTTAATACCGGAAGGGGTTCGGACGATAACTCTGAAGGTGGACTTTTTAGGCATAGATGCAGTTGGATGGCGGTCTATGTACTTTGTCGTAATGCCCAATTAAATCTCACTATACTTATCATGCCATGTATGTGCATTGTTATGCCCTCTCTATTTGTCAATTGCCCGACTGTAATTTGTTCACCCAACATGCTTTTATCTTATGGGAGAGACACCTCTAGTGAACCGTGGACCCCGGTCCATTCTTTTATACTCGAAATACAAATCTGTCTGCAATACTTGTTTTACTGTTTTCTCTCGCAAACAATCATCTTCCACACAATACGGTTAATCCTTTGTTACAGCAAGCCGGTGAGATTGACAACCTCAACTGTTTCGTTGGGGCAAAGTACTTTGGTTGTGTTGTGCGGGTTCCACGTTGGCGCCGGAATCTCCGGTGTTGCGCCGCACTACATCCCGCCGCCATCAACCTTCAACGTGCTTCTTGGCTCCTCCTGGTTCGATAAACCTTGGTTTCTTTCCGAGGGAAAACTTGCTGCTGTGCGCATCATACCTTCCTCTTGGGGTTCCCCAACGAACGTGTGAAATACACGCCATCAAGCTCTTTTTCTGGCGCCGTTGCCGGGGAGATCAAGACACGCTGCAAGGGTAGTCTCCACTTCTCAATCTCTTTACTTTGTTTTTGTCTTGCTTTATTTTATTTACTACTTTGTTTGCTGCACTTATATCAAAACACAAAAAAATTAGTTGCTAGTTTTACTTTATTTACTATCTTGTTTGCTATATCGAAAAACACAAAAAAATTAGTTACTTACATTTACTTTACTTGATTCATCATGTTTCCTTTTAATTTTACCACAAAAAACATACCGGTAGGACAAGGGTCTATAATTGGGAGGAACAATATAGAAGAATTTTTCACCCATGTTAGTACCGTTGAAGATTTTGAAGATAGACACTTGGTAGAACTTGCTCCTACTTATGAAATTGCTGTTGCTGCTTTAGTTCGCATGTTGGAAACTAAATTTGTTAATCTCAATCCTATAATCCAACACATGTTTCTTACACTTGGTGATTTGGAAGAGGGGGAAAAGAAAGATTTTGTTTTAGAAACCCTCCTTAGAGAATTTGGTGGTCTAGCAAGAGAGGCTAGAAAGGTCTTTGCTAAATTTAATATGCTTGGTTCTCATACTAATTTTGTTGGTCTCCTTGAAAAAATGGACATGGATAGAATAAGGTACACTAATAATACTAATGATGGTGGGGAGATCAAGACACCAATACCATGTAAACTCCTAGCTATGAATGATGCACTAGAACATAACTATGCTTGGCTTGTTCCTGAAAATTTGTTCGATGAGAGTAGCAAGCCCAAGACTAATGAAAAGGGAGACGCTGAAACTTATGTATCCAATATACTATGCATGGTTGAGAAAACTCCAAACCCCGCTGTAGGTGCACCACCCTTCGATAACACTTGAGTTACACTTTCGCGCCTAGCTGAAAGGCGTTAAAGAAAAGCGCTTATGGGAGACAACCCATGTTTTTACTACAGTATTTTTGTTTTATATTTGAGTCTTGGAAGTTGTTTACTACTGTAGCAACCTCTCCTTATCTTAGTTTTGAGTTTTGTTGTGCCAAGTAAAGTCTTTGATAGTAAAGTAAGTACTAGATTTGGATTACTGCGCAGTTCCAGATTTCTTTGCTGTCACGAATCTGGGTCTACCTCCCTGTAGGTAGCTCAGAAAATTAAGCCAATTTACGTGCATGATCCTCAGATATGTACGCAACTTTCATTCAATTTGAGAATTTTCATTTGAGCAAGTCTGGTGGCCTAATAAAATCCATCTTTACGGATTGTTCTGTTTTGACAGATTCTGCCTTTTATTTCGCATTGCCTCTTTTGCTATGTTGGATGAATTTCTTTGATCCATTAATGTCCAAGTAGCTTTATGCAATGTCCAGAAGTGTTAAGAATGATTGTGTCACCTCTGAACATGTTAATTTTTATTGTGCACTAACCCTCTAATGAGTTGTTTCGAGTTTGGTGTGGAGGAAGTTTTCAAGGATCAAGAGAGGAGTATGATGCAATATGATCAAGGAGAGTGAAAGCTCTAAGCTTGGGGATGCCCCGGTGGTTCACCCCTGCATATTCTAAGAAGACTCAAGCATCTAAGCTTGGGGATGCCCAAGGCATCCCCTTCTTCATCGACAACATTATCAGGTTCCTCCCCGAAACTATATTTTTATTCCGTCACATCTTATGCACTTTGCTTGGAGCGTCGGTTTGTTTTTGTTTTTTGTTTTGTTTGAATAAAATGGATCCTAGCATTCACTTTGTGGGAGAGAGACACGCTCCGTTGTAGCATATGGACAAGTATGTCCTTAGGCTCTACTCATAGTATTCATGACGAAGTTTCTTCTTCGTTAAATTGTTATATGGTTGGAATTGGAAAATACTACATGTAGTAACTCTAAAATGTCTTGGATAATTTGATACTTGGCAATTGTTGTGCTCATGTTTAAGCTCTTGCATCATATACTTTGCACCCATTAATGAAGAAACACTTAGAGCTTGCTAATTTGGTTTGCATATTTGGTTTCTCTAGAGTCTCGGATAACATCTAGTATTGAGTTTTGAACAACAAGGAAGACGGTGTAGAATCTTATAATGTTTACAATATGTCTTTTATGTGAGTTTTGCTGCACCGTTCATCCTTGTGTTTGTTTCAAATAACCTTGCTAGCCTAAACCTTTTATCGAGAGGGAATACTTCTCATGCATCCAAAATACTTGAGCCAACCACTATGCCATTTGTGTCCACCATACCTACCTACTACATGGTATTTATCCGCCATTCCAAAGTAAATTGCTTGAGTGCTACCTTTAAAATTCCATCATTCACCTTTGCAATATATAGCTCATGGGACAAATAGCTTAAAAACTATTGTGGTATTGAATATGTACTTATGCACTTTATCTCTTATTAAGTTGCTTGTTGTGCGATAACCATGTTTCGGGGACGCCATCAACTATTCTTTGTTGAATATCATGTGAGTTGCTATGCATGTCCGTCTTGTCTGAAGTAAGAGAGATCTACCACCTTAATGGTTGGAGCATGCATATTGTTAGAGAAGAACATTGGGCCGCTAACTTAAGCCATGATTCATGGTGGAAGTTTCAGTTTTGGACATATATCCTCAATCTCATATGATAATAATAATTGTTGCCACATGCTTATGCATTAAAGAGGAGTCCATTATCTGTTGTCCATGTTGTCCCGGTATGGATGTCTAAGTTGAGAATAATCAAAAGCGAGAAATCCAAAATGCGAGCTTTCTCCTTAGACCTTTGTACAGGCGGCATGGAGGTACCCCATTGTGACACTTGGTTAAAACATGTGCATTGCAAAGATCCGGTAGTCCAAGCTAATTAGGACAAGGTGCGGGCACTATTAGTATACTATGCATGAGGCTTGCAACTTGTAAGATATAATTTACATAACTCATATGCTTTATTACTACCGTTGACAAAATTGTTTCATGTTTTCAAAATAAAAGCTCTAGCACAAATATAGCAATCGATGCTTTCCTCTTTGAAGGATCATTCTTTTTACTTTTATGTTGAGTCAGTTCACCTATCTCTCTCCACCTCAAGAAGCAAACACTTGTGTGAACTGTGCATTGATTCCTACATACTTGCATATTGTACTTGTTATATTACTCTATGTTGACAATTATCCATGAGATATGCATATTACATGTTGAAAGCAACCGCTGAAACTTAATCTTCCTTTGTGTTGCTTCAATACCTTTACTTTGATTTATTGCTTTATGAGTTAACTCTTATGCAAGACTTATTGATGCTTGTCTTGAAGTACTATTCATGAAAAGTCTTTGCTTTATGATTCACTTGTTTACTCATGTCATTACCATTGTTTTGATCGCTGCATCCATTACATATGTTTACAAATAGTATGATCAAGGTTATGATGGCATGTCACTTCAGAAATTATCTTTGTTATCGTTTTACCTCGCTCGGGACGAGCGTAACTAAGCTTGGGGATGCTTGATACGTCTCCGACGTATCGATAATTTCTTATGTTCCATGCCATATTATTGATGATACCTACATGTTTTATGCACACTTTATGTCATATTCGTGCATTTTCTCGGAACTAACCTATTAACAAGATGCCGAAGTGCCGCTTCTCGTTTTCTCGCTGTTTTGGTTTCAGAAATCCTAGTAACGAAATATTCTCGGAATTGGACGAAATAAAGTCCCAGGGTCCTATTTTGCCACGAACCTTCCAGAAGACCGAAAGGGATACGAAGTGGGGCCACGAGGGGCTGCCACCATAGGGCGGCGCGGCCCAGCCCTTGGCCGCGCCGACCTGTGGTGTGGGGCCCCCGTGTGGCCCCCCACGTTGCCCTTCCGCCTACTTAAAGCCTCCGTCGCGAAACCCCTGATGCGAAAAACCACGATACGGAAAACCTTCCAGAGACGCCGCCGCCGCCAATCCCATCTCGGGGGATTCCGGAGATCTCCTCCGGCACCCCGCCGGAGAGGGGATTCATCTCCCGAAGGACTCTACACCGCCATGGTCGCTCTCGGAGTGATGAGTGAGTAGTTCACCCCTGGACTATGGGTCCATAGCAGTAGCTAGATGGTTGTCTTCTCCTCATTGTGCTTCATTGTTGGATCTTGTGAGCTGCCTAACATGATCAAGATCATCTATCTGTAATACTCTATGTTGTGTTTGTCGGGATCCGATGGATAGAGAATACCATGTTATGTTAATTATCAAGTTATTACATATGTGTTGTTTATGATCTTGCATGCTCTCCGTTATTTGTAGAGGCTCTGGCCAAGTTGATGCTAGTAACTCCAAGAGGGAGTATTTATGCTCGATAGTGGGTTCATGCCCGCATTGACACCGGGAAAGTGACAGAAAGTTCTAAGGTTGTGCTGTGTCTGTTGCCACTAGGGATAAAACATTGATGCTATGTCCGAGGATGTAGTTATTGATTACATTACGCACCATACTTAATGCAATTGTCTCGTTGTTAGCAACTTAATACCGGAAGGGGTTCGGACGATAACTCGAAGGTGGACTTTTTAGGCATAGATGCAGTTGGATGGCGGTCTATGTACTTTGTCGTAATGCACAATTAAATCTCACTATACTTATCATGCCATGTATGTGCATTGTTATGCCCTCTCTATTTGTCAATTGCCCGACTGTAATTTGTTCACCCAACATGCTTTTGTCTTATGGGAGAGACACCTCTAGTGAACTGTGGACCCCGGTCCATTCTTTTATACTGGAAATACAAATCTGTCGCAATACTTGTTTTACTCGTTTTCTCTGCAAACAATCATCTTCCACACAATACGGTTAATCCTTTGTTACGAGCAAGCCGGTGAGATTGACAACCTCACTTGTTTCGTTGGGGCAAAGTACTTTGGTTGTGTTGTGCAGGTTCCACGTTGGCGCCGGAATCTCGGTGTTGCGCCGCACTACATCCCGCCGCCATCAACCTTCAACGTGCTTCTTGGCTCCTCCTGGTTCGATAAACCTTGGTTTCTTTCTGAGGGAAAACTTGCTGCTGTGCGCATCATACCTTCCTCTTGGGGTTCCCCAACGAACGTGTGAAATACACGCCATCAGAAGGCACCCGAGGATTCGGTTAGCCATGGCTTGTGTAAGCAAAAGGTTGGGAGGAGTGTCATCCATAAGTAATAAAACTAAAATACATGTGTAAACAAAAGAGAAGAGGGATGATCTACCTTGCTGGTAGAGATAACGTCCTTCATGGGAGCCGCTCTTGAAAGTCTGGTTGATGAGGTAGTTAGAGTGCCCATTACCATTCGTTGACAACAACAAAGACCTCTCAAAACTTTACTTTTATACTCTCTATATGATTTCAAAACTTAAAAGGCTCTAGCACATGATTTAATCCCTGCTTCCCTCTGCGAAGGGCCTTTCTTTTACTTTATGTTGAGTCAGTTTACCTACTTCCTTCCATCTTAGAAGCAAACACTTGTGTCAACTGTGCATTGATTCTTACATACTTGCTTATTTGCGTTCATCATATTACTTTGTGTTGACAATTATCCATGAGATATACTTGTTGGAAGTTGAAAGCAACTGCTGAAACTTAAATCTTCCTCTGTGTTGCTTCTATGCCTTTACTTTGAATTTATTGCTTTATGAGTTAGCTCTTGTGCAAGACTTTTGATGCTTGTCTTGAAAGTACTATTCATGAAAAGTTTTGCTATATGTTATCTATTTGTTAGCAACTATAGATCATTGCCTTGAGTCACTTAATTCATCTCATATGCTTTATAATAGTATGATCAAGGTTATGTAAGTAGCATGTCACTACGTAAATTACTCTTTTTATCGTTTACCTACTCGAGGGCGAGCAGGAACTAAGCTTGGGGATACTGATACGTCTCCAACGTACCTATAATTTATGATGTTCCATGCTTGTTTTATGACAATACTTACATGTTTTGCTTGCACTTTATAATGTTTTTATGCGTTTTCCGGAACTAACCTATTAACGAGAGGCCGAAGTGCCAGTTCCTGTTTTCTGCTGTTTTTGGTTCCGAAAAGGCCGTTCGGGCAATATTCTCGGAATTCGACGAAACGAAGACCCAACATCTTATTTTTCCCGGAAGCATCCAGAACACCGAAGGAGAGTCGGAGAGGGGCCGGGGGCCACCACACAACATGGCGGCGCGGCCCCGGGCCTGGCCGTGCCCGCCTATCGTGAGGGGGGCCCGTGCACCCTCCGACTCCGTCTCTTCGCCTATATAAGCCCTTTCGACCTAAAAACGCGATACCAATTGACGAAACTCCGGAAAGACTCCGTGGGCGCCGCCACCATCGCGAAACTCCAATTCGGGGGACGAAGTCTCGTTCCGGCACCCTGCCGGGACGGGGAAGTGCCCCCGGAAGCCATCTCCATCAACGCCATCGCCTCCATCATGCTCCGTGAGTAGTTCCCCCATGGACTACGGGTTTTAGCTGTAGCTAGTTGGTATTCTCTCCCCCATGTACTTCAATACAATGATCTCATGAGTTGCCTTACATGATTGAGATTCATCTGATGTAATCGGTGTTGTGTTTGTCGGGATCCGATGGATTGTTACATTATGATTGTCTATCTACAAAGTTTATGAAGTTATTGTTGCTGCAATCTTGTTATGCTTAATGCTTGTCACTAGGGCCCGAGTGGCATGATCTTAGATTTAAGCTCTATACTTATTGCTTAGATTGTATCTACAAGTTGTATGCACATGTTTATGTCCGGAACCAAAGGCCCCAAAGTGACAGAAATTGGGACAACTGGAGGGGAAGACTTAGATATGAGGATCACATGTTTTCACGGAGTGTTAATGCTTTGCTCCGGTGCTCTATTAAAAGGAGTGCCTTAATTTCCAGTAGATTCCGTAGAGGCCCGGCTGCCACCGGCTGGTAGGACAAAAGATGGTGTACAAGTTTCTCATTGCGAGCACGTATGACTATATATGGAAAACATGCCTACATGATTAATGATCTTGATGTTCTGTCTTAATGCTATTTCAATCCTATCAATTGCCCAACTGTAATTTGTTCACCCAACACTTGTTATTGGAGAGTTACCACTAGTGTAGATAGTCGGGAACCCCGGTCCATCTCTCATCATCATATACTCGTTCTACATGTCATTGGAAGTAGTATCAACTATTTTCTCGGTGCCATTGCCTCCGTGTTACTCAGTTATCGCTGTCGTGTTACTGTTACTATTGCTCTCATATTACTGCTACTTTCACATCACCCCTGTTACTAGTGCTTTTCCAGGTGCAACTGAATTGACAACTCAGTTGTTAAGGCTTATAAGTATTCTTTACCTCCCCTTTTGTCGAATCAATAAATTTGGGTTTTACTTCCCTCGAAGACTGTTGCGATCCCCTATACTTGTGGGTTATCAGTTATCTATGTATCCCTTGGTGTGAGTTATCGTTATGGAATATTAATGAGAAGTTCTATCATTTAATTTTGCACACCTTATTCTAGTTCGCAATTTCTGTTATATGATTGACCTTGTTGTTATTGGTATCACTTTGGGAGCATCAAGTAAATCTATTTGGTTTTGGCAAACTTAGCATTGGTCAACATCAACAATACTTTGAGGCTTAAGTAGAAAAGAGGGAATACATGTAGATATATTATTTCATTATCTTTCTTTCTTGTTAGCTAATGAGCTTAGTATTCTGAAGTTGAAATTGTTTGTGCTTACAAGGAAGATGCATGATTGTTTCTATCACATGTATATTTGTTTGTTTCCCTCAACTCTTATGCTTGCTAACCAACCTTGCTAGCCAAATACCTGTACTGAGAGGGAATTCTTCTCGTGCATCCAAAACCTTAAACCAAACCTATGCCATTTGTGTCCACCATAACTACCTACTATGTGGTATTTCTCTGCCATTCCAAGTAAATACTTCATGTTGCTACCTTTAAACAATTCAAAAGGTTATTATCTCTTATTTGTGTCAATGTTTTATAGCTCATGAGGAAGTATGTGGTGTTTTATCTTTCAATCTTGTTGGGCAGACTTTCACCAATGGACTAGTGGCATATCCGCTTATCCAATAATCTTGCAAAAAGAGCTGGCAACGGGGTTCCCAGCCCCAATTAATTAACTTTCATTAATAATTCTCTTCACATGTTTTGCCCTGATTCATCAGTAAGCAACTTAATTTTGCAAATAGATACTCCTCCATGGTATGTGAAATGTTGGAAGGCACCCGAGGATTCGGTTAGCCATGGCTTGTGAAAGCAAAGGTTGGGAGGAGTTTCATCCATAAATAAAACTAAAGTACATGTGTAAACAAAAGAGAAGAGGGATGATCTACCTTGCTGGTAGAGATAACGTCCTTCATGGGAGCCGCTCTTTGAAAGTCTATTTGGCAAGGGGGTTAGAGTGCCCACTACCATTCGTTGACAACAACAAACACCTCTCAAAAATTTACTTTTATGCTCTCTTTATGATTTCAAAACTTAAAAAAGCTCTAGCACATGATTTAATCCCTGCTTCCCTCTGCGAAGGGCCTATCTTTTACTTTCATGTTGAGTCAGTAAACCTATTTCCCTCTATCTCAAGCAAGCAATTGAGTTGTTGTGATCCAACCATTATATTGTGATCTATGTAATCATGTCTTTTATTCTTCCTTGTTTAGTACAAATTTCATCTGAATGAATATGACTGTGAAGGTTATCAGTGATTAAGGGGAGATAGTTATGATTGAGCATGTGAGATCTGCCATATAAGCTCTAATATAAAGGCTCTGCTCGAAAGATAAGTATAATCTGTTAATTGTTCTTTGACCAAGAACGAAGTTTGCCATTACCAATTATAATTTCCTATGCACCTTTAATTGTGATTGCCCTTTACTTGTTTCAAGTTGAGTTATATGAGGAAGTTGTTCACTAGAATGTCTTGTGTGAATTAATGTGATGCTTCTTGTCCATATTTCATTTATCGACTCTTAACTCCATAAACAAGTGGTCTTGTTTACCGAGTTCAGTTTCGCTTGGGGACAAGCGAGGTCTAAGCTTGGGGGGAGTTGATACGTCCATTTTGCATCACTATTTTATATCATAATTTACTGTTATTCATTGATATATTTCATATTTAGAGATGATACTTATGTTATTTCACCTATTTTGCATATTTCATGATTATTGGAGAATCACTCACCGGAGTCAGAATTCTGCTGGAAAAGGCACCGTCAGGATGCAATATTTCAGAAGATCAACAATTGACGGAAAATATACCGAATCTCTTATTTTTCCAGAAGACGGAGCCAGCCAAAAGGGGAGGCCGAGGAGGGCCACCATGGCCCCCCCATAGGCCGGCGCGGGCTCCACCCTGGCCGCGCCGCCATGTGGGGAGGGGGCCCACGACCCCCCTCGGCCATCTCTCTTTCGCGTACTTCATCTCCCGAAAACCCTAAGCGGAGGAGGAACATCGAGAATAGACACAACCGCCTCTGCGGGGCGGAAAACACCAGAGAGAAAAGAGCTCTCCGGCAGGCTGAACTCTGCCGGGGAAATTCCCTCCCGGAGGGGGAACTCGTTGCCATCATCACCATCATCGAGCTGGACTTCATTGGGATCATCATCATCATCATCTCCACCGCCGACACCATCATCTCCACCGCTGCACCTCGTCTCCGCTGTAACATCTAGGGTTGAATCTTGATTATTTCATAGGGGAAACTCTTCCGATATTGATTACTCCTTATTATTGATGCTATTGAGTGAAACCATTGAACCAAGGTTTATGTTCAGATTGTTATTCATCATCATATCACCTCTGATCATGTTCCATATGATGTCTTGTGAGTAGTTCGTTTAGTTCTTGAGGACATGGGTGAAGTCTAAATGTTAGTAGTGAACTATGTTGAGTAATATTCAATGGTTTGATATTTAAGTTGTGGTGTTATTCTTCTAGTGGTGTCATGTGAACGTCGACTACATGATACTTCACCTTTATGGGTCTAGGGGAATGCATCTTGTATTCGTCTGCTAATTGTGGGGTTGCCGGAGTGACAGCAACTCGAACCCCCGTTGGTATATCGATGCATGAGGGATAGCGGGATCTCGTAGTTTAAGGCTGTGGTTAGATTTATCTTAATTACTTTCTTGTATTTGCGGATACTTGCACGGGGTTTAATCACAAGTATGTATTAGTCATAGGAAGGGCGGTGCATTAGCATAGGTTCACCCACACAACACTTATCAAAACAATGAAGATTAATCAACTATATGAAGCGAAAGCACTAGACTAAATTCCCGTGTGTCCTCAAGAACGTTTGGTCATCATAAGTAAACAAACCGGCTTGTCCTTTGTGCTAAAAAGGATTGGGCCACTCGCTGCAATTATTACTCTCGCATTTTACTTACTTGTATTTTATTTATCTGCTATATCAAAACCCCCTGAAAACTTGTCTGTGAGCATTTACAGTGAATCCTTCATCGAAACTGCTTGTCAACACCTTCTGCTCCTCGTTGGGTTCGACAGTCTTATTTATCGAAAGTACTATGATACACCCCCTATACTTGTGGGTCATCAGACGACGTGCTGCCCCAGCCGCTTCCACTTTCCAAGAGCAGCAGCAGTGGGAGGCGCGTCGACCACGGCGCATTTGGTGGCGGGTGCCGCGGTGGCGCTGGATCCAGATGCGGACGGTGGAGCTGGTTTGCACGGCGCGGTCTGGCCCGGGAGAAGCAGCGGGTTGATTCGTCCATGTCGGTCTGGACGCGGGGGCTGCGGTGGCCAGAGATGGCCAGGAGCGGCGGAATCAGGAGCGGTAGGTGGGGAGGAAGCGGGAATGTGCGAGCTAAAACTTCCTTCGCACCAACACGGGGAGAAGATGGGGTTCGCGCTCGTACAGCCTCTCCAACCCGGGAAGTTGGGGTTTCCGCGGCGCGAATCGGGGCGGCCCGGATTTTTTTTGGAAATGGGAGTCCGATGTGGGATCTGAACGGTCACTTTTTTCGCCTCCGAACCGGAAATCAACGGTTATTATGCGGATGGTGTCCGATGTGGGATCTACTAGAGATGCTCTTATAGACTTCGACACTTTTTAATTGACGATCAATATCATATATATTCATAGTAAAAAATAGTACACGTAGAGATACACAAGCTATCTTTGTAGGATAACGTTGCATAGAAAACAAAAATTTTCCTACCGCGAACACGCAATCCAAGCCAAGATGCAATCTAGAAGACGGTAGCAACGAGGGGGTATCGAGTCTCACCCTTGAAGAGATTCCAAAGCCTACAAGATGAGGCTCTTGTTGCTGCGGTAGACGTTCCCTTGCCGCTTGCAAAAGCGCGTAGAAGATCTTGATCACGATCGTTTCCGGCGCCACGAACGGGCAGCACCTCCGTACTCGGTCACACGTTCGGTTGTTGATGAAGATGACGTCCACCTCCCGTTCCAGCGGGCAGCGGAAGTAGTAGCTCCTCTTGAATCCGACAGCACGACGGCGTGGTGTCGGTGGCGGTGGAGAACTCCGGCGGAGCTTCGCTAAAGCACGCGGGAGCTATGGAGGAGAGGGGGCGGCTAGGGTTTGGGAGGGGGTGGCCGGCCACTCAAGGGGGGCGGCCAGGTTGTGGTCTTGGGGTGGCCGGCCCCCTCCCTTGGCCCCTCATTATATAGGTGGATCCCCAAGAGTTGGTCTCCAAGTCTTCGAATAAGACCCGAACCAAAAACCTTCCAAAGGGAGGGGAAACCTAGCCAAGCTAGGACTCCCACCAAAGGTGGGAGTTCCACCTCCCATATGGGGGGGTGGCCGGCCCCCTAAGGGGGAGTCCACTTGGGACTCCTCCCCCACTAGGGTTGGCCGGCCATCGAGGTGGAGTCCCATGTGGACTCCACCTTCCTTGGTGGTTTCTTCCGGACTTTTCTAGAACCTTCTAGAACCTTCCATAGAACCTTCCGCGACATTTTAATTCACATAAAATGACATCCTATATATGAATCTTATTCTCCGGACCATTCCGGAACTCCTCGTGATGTCCGGGATCTCATCCGGGACTCCGAACAAATATTCGAACTCCATTCCATATTCAAGTACTACCATTTCAACATCCAACTTTAAGTGTGTCACCCTACGGTTCGTGAACTATGCGGACATGGTTGAGTACTCACTCCGACCAATAACCAATAGCGGGATCCGGAGATCCATAATGGCTCCCACATATTCAACGATGACTTTAGTGATCGAATGAACCATTCACATACAATACCAATTCCCTTTGTCTCGCGATATTTTACTTGTCCGAGGTTTGATCTTCGGTATCACTCTATACCTTGTTCAACCTCGTCTCCTCGACAAGTACTCTTTACTCGTACCGTGGTATGTGGTCTCTTATGAACTTATTCATATGCTTGCAAGACATTAGACGACATTCCACCGAGAGGGCCCAGAGTATATCTATCCGTCATCGGGATGGACAAATCCCACCGTTGATCCATATGCCTCAACTCATACTTTCCGGATACTTAATCCCACCTTTATAGCCACCCATTTACGCAGTGGTGTTTGGTGTAATCAAAGTACCTTTCCGGTATAAGTGATTTACATGATCTCATGGTCATAAGGACTAGGTAACTATGTATCGAAAGCTTATAGCAATAACTTAATGATGAGATCTTATGCTATGCTTAGTTGGGTGTGTCCATTATATCATTCATACAATGTCATAACCTTGTTATTAATAACATCCAATGTTCATGATTATGAAACTAATCATCCATTAATCAACAAGCTAGTTTAAGAGGCATACTAGGGACTTCTTGTTTGTCTACATATCACACATGTACTAATGTTTCGGTTAATACAATTATAGCATGATATATAAACATTTATCATAAACATAAAGATATAAATAATAACCACTTTATTATTGCCTCTAGGGCATATCTCCTTCAGTCTCCCACTTGCACTAGAGTCAATAATCTAGATTACATTGTAATATACCTAACACCCATGGCATTCTGGTGTTGGTCATGCTTTGCCCTAGGGAGAGCTTTAGTCAACGGATCTGCTACATTCGGATCGGTGTGTACTTTGCAAATCTTTACTTCTCCATCTTCGATGTACTCGCGAATCGAGTGGTAACGCAGCTTGATATGCTTGAGCCTCTTGTGTGACCTTGGCTCTTGTGCATTGGCGATGGCACCCATGTTATCACTGTAAATGATTAATGGGTCCAATGCACTAGGAACCACACCGAGCTCTACAATGAACCTCTTCATCCATACCGCTTCTGATGAAGCCTCTGAAGCCGCTATGTACTCTGATTCTGTTGAAGACTTCGCCACCGTGCACTGCTTCGAGCTTGCCCAGCTTACTGCACACTACTAGGAATAAGCTTATAGCCGGACTTATTACCGCAGGCAAGTCCATTTCGAGGTGGCCGGCGGTAAGTTACCGCCGGCGAGCTGGTTTGGAGTCGCTGGGGATAGGCTCCGTACTGCCGGCGAGTTGGGACCGAAATCGCCGGGGGTAAGTTAGGCGGAGAGCACCCAAATTGACTTCCCATTACCGTCGGCGATTTGGCTTAAAAAACGCCGGGGGTAACTTTAATAGCACCAACGAAAACGATTTATTTTCGCCGGGGTAAACTGGGCCGGTGTGAGCTAATTGGACCAAATTTAGCGCGGACGTTTCCAAGTGAAACTCGCCGGGGGTATTTGCCTATCCCCACTCCCGTATCCTTCCCAGACCCCAATCCCCACTTCTCCTCTTCCCCAATTGCTCCTTCCCCATCCTCTCTCCGTGACGCGCCGGCGGCGGCCACCCAAGCCCCTCCTCCTCCACTTCCGGCCAGCACCACCCTCTTCGCTCCCCCTCTCACTCCTGCAACCCCCCCCCCTCGTTCCCACGGCGAACCCTAGCCCGGGTGCTCGATTTGGGCTACCCAACTCCAGCGAACGGACCACCCCGCCACCGGCGTGGCTCTCACGGCCGGCAGGGACGACGCCCGGTGTCCTTCTTCCGCATCACGCCCGAGCTCCCCTCCCCTCCGCTCACACCGCCGCACCCTGAACCCTAGTGCCCCAACGACAACCATGGCGGCGGGGAAGATCCGGTGGGGGGAGCTCGAGGAGGACGACGGCGGTGACCTCGACTTCCTGCTCCCGCCCCGCGTCGTCATTGGCCCCGACGAGAACAGGTTCAAGAAGACCATCGAGTACCTCTTCGACGACGACGGCACTTATGCACAGGTTTCTGGTTTGATAATACTCCCTAAATACTGCAGTATGTACGTATGCACAGGTTTCTGTTTGATAAACTATGGTGAATGAGAAGCTAGCTAGCTTATGCACTCGATTCCCTGTTAGATACTGCAGTATATACTTCTTGCTTTTGTTGTTCTTAATATAGCTTGCTGGTTCTGCATTTAATTGTTCTTTCTAGTGTTGTATGCTTATTATGGAATAGTTGCTTTATTTTCTGAGTAGGAGTGTATACTTTAAGATGAGTTTTCTGTGGGAGTAGGAGTATAAATACTTCAGTTCTCCGTTAAGGTGATGGAGTAGGAGTATATACTTTAAACTATGATGACATTACAGTCTAAATAAAATCCACTTTTAAATTCTGTTTAATTGTACAACCTGTTGAGAAGGTAATTCAGTGTAATTGTACAACCTGTTTAGTATTCTGCCTAAAATACCCAATCCTGTACTTTTAAATTCACTTTAATCTGTAGTAGTAGTAGTATAATGTAGATGGTATCAGAATTCACTTTAATCAACCAGATGCTCCTTTAGATTAGTACTCCATGAGCTTATTGTCATATTTCTAGTATTGGAGTGTGTCTTCTTGATGTGAATGAGCTCGGAGACGGCCTGTAGGTGAACGACCTGTAGGTGTACTCCATGAGCTTATCTCGCTTTCCTTCTTCAGACCATGCATGCTGGTTTCTATCATCCTTACTTGTGAATCATTAGACTCCCGAAAATCTCTTGGCTCCTGAAAATCATAAAACTTATGAAATGCATGCCGGTTTCTATCATCATTATTTGTTAAATCTCTGGCTCCTGTGTGCATTTTCTGAATTATATTAACTGAAATTTACTGTGTGCATTTCTACTTGAGCTATCATTACATCACTGCCAAGTGTTTATCAGCTTGCATATGTTTCTTGATCAAATGGACAGTGAAACTTATTATTCAGATACACATGGAAAGGAAGAGAGTTGAATGCATCACCTTTTTATTCAGATGCACATGGAAACTTATTAAGGCATAGAGATGTTTCCGTTTTTAGTCATAACATGAAGTAACAAGCTTTAAACCTTTTCTCGAGGTTAGATGAGCATGAAGTATGATATCCTGCTGAAATTACTTTGGTTGTTATGCCTGTAACATTTTCCCAGTTTATAGTCATGATACTAGGGATGTTATGCTCCGCAGAGGCTGAAATTTTTGCCGTTGGAGGTTAGTATCCTGAAGTCCTGAACAACTATTCCATGGCTGTTTCGTACTGTGTTACAATATTTATTATTAGTGTGATTTTGATCTAATATGTTGCCTTCCTCTTTAGGTGGAGAGAAGTTGAGGCCTCGAAGAACCATGGTGACCTGCCGTGCTGCCGAGCGAGGAAGGTCTTGTGTTGGGCGCATGTGGACCGGGAGGTGCTAACCGGTGCTCTGTTGGGTAGGTGCCAGGCGCGTATGGACCTGGAGGTGCGGCCGGCTTCCATGGAGTGCAGCTAGGTGACCTGGGGCTGTCGTGAGTTGGGCCACGAGCTGGGCGACGCAACCAGATTGTCGGTGAATGGGGAGGTGCAGGAGGGGGCAGTGCGCTGTGATCCCTGGACGAGGGGCGATGAGCTTTCGACGAAGGGGACGGTGGGCGGCTTCCGGGATTGACCGGACTTGGGATTCGCTGGGCGGAGGAGAGCAGCTAGAGGAAGTATATTTCTGCACGGAGAGAGTATGTATTGATGAAGTATTCCGAATATGCCATTCCATTTGTTCAGCTTATCTGAAAATTGAGTAGAGCTCGCTGTGCTACATCAGACTGATTGCATTCTGTAACTTTTATAATTATTTAATTTTTTTTGTTTCTTAAATTTATTACCGCCGGCACATAGCCTTGGTTGCCAGTGGTAGCTGATTTTAATTCTTTTTTTTGTTTCTTTAAATATGTACCGCCGCGCATACAAATATGGCTTATGTGCCGGTGGTAACAAATACCCCTGGCGAATATGCGAAGGCGCCGGCGATAACGGCACGTTACCGCTGGCAAAATGAAAAGTGCCGGCGGTAACCACTTACCACCGGTGAGGTTATCGCCGGCGAATCCGAAAGCGCCAGCGGTAAGCCTTTTTAGGTCGCCGGCGGTAAGCCTTTTCCTAGTAGTGGCAGCACCATTCAATATAAACACGTACCCAGATTGTGACTTAGAGTCATCAGGATCAGTGTTCCAACTTGCATCGGTGTAACCGTTTACAACGAGCTCTTGGTCACCTCCATAACAAAGAAACATATCCTTAGTTCTTTTTAGGTACTTCAGGATATTCTTGACCGCTGTCCAGTGTTCCATTCCTGGATCACTTTGATATCTGCTAGTCAAACTAACAGCATGTGCTATATCCGGTCTAGTACATAGCATGGCATACATGATAGATCCTATCTGCCGAGGCATAGGGGATATTACTCATCCTTTCTCTTTCTTCGCCGTAGCCGGTCCTTGAGTCTTACTCAATACCTTGCCCGGTAACATAGGTAAGAACCCTTTCTTACTTTCGTCCATTCTAAACTTCTTTAGAATCTTGTCCAGATATGTACTCTGTGATAGCCCTATTAGGCGTCTTGATCTATCTCTATAAATCTTGATGCCTAATATATACGATGCTTCACCAAGGTCTTTCATTGAAAAACTGTTATTCAAATAACCTTTTACATCGCTTAATAGTTCTATATCATTCCCAATCAACAATATGTCATCTACATATAATATCAGGAACGCTACGGAGCTCCCACTCACTTTCTTGTAAATACAGGCCTCTCCATGACACTGTATAAACCCGAAGTCTTTGATCACCTTATCAAAGCGTCGGTTCCAACTTCTTGATGCTTGCTTCAGTCCATAGATTGAACGCTGAAGTTTGCATACTTTGTCAGCATTTTTAGGATCGACAAAACCTTTGGGTTGTACCATATACAACTCTTCCTCAATGTCTCCATTAAGGAACGCCGTTTTGACATCCATCCGCCAAATCTCATAATCGAAAAATGCAGCTATTGCTAACAAAATCCTCACAGATTTTAGCTTCGCTACGGGTGAGAAAGTCTCATCGTAGTCAACTCCTTGAATTTGTCGGAAACCCTTTGCGACAAGTCGAGCTTTATAGACGGTAATATTACCATCGGCATCTGTTTTTCTCTTGAAGATCCATTTATTCTCGATGGCCTTTCGGCTATCAGGTAAGTCTACCGAAGTCCATACTTTGTTATCATACATGGATCCCATTTCGGATTTCATGGCTTCTTGCCATTTGTTGGAATCTGGGCTCATCATCGCTTCTTCATACGTCGCAGGGTCCTCATCATTGTTATCTACAATCATGACATTTAGACAAGGATCATACCAATCAGGAGTGGCACGTTCCCTTGTCGATCTGCGAGGTTCAGTAGTTTCCTCGTTCGAAGTTTCATGATCATTATCATTAGCTTCCTCTGTTGCCGGTGTAGGCGATACAGGTACAACTTCCGGTACTGCTCTACTCTGATCAACGAGTATAGATTCATTAATCTCATCGAGTTCTACTTTTCTTCCAGTCACTTCTTTAGTGAGAAATTCTTTCTCAAGAAAGGTTCCGTTCTTAGCAACAAAGTTTTTGCCTTCGGATTTTTGATAGAAAGTATACCCTATAGTTTCCTTAGGGTATCCTATGAAGACGCATTTCTCCGCTTTGGGTTCTAGCTTGTCCGGTTGTAACTTCTTTACATAGGCTTCGCAACCCCAAACTTTCGGAACGACGACTTAGGTTTCTTATTAAACCATAATTCATACGGTGTCGTTTTTACGGATTTTGATGGTGCTCTATTTAAAGTGAATGCGGCTGTCTCTAATGCATAACTCCAAAATGATAACGGAAAATCAGTAAGAGACATCATAGAACGAACCATATCTAAGAGAGTTCGATTACGACGTTCGGACACACCGTTACGTTGAGGTGTTCCCGGCGGTGTCAATTGTGAAAGTATTCCACATTTCTTTAAATGCATGCCAAACTCACAACTCAGATATTCTCCTCCACGATCAGATCGTAGAAATTTAATCTTCTTGTTACGTTGATTTTCTACTTCACTTTGGAATTCCTTAAACTTCTCGAAAGTTTCGGATTTATGTTTCATGAAATAGATATACCCATATCTACTCAGATCATCTGTGAAGGTTAGAACATAACGATAACCACCGCGCGATGCTACACTCATTGGTCCGCACACATCGGTATGTATGATTTCCAATAAGTCAGTAGCTCGCTCCATCATACCAGAAAATGGAGTCTTAGTCATTTTTCCCATCAGACATGCTTCGCATCTATCAAGTGACTCAAAGTCAAGTGATTCAAGTAATCCATCGAGTATGGAGTTTCTTCATGCGTTTCACTCCAATATGACCAAGACGACAGTGCCACATATAAGTAGAATTATCATTCAATTTAATTCGCTTAGCCTCAATGTTATGTATATGCGTATCACTACTATCGAGATCTAACAGAAATAAGCCATTCTTTTGTGATGTTCGACCATAAAAGATATTATTCATAAAAATAGAACAACCATTATTCTCAGACTTGAATGAATAACCGTCTTGCATTAAACAAGATCCAGATATAATGTTCATGCTCAACGCGGGTACAAAATAACAATTATTTAGGCTTAAAACTAATCCCGAAGGTAGATGTAGAGGAAGTGTGCCGACAACGATCACATCGACTTTGGATCCATTTCCAATGCGCATCGTCACTTCATCTTTCAGTAGTCTTCGTTTATTCTTTAGTTCCTGTTTCGAGTTACAAATATGAGCAACCGAACCAGTATCAAATACACAGGTACTAGAACGAGAACCAGTGAGATAAACATCTATAACATGTATATCAGATATACCTTCTTTCTTCTTCTTGACAAGGCCGCTCTTCAGATCCGCCAAATACTTGGAGCAATTACGCTTCCAGTGTCCCTTCTCCTTGCAGTAATAGCACTCAGCATCGGGCTTAGGGCCGTTCTTAGGTTTCATAGGAGGCGTGGCAGCTTTCTTGCCACCCTTCTTGAATTTTCCCTTAGACTTGCCCTGTTTCTTGAAACTGGTCGTCTTGTTGACCATCAACACTTGGTGCTCTTTCTTGATCTCAATCTCAGCAGCTTTTAGCATGCCAAAGAGTTCAGGTAACTCCTTGTTCATGTTCTCGCATATTGTAGTTCATCACAAAGTTCTTGTAACTTGGTGGCAGTGATTGAAGGACACGATTAATCCCCGATCCGTTAGGAATCACTATTCCCAAGTCACCGAGTTTCTTCGCATGCCCGGTCATGGCGAGCATGTGCTCACTAATGGAGCTGCCTTCTTCCATCATACAGCTGAAGAAATGTTTCGATGCTTCATAGCATTCCACGGCCGCATGAGTCTCAAAAATAGCTTTCAGCTCATTCATCAACTCATGAGGATCGTGGTGCTCAAAACGTTTTTGAAGATCGGATTCCATACTGCACAGGATGGCACACTGAACTTGAGAGTACCGAGTTTTTCGAGTCTCGTAAACAACTTTTACTTCATCGGTTTCAGTTTCTGCAGGAGGGTCACCTAGCGGTGCATCAAGCACATATTGCAGATTTCCGCCAGAGAGGAAGATCCTCACATGACGGAACCGATCGGTGAAGTTGCTACCGTTGCTCTTAAGCTTTTCTTTCTCTAGGAACTGGTTAAAATTGATTGGGGACGCCATCTCTACAACATATATTTGCAATAGTTTAGAGTAAGTTTATGACAAATTGAGTTCAAATTTTAATTCAACATAATTAAAAATCTAGGTGAACTCCCACTCAAAACAATATCCCTCGCATTGTCTTAGTGATCACACGAACCAAATCCACCACACCATAGTCCGATCATCACGAGACAAGGTGTAATTTTAATGGCGAACACTCAAAGTGTTCATCATATCAATCATATGATTCATGCTCTACCTTTCGGTATCACGTGTTCCGAGACCATGTCTGTACATGCTAGGCTCGTCAAGGCCACCTTAGTATCCGCATGTGCAAAACTGTCTTGCACCCGTTGTATGCACTTGTTGATTCTATCACACCCGATCATCACGAGATGCTTCGAAACGACAAGTCTTGGCAACGGTGCTACTAAGGATGAACACTTTATTATCTTGAGATTTTAGTGAGGGATCATCTTATAATGCTACCGTCGCGATCTAAGCAAAATAAGATGCATAAAAGGATTAACATCACATGCAGTTCATATGTGATATGATATGGCCCTTTTGTCTTTGCGCCTTTGATCTTCATCTCCAAAGCACGGACATGATCTCCATCATCTTCGGGCATGATCTCCATCATCGTCGGCGAAGCACCAAGGTCAATGGCGCCGTCTTCATGATTGTCCTCCATGTAGCAACTATTACAACTACTTTGAAATACTACTCAACATGAAATTTAAAGATAACCATAAGGCTCCTGCCGGTTGCCACAATACAATAATGATCATCTCATACATATTCATCATCATATTATGGCCATATCACATCACCAAACCCTGCAAAAACAAGTTAGACGCTCTCTAATTTGGTTTGCATATTTTACGTGGTTTAGGGTTTTCGATATAGATCTAATCTACCTACGAACATGAACCACAACGTTGATACTAATGTTGTCAATAGAAGAGTAAATTGAATCTTTACTATAGTAGGAGAGACAGACACCCGCAAAGCCTCTTATGCAATACAAGTTGCATGTCGAACGAGGAACAAGTCTCATGAACGCGGTCATGTAAAGTTAGTCCGAGCCGCTTCATCCCACTATGCCATAAAGATGCAAAGTACTCAACTAAAGATAACAAGAGCATCAACTCCCACAAACCATTGTGTTCTACTCGTGCAACCATCTATGCATAAACCTGGCTCTGATACCACTGTAGGATAACGTTGCATAGAAAACAAAATTTTTCCTACCGCGAACACGCAATCCAAGCCAAGATGCAATCTAGAAGACGGTAGCAACGAGGGGGTATCGAGTCTCACCCTTGAAGAGATTCCAAAGCCTACAAGATGAGGCTCTTGTTGCTGCGGTAGACGTTCACTTGCCGCTTGCAAAAGCGCGTAGAAGATCTTGATCACGATCGGTTCCGGCGCCACGAACGGGCAGCACCTCCGTACTCGGTCACACGTTCGGTTGTTGATGAAGACGACGTCCACCTCCCGTTCCAGCGGGCAGCGGAAGTAGTAGCTCCTCTTGAATCCGACAGCACGACGGCGTGGTGTCGGTGGCGGTGGAGAACTCCGGCGGAGCTTCGCTAAAGCACGCGGGAGCTATGGAGGAGAGGGGGCGGCTAGGGTTTGGGAGGGGGTGGCCGGCCACTCAAGGGGGCGGCCAGGTTGTGGTCTTGGGGTGGCCGGCCCCCTCCCTTGGCCCCTCATTATATAGGTGGATCCCCAAGAGTTGGTCTCCAAGTCTTCGAATAAGACCCGAACCAAAAACCTTCCAAAGGGAGGGGAAACCTAGCCAAGCTAGGACTCCCACCAAAGGTGGGAGTTCCACCTCCCATATGGGGGGTGGCCGGCCCCCTAGGGGGAGTCCACTTGGGACTCCTCCCCCACTAGGGTTGGCCGGCCATGGAGGTGGAGTCCCATGTGGACTCCACCTTCCTTGGTGGTTTCTTCCGGACTTTTCTAGAACCTTCCATAGAACCTTCCGCGACATTTTAATTCACATAAAATGACATCCTATATATGAATCTTATTCTCCGGACCATTCCGGAACTCCTCGTGATGTCCGGGATCTCATCCGGAACTCCGAACAAATATTCGAACTCCATTCCATATTCAAGTACTACCATTTCAACATCCAACTTTAAGTGTGTCACCCTACGGTTCGTGAACTATGCGGACATGGTTGAGTACTCACTCCGACCAATAACCAATAGCGGGATCTCGGAGATCCATAATGGCTCCCACATATTCAACGATGACTTTAGTGATCGAATGAACCATTCACATACAATACCAATTCCCTTTGTCTCGCGATATTTTACTTGTCCGAGGTTTGATCTTCGGTATCACTCTATACCTTGTTCAACCTCGTCTCCGACAAGTACTCTTTACTCGTACCGTGGTATGTGGTCTCTTATGAACTTATTCATATGCTTGCAAGACATTAGACGACATTCCACCGAGAGGGCCCAGAGTATATCTATCCGTCATCGGGATGGACAAATCCCACTGTTGAGCCATATGCCTCAACTCATACTTTCCGGATACTTAATCCCATCTTTATAGCCACCCATTTACGCAGTGGTGTTTGGTGTAATCAAAGTACCTTTCCGGTATAAGTGATTTACATGATCTCATGGTCATAAGGACTAGGTAACTATGTATCGAAAGCTTATAGCAAATAACTTAATGACGAGATCTTATGCTATGCTTAATTGGGTGTGTCCATTATATCATTCATACAATGACATAACCTTGTTATTAATAACATCCAATGTTCATGATTATGAAACTAATCATCCATTAATCAACAAGCTAGTTTAAGAGGCATACTAGGGACTTCTTGTTTGTCTACATATCACACATGTACTAATGTTTCAGTTAATACAATTATAGCATGATATATAAACATTTATCATAAACATAAAGATATAAATAATAACCACTTTATTATTGCCTCTAGGGCATATCTCCTTCAATCTTGACTTCAACGGAGTATAATAAACTGTAAAAGAAACGACCAAATTTTGAAGTCTTTAAACTCTTTCTTCTTCCATGACATAGTGTTATACTTTTCTGAAGGCGGCTAAGGATAAATGTCAAACCATAGACCTGTAAGTACAAACAAAGGTTTTCTATAATTTCAATTTGAGACGTAATACCAAGGCTACGTGCACGCGTGTAACCATTGAAGTAGTCAATCAACATCGTCAAGACTATACCAACACCAGTGAAAAATAACCAAATAGTTTGGTCGACATTGCTAGGGAGTCGAGAGTACGATCCATTGTCGAGAACCTAGCAGCCGGAACAAATATTGCAATGATAATCCACCTCCTCCAACCATAAGAAGAGATTCAAAATCGATCAGGCGAAGCAAAATCTAAAAGACCACACGTACATAATTGTAATGATCTCGAGTTGTTAGCATAACAATATCATAGCCAAATAACCCGTGCGAGGGCATCATCTTAAGCACATTGAATTTGTCCGAGACACTGCTAGAAAAAGGGCAATAGATATACGACAAGTGGGCGCACGAAAAATAGGTAGACCACCAGTATGACCTTACCCGTCGCGCACTATACAGGCCCATGCGCAACAAGAAAGTGGGGACCGAGGCGGCCGGGGTGCATCCACAGAGTTGTGGCGCACCCCCCTAAGGTGCGTCACGGGTCATACCAATACGTGAGGTGCAGTATCCTTCTGTGCGCAACAAATTTTTGTGGTCCCAGGCGCAAAATTTGGACCATAAATGTCCCTGGCCCACCCTACTTTGGTGTGCCATGGCAACCACAATGCTGGTGGCACACCTCATTTTGGTGCGCCAGGGGCAATGCGCACCAGCCAACTTCATTATGATTCTTGCGTCTGTTCATATACCCGTTCACGAGTAGCAATAAGAAAGAGAGAGAGGCTATCGGCTCGAGTCATTCCCGCAATCCGCGGCGCGATGTGTCGAGGCGAGCAGCGTCGTCGGAGGAGGAGCGCGTGTGGTCAACTCCTATTTCCTCATATTATTTCTCTCTTACAAATGGTATGAAGAGCTCCCATATAAGTTGCTCCAACTCTTCTTCAACTAGCAATGTGGGACTAAACTTTTGTCCCACCCCCTGCCATGTATGAATGGGCCAAGTGGGACTCTAGGATTTATTAGGAATTTTTAGAATATTTATTGTGCTGATCCACTATGGACCAAAATTCCAACAGTACATTCCAAGGAATTATAGCTCATCTTAAGTTTTTCTTTACATTTAAGCACCAGCCCATGTCATACACATGGTAAATGAGTGATCTGTTGATCAATGCGAAACAAGTGTATGAGATGCTGAATAATATATATTATATGTAGCTTGACTGATAATTTCGCTTCCCATAAACGGCGTCGGATCAAGCGTTTGGGGCACGCCTTCGCTTCGTGTCGCGTATGGGGCGCCTCGTTGTCCAGTCGCGAGCCCCAAACGCGTCCCCTAAATATTAAAATAACTCATTTTTATTTTTCTTTTTTCATTTTCATTTGAATAGAGAGAAGGAATTTGTAGGTATAATCCAGATTTTCAAAGTAGTGCAACATACTGAAACAAATTAAACATAAAAACTGTGAACAAATATGTTGAAACAAATTTTTAAACTGCTTCTTCTTTGATGGCTCTGCCTTGTCGTCCTCACGAAGAGGTATTGGCGTTCGACGCATCCAGTAGCTTGTGTCCCCCTCCAACGAGTAGTCCTTGGTGTATTCTTCGTCGTTCGTGCTCGCCGGCTACGCCTCCGCCTTCGCCTTCGCCTTTGTCCTGGCCCTTGGCTCCTTCTTTCCCGCCTCCGCCTCCAGTCGTCTCCACCTGGCATCTCCATCCTCTTCATCTTCCTCCTCATGGCCATCATCGGCGATGGCCTCCCCCTCCTCCTCATGGCCGTCATCGGCGACGGCCTCCTCCTCCTGGCTGTCATCCGCATGCCACTCCTCCTCCTGGACGTCCGTCATCGGGGAACTAGAGCTGCTAGGCGTGGCAGCTCTTTCCCACCAATGGCGCCATCTCGGCTGCTTGCCCTCGCTATCGGTGTCCGATGGCAAAAGGAGGTTGCTCATAGTTAGAGAGGAGAGGTTTCTCACTCCTAGAGATGAAGGGCGACGGCCGGTTGGTGATCGGAATGCGCAGACGTAGGGGTCTTACTGAGCGGGGATGAATGGCGGCGCAGAAATCGAAGAGAGCTGCGGTTGCTTTTCCGCGGAGTTTGCGCTCCATTCTGGCGGTCCGCGCGGTGATCGACATGGTTGCTACAGCCGTGGTTCCCCTTCCCGGCAACTGCACCATCGTTGCGCGCCAATAATAGCTCTGTCGCGAGGTAGGTGACGGTTAAGCGTCGTTCGTGTGTTAATGACGCGTCGGGCCCGCCACTCCCTGCCTTGCTTCTCGCTCTGTCTGGCGCGCCCGAAACATCCCCTATGGAGCGGAGACGGGTTCGGGCGTCGGACACCGTATTGGGCCACGTCGGGCGGAAGGAGGCTTTGAAGCGCGCGACTGGGGCCGAAAAAATATCTGGCGCTCCCCAAAAACTTTTGGGGGACGCGACTAGAGATACTCTTAGACACATGGGCAACTAGGCTTACAGCATCTCTAGCAGAGCCCTTATTCTTCGGAACTGAAAAAACGAAGTTCAGTCTCCCGAAAAGCAAAATGCGAGCAGTTTAGGAGGTGGCGCAGAACAACACATTCAAATTTTGCCGGTAAACTGATCATCGCAAACAAATTTAAAAGTAAAATTCAAACACAGTAGTTGCATATTTCGATAGCCATGATCACAAAAGAGACTACATTTGAGGTGGTCGTTGGTGACCAGCTCCTAAACTTAACTAATTTCGCCCGGCGGCGACCTAGTGTACGCGCGGCGGAGGACAACGCCGTCGGCGGCCTACTCCGAGTCGAGGTCAATGACATCCTGCTTCACGCGGCGGACGGCCGCCTCCTTCTGCGCCGCCTCGTAAGCGCGCATGGCACAGACGGTTTCCGCCTCCTCGCGGCGGAAGCGCGCGCGAGCCTCGGCCTTCGAGATGACGGAGACCTATTGGATCGTCGTCACCTTCTCCTCGTCGTTGAGGACGTAGTCCCCTGAATGGAGGACGGTGCGCACCGGCACCTCCTCCTCCTCCTCCCTACTGCTGTCGGCGAGTGGCGGCGCTAGCGCACGGCCGTACACGTTGGAGGAGGACCCCTCGCCGCTATTGACGTAGCGGGCGAGTTTCCCCGGCTGCGTCAGGCCCCAGTTGGTCTAGCGCCGCGCGCTGCGCTTCCGGGCGTCTTCCGAGCGGTTCCATTTCCGCCGCACGGCCACATAGTGGAAGACGGGGGACGCGGCGGCGAGTTGCTCCCGCCAATTCACCCACCTCCCCTCCCGCCGCTGCCCGCACCAGCCATGCGGTCACGGTGGTGGTGGGGGAAGTGGAGAAGCGGCGGTGGCGGCTCCGCGATTGCTCGCTGGAAGTCCAAGCGCCTGCGCGGTGGAGAAAGTGGACGCGGCGACGGGAGTAGGGTTTTGGAACCCTACTCCCCTCCGCAGCATGTATTTATACAGGTCGATGCTCACGTTTCTCGGGCTCTTGAGAAAATTTTACGGGCCGGCCAACCGATTCGGGCTCCGTTCTGCGCCGGTTTCGGCCCGAACCTGTAAATCCGTCGGAAAAATTCAGTTCCGGCGGCGGCATTTACGGGTTCTGTTAGAGATGCTCTTAGCGATAGAAATATTTCACTGTTCAAACAAGAGATGGAATCTTGAGAACTCAGTGTAAACAGTGAGCTAATGCATAGATTTGTCAGCCAAGGACTTCTCTGTTTCTCGTGGCATCAATCTAGACTTTTCCAGTCTCGTGTGCACAGCTAGCACCCAGAGCTTTTGCGTACAGAAATGATAACCTTCTAATACGTTGATAATGGTGGAATATTGTAGGCAACCAGATTAACTAGCCGGCTATTGTAACCTTCCATTTTTATTAGGAGATCATGCAGGAAGAAAAGCAGCGATGCAGTGGAGAAAATCAATTTGGGCTCGAGATAATGAAACTGGTCAAAACCTGCAGCATGTTTGGCGGGATCAGATTCCTGAATCCGTTGCTCAGTTTGTGCTGAACCACCAACACCAAGCCAACAACCTAGCCTAAAAGCCTGGATTCCATCGACGTAATTTAACACAGGTAAACACCAAAGATGAGTAGCAAAACAGACTATGAGATGAGTTTCTCAATTTATTCTACAGAGTACAAACACCACTCTGTCTAGAAGGGGTCTAAACAGCATACATCAAGATGGCAACGTGCAAAGTCTTGAGAAATGTAATTCATGCATGGACCAAAAGCTCATGCCAGCCTTCATATCCTGCTACTGATTTCATTCAGTCATCTGAACGGTCGATTGTCTGTGGCGTTGTGCTGACAGGAGCCTGCTCATTGTTCTTGCATTCCTCTTTGGCAGGCACTGAATTCACCGGCTCAGTATCTCCATTCTGGGCAGAGTTGCTTTCGTGGCTGCTACCGTCAGAATACCCCATTAGGGGACCAGATCCTCTAGCCTTACGTTCAGCCCACTTCAGCACATTTTTAGACTTCAGAACATTTGTAAGATCAACTCTGGGACGCTTGGCATCAGGGATCGCACCGTCAGCAACAGTAATGCCACCTCCCTCCTGACTGTAATGCAGGCTCACCTTGTCTGCAGCTGGTTGTGGTGGTTCCTCCTTACCAGACTGCAGTCCTAGCTCCTCAATGGAGCAATGGAGGATCGTCTTCTGTGGAGCTGGCTTTGCAGCTTCATCTTCAACTTTCTCCCTAGGCGCCGCCACTTCTGCCGATACGCCTTCAGCCTTCTGGCTAGATTGCTGGCTGCTCGTGTTCTGCACCGCTGGCTTTAAAGAGATGCCACCAACCTGCATTGATTCCAGGATTGCTATTGGAGGCACTGGTTTTGCAGATCCCTCTCCCTTGAGTCCCTTAAGGATTATATTCCCCGCAGATTGTTTAGCACCCGTGCTGGATAGCATGCTTGCCCCCTTCTGCATATCTGGTTCTGACCCAACTTGATTTTCCAGTACATCAGGAGGCGGCAATCGAGTCGCGACATCTTTTTTGGGCGTAAAACTGAGCCATCTATCACCAACCCACTCGAATGAGCGCCGCAGGTCCCCCTCGACGATCTCCCTAACTATCCGCTCTCCTGTAAAATTTGAAAAACATGAAAACGTTTTGCTAACAAGCTGAATACTAGAGGAGCACAAGGGAAATAAGATCACATGACAAACAGAAGTATTAGTCACCTGGGAAATATACTCTTACACTGCCGACAGTTTTCGGCTCCACCACGACCCCCTCCCACCATCCGCCTTGCAACCGTACGTCGACAACTGTCCCAACGGTCACCGGAGATGGGGTATTGGGCAAATCTGAAGGCGAAGGGCGAATCATCGGTCTCCCAGTACGGCGTATGCCCAGCTTGTCAGGTTGAGCAGTTCTTTGCAGTTTAAGCCATTCCTGCAAAAGAAAGCCAATGCTAGATTACTACTAATTTCTAACTCATACTGCATCATCATCAACCCATTTGATTAAGTACCGTAGAAAGGACTGCAATGTTGGTCAGAAATAATAAACTAACCTTGAGATGTCCTCTCCCTTCGGCGTGACGGATATCTTCGTACTTGACCTTTATTTGAATGAGATCGTCCTCGAGCTTCATCTTTACTATCAAACCTGTGAACCAACAGCCCCTGATGCCGCTATCCTCGGACAGGACTTCAATACGGCAACCGAGGTTGAACATCTCATTTGCATTGGGCTTCACAACACTCTCAAGCAAGCCAGAACCAGAAGCAGACCCCCCTGATGGATGGAGCTTCACCTCGGCCTGAACATGGGCTGCATCAAGCGAAGGCTTGTTCTCCATAGTCCCAGTCTTCAGTGCATTGACAGGATCATTGTTTTTGCCGGTGTGCTTAGTGGTTACATTTTGTCGGGGGAGCTTCTGCACGGTCTGGTCATTTGTTGCATTGCATGGTGGGAGCTTCTGTACGGTGTCGATAACAGTAAGGGCAGTCTGGGTTTCGACGCCCCGATCACCATGGACATTACCCAGGGTAGCTGGGTTTTGGACGAGCTGGTCTTTTCTGGTTTCGGCGTGCTTCCTCTTCTGCCCCCCATCAGTTTTTTCTTTGCTAGGTTCGGTCGAGTGCACAACCATGGAAGAGGGTGCCCTAAAGAGTGCCTGAACAATCTCCTGGTTTGCATACCCTTGAAGATTTGCGATGTTAAAGGGCTCGAGAGTGCTTCCCACGATCTGCCGCTGGCATAGGTAGGGCTTCCATTTGTTGTGCTCTTCTTCGTTTCTCTGGAACCACTCAAAATGCTGATAATTCAGCACGGGAGCCAGTCCCTCTACCCAATTCACTCCGACATCCTGCAGCCCATAGGAGAAGAAAACCTCCCTGTCATGAACATCCGGGAGCATTGCAACACCATGGTCGTCGCCTGGTTTGTCCAGCCAACGTGCCAGCACCATCCTGTTTTCGTTGCCGTCTTCATACAGATCTTCAACGTAAGCAACGTAGCTCTCTGTCCCTTCTATCCCCTGGATGTAAATAAAATCATGAACCTGCAAAGGTAGCAGACGAAAATTTGTAAACCAAGCTCCTTATCCTTCAAACCCAAAAAAAAAGGCCTATCTGCGGATGACCCAAGAACGTACCGAAATTCTCATTCCGTCGCGGTAAAAGGATGTGTAACGCTTCCGCCATTGATCCAAGTGTGGCAGAGGACCTTGCCATGCAAAGCCTTCTGGATTGTTTCTAGCAAATGTTAAAGGGCGGGCATCCTGGATGAACAACAAACAGAAACCTCTTACCTTATGAGGAAGCAATCCTCAACATAAACAGAGGAAAAACATCGTGAAATCATCATACCATGGATGCGGCGCTACCACCATCATGGTCACCAACAGAACATCCAGTAGACGTATCAGCCGACGTGGAGGTTCTATACGGATTATCTGCATAAATGGGTTTTAAGGAAAGAAAGTCAGGCTCCAGCTCCACTCATGCATCCTTGAAAGGAAAATTAATCCATTCCCGAAAACAGAAGGTATTTCAGCGTCCCTAGACTAAAACATTAGATCAGATCTGTTGTGTCATATTAATAGCCAACATAATAAGAAAAAAATGCATCTGACAAAGAAGGCATGATGTTTAAGCCACTGAACTTGATATGCATCTGCCAACTTATTTGTCATCCTACAGAATAAAGGAGATAAACATACTGTAACATAACCCAAAAAATGTAGATAGATACGGCTAATAAGGGAACACAAGGAGAGCATTGTCTCGTATCCCTGCATGGTATTCAGTTTCCACTCATCCTATTAAAAGTATATTCATTTCGAAATGGTAATTAAATTCCTTGTGTAACAAAAGAAAAGTCAGATCCATATCCCTGGACCAAACATCAGATCAGACCAAACACTAGAGCAGATTTATTGTGCCATATGACATTACCCAGGGTAGCTGGGTTTTGGACGAGCTGGTCTTTTCTGGTTTCGGCGTGCTTCCTCTTCTCCCCCCCATCAGTTTTATCTTTGCTAGGTTCGGTGGAGTGCACAACCATGGAAGAGGGTGCCCTAAAGAGTGCCTGAACAATCTCCTGGTTTGCATACCCTTGAAGATTTGCGATGTTAAAGGGCTCGAGAGTGCTTCCCACGATCTGCCGCTGGCATAGGTAGGGCTTCCATTTGTTGTGCTCTTCTTCGTTTCTCTGGAACCACTCAAAATGCTGATAATTCAGCACGGGAGCCAGTCCCTCTACCCAATTCACTCCGACATCCTGCAGCCCATAGGAGAAGAAAACCTCCCTGTCATGAACATCCGGGAGCATTGCAACACCATGGTCGTCGCCTGGTTTGTCCAGCCAACGTGCCAGCACCATCCTGTTTTCGTTGCCGTCTTCATACAGATCTTCAACGTAAGCAACGTAGCTCTCTGTCCCTTCTATCCCCTGGATGTAAATAAAATCATGAACCTGCAAAGGTAGCAGACGAAAATTTGTAAACCAAGCTCCTTATCCTTCAAACCCAAAAAAAAAGGCCTATCTGCGGATGACCCAAGAACGTACCGAAATTCTCATTCCGTCGCGGTAAAAGGATGTGTAACGCTTCCGCCATTGATCCAAGTGTGGCAGAGGACCTTGCCATGCAAAGCCTTCTGGATTGTTTCTAGCAAATGTTAAAGGGCGGGCATCCTGGATGAACAACAAACAGAAACCTCTTACCTTATGAGGAAGCAATCCTCAACATAAACAGAGGAAAAACATCGTGAAATCATCATACCATGGATGCGGCGCTACCACCATCATGGTCACCAACAGAACATCCAGTAGACGTATCAGCCGACGTGGAGGTTCTATACGGATTATCTGCATAAATGTTTTTTAAGGAAAGAAAGTCAGGCTCCAACTCCACTCATGCATCCTCGAAAAGGAAATTAATCCATTCCCGAAAACAGAAGGTATTTCAGCGTCCTTAGACTAAAACATTAGATCAGATCTGTTGTGTCATATTAATAGCCAACATGATAAGAAAAAAAATGCATCTGACAAAGAAGGCATGATGTTTAAGCCACTGAACTTGATATGCATCTGCCAACTTATTTGTCATCCTACAGAATAAAGGAGATAAACATACTATAACATAACCCAAAAAATGTAGATAGATACGGCTAATAAGGGAACACAAGGAGAGCATTGTCTTGTGTCCCTGCATGGTATTCAGTCTCCACTCATCCTATTAAAAGTATATTCATTTCGAAATGGTAATTAAATTCCTTCTGTAACAAAAGAAAAGTCAGATCCATATCCCTGGACCAAACATCAGATCAGACCAAACACTAGAGCAGATTTAATGTGCCATATGAGGCGTGCTTCAATGTCCCCCCCCCCCCCCACCCCCCTCCCAACCAAACTTGAAGGGGTAAACGTGCGTTTGGTTCGTGACCAAAAAATATGGATGACCCCATATTCCCATCCCAAAAGCCGATTATTTCTGGACCATATGATCCGTGAATTTCATGACTAATCTCACCAGCCGCCTGAGAATCCATGACCGTCGACGCGACTCCGACACCTTCCACCATCGTATGTGTGGCTCCCTAGCTCGGCGGCCACCATGTCACGGCGAGTGGTGGACTTGCTTTTCCGCGTGGCTCCCCAGCTCGGCATCGGCGGCCCCCAGGGCGCGGTGATCGGCGGGCTTGATTTTCAACGTGGATCCCTAGCTCAGCGGCGGCGGCCTCCATGGCGTGGCGAGCAGCGAGCTTGCTATGTCTGCGCGACATCCAGTCGATAGAAACGGCCTCGCTAAATACTTGCGGGCGGTGACCTTGCTAGGCACGGGTAGGCGGCGGCCCTGCTAGGTCCGGCCTCCACCACGAAGGGAAAATGACCCATTAATTACATATTAACCGATGTGTTAATGACATATTTATCCTTTTCTACTAATCGTTAATTAAACATATTTTATCCCTACCGATCCCGTATATGTTTGCCCATGAACCAAACACACACGTTAAGTCAACCCAACGAAGGGGTACCAGCAGATCCTAGCCGTCTAAATAGAACAAAGTTTAGAGGGGGGGGGGACACCGGAGCAAAAGCTGTGCCATATTAATAACCAACACATAAACCCACTGTAATTATTTTTGAGAAGTTTATCGTAGGGAAAACCCACTCTATTCACCCAACATCTTACAAGGAATAATCAGATATACTGTCATAGACCAAACACCAGAGCAGACCTATTATTTCATAGTAATGACCATCATAAGAAGGAAAATAACATAGACCCACTGTATTCACCCAACATGTTACGAGGAATACATTAGATCTACTGTGTCATAGACCAAAAATCAGTGCAGATCTATTGTTTCATAGTTCTAACTAACATAATACGAAGGAGGGGAAATAAACCCTAATTAAGGTATTTCACGGAACATCTAACGAGGGATTACCCAGATAGGAAGATACTGCTGATCAGGGGACACAGGGAGAGCAGTGTCTCGCCTCGCGCACGTCCATGCAAGACGATGATGTGCAAGACGTAAACAAATTATGCTAACCAGACAGATAGAAACATGAGAAAAAAATGGGATCTTACGTTCAAGACGTAAACTTCCTAATACGAACCGTATTCATATCAATCGCCGGAGCGAGGATTCACTACAAACACTAGCTTGCAGCCTTGCACTAAAACCATGCACCATTCACGTCAGCACCCAGGAATGGAACAGAGGAGAAGAAGAAGAACGCTGGCTACCTGCGACGAGCGAAATGAGCCAGTTCGTGACCTCCCTCCTGGTATTCCACTACAGCTGGTCGGACTCCACCGCCACCGTCACAGCCCTCAACGCCCCCGGCGACTGGGCTTGCACCGCCACCTTGATGGACGCAGGAACTTGGGGTGCGCCGAGTATTCCATGGTCCCCACGCCCCAGAACTTCCCGATCACGGCTGGATCCCCTCTCGACCTTGCCGTCAAAGTCGCCGTCGCGGGGCCGCACGCAGCGGAAATAGTAGCACACCAGGCGATTCCCATTTTTGTCCAGCACGACATCCTCCTCCCACCCGACACACTTCTTCGCCGGCGTCTTGCTACTGCCCTCTCCCGCGGCTGCCGGCGGAGGAGGAGAGCACGAGAGCTCTTCTTCATGGGAGGAGTGAGAGGAAATCACCACCACCACATGGCGGTGGACGAAAAACGGGTGGGGGGGCAGGGACATGAACTCGTTTGGGATTATTTTTTGAAATTTGCTAGTTCTCGCTGAGAACTAGCTTCGTGCTCAGTCGAGTTTTACATAATTTGATTTGCATCGTGATTCGAGTTAGTCATGAGTTGCAACATGATTTGCAACTCAGATCTAATAACATCATCTGACTGAGAACGGAGTTAGTTCTCAATCGGTTGAAAAATAATCACACCCTTATTTTTTGCACCGAAATGTAAATAGTGATTCGAGTGGTTCCGGGTCTGGGGGATTTTATAGCAGTGAACGTGGGTGAATTTGCACAGAGTACCCTCGAGTTCCTAGGAATTTCATTTCCCAAGGATTGTACACCCATGGGGAAATGAGGAGCATAATATATGAATGGGGGAAGGGGTGATTTGAAAATGGTGAGCATGATATGTGAGAGGAGGGAACTCATGGGCGGAGAAATGACGAGTATTATGTGTGTGTGATTTATGGGTAGGGGAAATGACAGATCATGATATGTGAGGGCGGCAAAGGTGGGTCTAGATCATTTGGCCCGCGGATTTTTTTTTTTTTTTTGCGAATTGGAGAGAGGGTGAGGAAATGGGCTAGAAGCTAGAATATTTGGCCCATTGGATAGTCAATAGGCCCGCTCGGGACGGGGAATTTCTCGTCTTCTCCTTTCCCATGCTCGGAACGGGACTAGGGCGAGTCACTACCACCGCCCAGATGGATGTCACCGTCGCCGCCGCAGCCCAGATGGATGCACCGCCAGCCATTAATCCCCGTCGCCCAGATCAGTAGCACCCGCGCGCCGTCCACGCTCCGCCATCTCCTCTCCGGCGGCCAGGAACGTTCTCCTTAACTCCGACATCGTGTCCCTCGTCGTCACCAAACTCGTACCCAGCAGCGCATCGCACGTGACATCTTTCCCCTCTTAGGTCCCCTCGGATAATTAATTGAATTTAAATACTTATTATGGAAAAAATCGGTGCTAATGGCTCTCTATACATGTACTTCATGTACTACATGTTCTCTGCACGCTGTACATCGTCAGGCTCGCGAGCCAGATCGTTTTGGACCGAGCTTGTGTCTAGCTCGAGCCGAGTCACGTACAGTTTGTGGCTCGTCTGATGTTTCGAGCTGGCTCGGGCTCGCCTGATTTGGCTCGAGTTTTTGACAGGCTCGGGACGAGCTCGTGTGCAGCGTGAGCTACACGCACGAGTGGTTTCCATCAAGCTTTGCCCTTTATGGTAATGACTCGTCGCTACCACTTTTACCAGCCCACTGCAGCCTTTTTCTATCAAATTCCAAAACAAAGACATTTTTCAACTCTAAAATGGATATGTTCAAATATCACTTTGAGGGTTGAGTCTTCCAACTCTAGAAAAGGAGAAAACTCAATATGATCAACTTTAACAAAAAAAATGGCCAACATTCTGTCATAGCTCCTTTCAAGTCCGTTCAGATGACTTTTACCAAACTCCACATCAAAAATCAACCAAAATACTCAACTTTTAACTCCAAAGATCAATGTCTATTTCACAAAAAATAAAAAAATAAACAAATCTAGGCCCCAATAGTATGTTCTTTGTACTTGCGACTTGTTCGTTTGAGGCAACCGTTGATGGCATGAAGGAGCATGTGTGTGTTCGATGACGACAGTGTGGTAGCCAGGCGATGTGCCAACTACGACAAACGGAAGCAGAGTGTCGGTCTCTAACTATCTAACACGGGCTTGAATGGAGATATAGAAAGAAGATTAGAGTATAAGACAAACAGAAATGACATGAAAAGATAGAAAGACGAAAAAAGAGGGAGAGATTCCGATATGGGATTTGATCAATTCACAAGGAACGAGAGAAAAAGAGAAGGTAGATCCCACGCTCGCTGATGTCAAATTCGCAAGTGTATGTTAATTAGAAATTTCCTATGTTGGGGATGTAAGTTAAGAACAATATACCCAGTTTGATGATGGCCCTCGTAGGCGACATCTGCGTACATGTTAGCGATGTCTATTGCGGTATTGATCAGGTATTTGGGAAGCATCCTATAGAAGAAAAGAAAAACTTCTCGAACAAGTGAAATAAATACCTTTGAATTTACCCGGAGCTCCCCCATCAGAGCTTCTCAATCGTATATGTAGGATTTCATGGCTTAGATTTGAGCTAAGCCGTATACTTTCTTCTATAGACTTCATGTTATCCCCATCCATCGCTGTTTAGCGATGTGTTCTCTTGAGTTGCGAGGCCTCGAAGTTTCTAGCCGACAACTGCTATGCAAGAACTCTTATGTGTTTACCAGAAGAGCTTTTATTCTGAGTGACTACTTATAGTTGATTTCGAGTGATGACCCACGTGATTTCTTTGGATCGTTATCTTTTACCTGCCAGGTGTCTATGAGCCTATGAGGGCCGTGATCGGTTTCCACGTGTCTTGACTCTTGAATTGATTGTTAATTCAAAAAATTGTTCTTGTAATGGAATTCTATGTACTTCTTTCTTTCCATTAAGCTAGACTCATGATGGAATATATGGTTGTGTTGTTCATACAAGTGTACCATTGAATTCTAAATGTTTTATTTACTTAAGGAAAAATATGATGCAAAGCCATGATCATTATTGGTTCTTAAATCTCAGGTCCCAATGCTTTTTCCAAATAAACTTAACTTGATCATATTCCATCACTATTATGTAATATCTAGCATATTTTGCTATTGTATGCTCTTTTTAGAGTGTGATTGTTATCGTTGTTATGACTTTTACTATATAGTTAAGTCAGTAAAAATGCTATATACTCTAACTAATGATGTCACGTTGTTTAACATAAATAAAAAAATGATATATGGCTTGAATATTTTATATAATCAAAAGAGGGACGAATTCTAGTAAGAGGAATATTAATAGATACTGCAGCCTAAAGTGTAAATTAAATTTGTGAGAGGAGTCAAAAATAAAAATAAAAAGACCTAGGGGCTGGAGTAATAAGCATTGCTTCTTTGTGTGCTAACTAGTTTTTTCTCCTCCTGTATAGTCTACTCCAAATAATTCCTAACACATGATTTCCCTTTTCGCCCTTCGTCGGTGCACATGCTACCCGGTTCTGTGTAGGTCAATTTTGGAAATAGAGCACAATCTTCTCCGCATTAATTCCCATGAGCTGTTTATTATTACCAATTAGAAATACTCTATTAAGTAGTATACTAAATCTCCTGCCCAGCGTATCTCCACCATTTAATTTGATTCCGCTGTATTTATGGTTCTACTTCTTAATCCGCTACAATTACGATTTTCATTAAGTCTATTTATTATTGTACCAATTATTAAAAACAAATCTCGTCCCATGTATATCTTCACCATAACCATTCAATGCATTAATTTTCTTCCTCTGCGATATTTTATGGTTCTACTCTTTAATAATACGGTACGATACATTTCCAGCTCGTTGACGTGTGTACAAAGGCTGGAGTTTTTGGCACGGAGTGTACAAGACATTTAGCAATTTCGGACGGGTCTACCAATTAGATATAGTAAGTAGTATACTAAATCTCCTGCCCAGCGTATCTCCACCATTTAATTTGATTCCGCTCTATTTATGGTTCTACTTCTTAATCCGCTACAATTACGATTTTCATTAAGCCTATTTATTATTGTAACAATTATTAAAAACAAATATCGTCCATGTATATCTCCACCATATAACCATTTAATGCATTAATTTTCTTCCGCTGCTATATTCTATGGTTCTACTCTTTAATAATACGGTACGATACATTTCCAGCTCGTGGACGTGTGTACACAGGCTTGATTTTTTGGCATGGAGTGTACAAGACATTTAGCAATTTCGGACGGGTCAAACCGTCGGTGACGTGTAACGGTGCAGTTTCTGTTGGCAGCATGTGTCCAGTTGTTTACGTCGGAAACATTACTTAGACGCTAATCAATAGAAGCACGGTCCTCAAGCCACCGAGGGAACACCTCGTCGTTCATGTGACCCAACAACCTTGCTAGGATTGGCGTGTTGTTTTGGAGGACAGAGAGAAGAACCGCAAGGATGGGGGTGGTGGTCCATGCAATGCACAACAGGATAGCAGAGCGATAACATGCAGATAATTTAGTAGCTTACCACGAATCAGCTACAAATAATAATGGTATAACTTGTACTACAGTAAATACGGAGTAACCAGTGACTTCAAAATTGGCATGAACTACGTAAAAGCCTACTATTACTTTTGTAACAAACAATTAACCAGTTAGAAGTTAAGATGGCAAAAGCTACGGAGCAGGAAATGTGAACCAACATGTGCAATTACTTAAAATTGGCTATGAACTAAATAATCCCATTATATTACCGTAATAGCTCGAAATTATAATGTCATCACTCTAGAACTTCTAAAGAAGGAAATGCAAATTAATTTGTTTCGGCATATAAAACTTGTAATGAGAAACACATAGAGGCTAGTTAATGTTGGAGTTTAGGATGGACCAGATACAAATTATAGTGGTATCACCTGTGAACTTGTACAAGAGGGAATGCAAACCAATTTGTTCAGTGTTCCATGTGTGAGCAGCATACGAAGTAAGAGAAACAAGTTAATGTTGCATCTTTTAAAGAACCAGATGGCACAAAAACTTATTATCATAGTACTACGACAATTTTAAATTTGTAATACATGCTGGATTGGAGAACGTAGCACGCAGGAGCTAATGGTAGGCAGTTACTTTAGTACCTCACGATAAACTAGGTAGAAATAATAATGGTATCACTTGTAGTGTAGGTAATGCAAACCAACATGTTCAGATACTTCAAATTTCCGATCAAGTACATAGTACCATGCAGTCATGGTCGTAACTAACATTTAACCAGACCAAAATAATAATGGCATCACCTGTAAATTTTTAGAGACGGAATGTGAATCAACATGTGCAATGACTTAAAAATTGGTATGAATTAGATAGTAGTTGGATGTTACTTGCATAGCTAAGAATGAACCAGATGGAAATTATAATGGCATCACTTGTAAACATGTAGAGCAATGAATGTAAACCAATGTGTTCAATGACTTGTTATATAGTGCAAAGAACTATCATGTAGAGTATCTATGTAGTACAAAGGGTAACATGTGGAGTGACTTTGTAAGTAGCACGAATATAGAAATATAGTTCATCGCGGCAAGTTTGAACCTGGTATACTACTAACAGAACAAAACAGGAGGAGATATATGGTTACGTAAGTGGGTGTGGCATCTAAGCACCGTCTTTGTGGATGCTGGTCACGTACATATCGCCGAGGTTGTTGAAGTTGTGTTGGTTGTCAGTGTCGGGGGTCAGGTCTAGTGCGGTACTTGACAGCTGCGGTGGGCGTGAGCGTCGGAGAAGCAGATCCGCTGCCATGAACAGCGAGGACGGTGAAGCGGGTCAGGTGTGGTGGATGAGGGACTTGGTGAACTAGTTCCCGTGTGGTGGAAGTCGGTGAAGCGGTTCCGGCGCAGTTTTCGTAGCTATCGGCGGCGGTGAAGCCAATGTGGGGCGGTCGATGACGGCTTCGATGCGGTGTACGAGAGCTACAATGAAGTGGATCTATTGTAGTGCATAGTGGTGTTGGTGAATTTGGTCGCGTGTTGTGCACGAGGCACTGGGTGAACAAGATCCGGTGCGGTGGTCGAAGGTGAAATGGCTCCGGTACGATGAACAATACCGCGGCTGAAGCAGCTACGGTATAGTGGTCGATGAAGAGTATATAGTTTCAATCTGTGGCGGCTAGGCACGGGATGTGCAGCGGGCATGCTCCGGCTCAGTGGTCCTCCCGGAGGTGAGGGAGAGCAACTTGATTTTTTTGGAGGATTTTAGGGGTGGATGGAGTGGATAAGGACAGAGGAAGGGAAAAGGCTAGTTTAGCACCATTGCATGAAAAATTCCCAATGTTTGATTTTGAAACTTGGAGCGTGAGGTTTTGGGGCTCGGCTTAAATTTTGTATCTTCTTCACAGCTTTAGTGTTGTGTACTCTCTCTCTCAATGAATGCATGCTCTTGATCATGTCCCCCCCCCCCTCCCCCACCGACCAAAATAATCACATTTCAGAGTTTCAAAAAATTCTCAAATAAATCATGCATGTAAATGCACCATTATACTTGTGTTGTACTAGTTTTTTTTGGCGGGGGGGGAGGGGGGAAATACGTATTCATGTGGCCAAGATACAAGAAAAATTGGAACTTGCACAATGAAACTATCTACTACCTTGTACTACTCATCAGAAATTTATCTTTTTCCTCAAGTTGCATACTTTGGAATTTAAGTTTGAGAATTTCTAGGCACATGCCTGCAAACATCCTCAAAATGCTGAACTTTATTTATATTTTTCTGATTTTTTTAGTGTTTTTTTCTAATTTACTGTTCTAACCAGGTTCAAGCGTACCTAGGTTCAGAATATTTTGTCGAAAATATGTGGTTGTTTCAGTGTCGAAAATACGTGGTTGCGCCCAGGTACTGCTATGTCAGCACGATACATTGTACTTCATACTCATGAGTATAAGTCTAAGAAAATAAAATAGCACTACCTATGTTCTGATTTATTCTAGTGCTACAACCCAGTTTCATATTTTGTTCTGATTTATTCTTAGTTACTATTTGATTACCGAGGTAAGTAATAATCTCTATCTCTACTACTTAAAAATACTAAACATAATCTCTATTCTCCCCGCCCTCAATACATCTTAAGAGCATATCCGATCGTTGGGGCTCCCCAGACCAAAATCCGGCGCTATTTAGCTTCGGATGCATGTAAAATTTGGCCTGGGGAGGTCCATTTTCCCAGCGGCGAGCCCGGGGGAAAGAACGAATATAGGCGAATTCAAACATAAACAGACGAAAAACATTCAAACTTAAGCGAAATTTAGAGATATTTAATATATATAGGCGAGTTCGTACATATATAGGCCGATTCATAATATATTTGAATTCGGCCAGAGGGAAACATAAACTAAACTTAAAACATGGCGTTCTACATGTCGAAATGGCGGTAGAACGTTGTGTAGTCATCATCGTCGTCGCTGGAGTCGCCGCCGTCCTAGGGTGGTGGCTCCTGCTGGCTGCTCCGCCGGGGGCCCAACGGTTGGACCCCTGCCCAGGGTCGCCGAGGCGTGACGGCATCGGCCGGTACCAGTCATCATCGATGGAGTCCTCCAGCTTGATGAGCGGCGCGCCTCTGGCGGGTGCGGCGCGGACGGCTGATGGTGCTTATCGTAACGCCGACTTCACACTGTTGGGGAACCCCAAAAGAAAGGTATGATGAGCACAGTAGCAAGTTTTCTCTCAGTAAGAAACCAAGGTTTAATCGACCAGTGGGAGAAAGGCGTGACTTCTAAAGGTGTTGCTAGCTGACTAGTGTTAGGGCGCACTACCGGCATCAGCAACAACGTGGAACCTGCGAACAACACAACTAAAGTACTTTGCTCCAACTTACAGTGAGGTGTCAATCTCACCGATTTGCTGAACACAAAAGATTAGACGTATCGAGTGGAAAGAGACAGAAAGTAAACAGAACAGGAATTGTAGTAGAATTTATCAGTAAAGGAAATTGGATCGGGGTCCACAGTTCACTAGAGGTGTCTCCCCATAAAGATAAATAGCATGTTGGGTGAATAAATTACAGCTGGGCAATTGACAGAATATCGACCATACATGACAAGATGATTACTATGAGATTTGATTGGGCATTACAACATAATACATAGACCGTAATCCAAATGCGTCTATGACTAATAATCCACCTTCCGGTTATCGTCCGAACCCCTTTCAGTATTAAGTTGCAAGCAACAGATTATCGCATTAAGCAATATGTGTAAAGTAAACAATAGAATTACCCTCGGATAAAATATTGTTGTTTTCTCCCTAGTAGCAACAACACATCTACAATCTTAGAAGTTATTGTCACTCTCCCAGAGAACTAGAGGCATAAATACCCCCTCTTGGAGTCATAAGTGTCCACTTGACCAGAGTTTCTACTAGCAATGGAGAGCATGCAAGATCACAAATAACATATGACATGAATATATAATCAATCTCAACATAGTATACAATATTCATCGGATCCCAGCAAACATAACATATAGGATTACATAAAGATGATTTTGATCATGTAGGGCAGCTCACAAGATCTATACATGAAGCACAAAGTGGAGAAGACAACCATCTAGCTACTAATATAGACCCATAGTCCAGGGACAAACTACTCACGCATCACTTCAGAGGCGGGCATGGCAATGTAGATGCCTCCGGCGATGATTTCCCCCTCCGGAAGGGTGCCGGGAAGAGCTTCGGAACCCCCTGAGATGGGTTCTGCGATGGCGGTCGCGACGAAACTTTTCGTGGATGGAGGCTCGGGTATCCAGGGTTTTCCCGGGAAGATATATAAATATGCGGATGATTCAGGTCAGTGGGGTGCCTAGGGGCCCCACACCCCCCCTTGGCACGGGCCAAGGCAGGTCGCGCCAAGGGCAGGTCTGGCCGCCCTATTTTGCCTCTTCGACCCCCCTCTGGACTTCATCTTCGTTTCCATAAAATATTGACTTCGGCTGTTATTTCGTCCAATTCCGAGAATATTTTATGTACAACTTTTTTTAAAATACAAAACAACAGAAAACAGGGAACTGACACTGTGGCATCTTGTTAATAGGTTAGTGCCGGAAATTATGTAAAAGTGCAACGAAGTGTAAGCAAAACATATATAAATTGGTGTAAAACAAGCATGGAGCATCAAAAATTATAGATATGTTTGAGACGTATCAAGCATCCCCAAGCTTAACCATTGCTCGTCCTCGAGTAGGTAAGTGATAACAAAGATAATTTTTGAGGTGACATGAAGCCAACACAATCTTGATCAAGCATGTAAACTATTCTGAGCTGGGATCTAAGTACTCTAACATAGGCATGATAGATATAATTCAATAGAACTTAGCAACTATGTTATAACATGAAGAGTAACTCAAACAAAGGATCATGAATAATAGTGCATTCAAAGCAATTGTTTGTTCATGAGCATAGAGTAAACATAACAAAGAGGTACTCAACATATCCTTATGGAATAGCAAAACATAAATGCTATGACACCTTTAAAGTTCAGAGGGTGAGTAGATACAAGTAATTTGAGAGCAAGCAATAGCACAATCATGAATCAATCAATAATAATTTTGGGACCATGCACATTGCACTAAGAATGACAACTATCACTACAAGAAAAGTTCAAATAGACAACATCCCAAAATCGTCCGCTAAGGGCCATTTTTCGTCGCCTATGGGCCTAACCCGACGATATGGGTTATGTGGTCCAAACTGCGTCAGGCAAAGTCCTACCACGTTTTTGTCGGTCCGTCGCGTTCGGGCGCCCTTCCGCCACGGAAAATCGGACCGTTGCAGATGTGTTTTCGGGGGCCCGTTGACTGCTGACGTCATGCAAACTGACACGTGGCAGACGTCGTTAACTGGCAGTTAACGGCGTTAATCGGCAGAAACCCCGTGGTAGACGGTAGGCCCACACGAGACCTGCCACGCCTTAAGCGGGCCGGCCCATTTAGTTTGCGGGCCGGGCCAGCTGACTTAGTTTGATCGGTCAACTATACAGCTGGGCTGGTCCATTAGTTACGTGGGCCGGGCCTAACTTCTAAGGTTGACTGGTCAAAATTTATATGGGCCGGCCCACTAAGCCCGCGGGCCAGGCCGAATGCACTCGTTTGACCGGTCAACATGCAAACGGGCCGGCCCACTAGACATGTGGGACCCACTTTCCTGTAATAGGGCCGGCCCATTTAACATGTGGGGACCACCACGAAGCAATTGGGCCGGCCCAAGAAGGTATTGGGCCGGCCCATTTAGCATGTGGGTCCCACTTTTCTGCTATCGGGTCGGGCCATTTAGTAAGTGGGGTCCACCATAGATCAAGTGGGCTAGCCCAACAAGCTAGTGGGCTGGTCCAAAAACACAGGTGGGTCCCACTTTCCTGTTATTGGGCCGGCCCATTAAACAAGTGGGGTCCACCATATAGCAACTGGGCTGGCCCAACAAAATACTGGGCCGGCCCAATAAGCAGGTGGGGCCCACTTTCATGTAACCGGGCTGGCCCAGTTATAATGTGGGGCCCATCATAAAACACGTGGGATGGCCCAACAGGTTGGCGGGCCGGCCCAATAACAAAAGTGGGTCCCACTATCCTGTTAACGGGCCGGCCCAAGTAGCCTGTGGGACCCATGGTGTTGGCCCAATAAGTAGATGGGTCCCACTTTCCTGTTAACGGGCCGGCCCGACTAGTGAGTGGGGTCCACTTAATGCAATTGGGCTGGCCCAATAAGTAAGTGGGCCAGCCCAGAATGAAAATGGGTCCCACACTATTGTATGTGGGCCGGCCCACTAAGTTGTAGGGCCCTGGTTGTTTGACTAGTCAACTTGCATTCTGGGCCACCCAAGTTAGGCTTATGAGAAGGACCATTAAATTTCATAAGCCTAAAATCTGATATCAATGATACAAACAATTACATACACAAATAAAATAACTAGGAAAATTACAAGGCAATTAATGTGCCCAATTAAAAAAATTACATATAATCATGGAGGACTTCTATTAGCATCATCAATAACACGTTGACATTTGGCAATCGCCTTGATTGAATCTTGTGTACTCTTTGTCAACATATCGGCTACGAGATCTTAAAGCGACAATACCATGTCTTTCATACAACACAGCCTTGAGATATTTATTGTTTGATGAAAGGAATGGTCTAGGTTGACGGCTATGAGACGTTGCATCAGAAGAAAGATCAGAACTTTTTGTGGGCCTCTCTTCTGATGAAGATTGCTTCATCACAACTGCATTCTGATAATAATGCAAAAAGAGTTAAACGATGAACTATGCAAACATGTATTAAGCATTGTCGATATGAGATAGTCACAAGTACTAAGCACAGACTTACATTATATCGTTGCATAGGCTCACCCCGGAACCTTTTTTGCCCTCTATCTTCTACTAATGACTTCTTCATTACAACTCATTATAGTAATATTGCAAACATAGTTACAACAGTGAACTATTCAAACATTTATTATGCAATGTAGATATAAGATAATAACAAGTTGCATAAATAAGACAATGTATGGAACTTGTACTAAGCACAGACTTACATCATAATGTTGCACATGGTCGCTACAGATCCTTTTTTGGCGACTATCTTCTAATGATGACTGCTTCATTACAATTGCATTCTGGTAATATTGCAAACATAGTCATAACAATTAACTATTCAAACATGTATTACGCAATGTAGAGATCAGATAACATCATGTAGCAGAAATAAGCACAAGATAAGATATGATACATGTACTAAGCACATACTGGCTCGCTGCAGGTCATTCTCTTGCGTGCACTAGTCGTGGTAGACATGCATGTCATTTTAGGTTCAGCCATCAGGTGAAATGCTAATCCTCCTGCTCCATTGTCCTTAATCTGTGTTTAGATATCACATTTAAGACCAAGTCAGCTGGTTTCAAATAACAAAAAACTTGAGCTGCCAAATGAATAAGACAATATTTACCAAATATCAGATTAAAACCAACTAGATGTTGCTTTGCATGAGATACGAATTTCAGATATTCAGATTTAGAGTAGGGTAATGCCAAGGTTTTCCACATAAAGTAAACTGGCATTAATAAGGACCAAATGTCAGGTTCAAATCACCTTCGCAGTTCTTCAAGACAAGCATATCAAATAGGCAGAAACATAGTAAAACATGAATGGCATTGCTATGGCAGGGTTCCAAGTGTTAATCTCTTGCATAAGGAACAATGCATATAGGTTATAGATAATAATGGAAGTAAACTGCCAAAATTATCAACCAAGAACTCAGATTCCAACCTTCCCTAGCGTCACCGCTGTTAATGTTGGATGTTCTAATAAGAGGTTCGCATGATCAATCCCTAGGAAAAATAACATTGACAAGTTAGTCTACGATAATACAAAGACCAGACATGCACGCAACAATAACTATACAAGTTGTGCGACAGGAGCATTCATGGAAAAAATAGCTATAAGCTAATGACGAGGTATAAGAGCAAGCAGATTGGAAATGCACATAGCATGATTATAAAAGCAGTGTGAGAATAGCAGGCACAAGAAAACAGCTAGCGGCTAGCGGTGAGCTAATGACGTGGTATAAGAACAACCAGATCCGAAAATGCCAATAACATGACTATAAAAGCAGTGCGACAATAGCATGCAGTACAAAAACAGCTGGCAGCAAATGAATGGGTATAATGCTATAAATATGTGGTTTTACACAGGTGTCAGTACAATGAACAGGATGGTAGCGACCGGATAATTCTTTTTTTACTGTACAATATTTAAACGAACTTCATGCGAAGCAACACATCAAGAAAGTTAATGGCATATGAGATCTGCAAATAACTACACAAAACATGGCTAAAGAAACACCGCGATCCAACGGGCCAGCGTACTAACCAAGCTGCGGCGGGGTGGACGGGGGCGGCAACTTGCATTCCAGGGGCGGCGAACGTGGGAAACGCTGAATCGACCCTGTTTCAGGAGAAGCGGGCGTTAGTGAAGCCGATCTGGTTAGCTGGCAAGGGATTTGGTGAAGTTGATACAGCCGCTGCGCCGAGGTAGTCGGTGGAATAGATCGGCTTCTGTAGAGGGGGATCCACGGTGAAGTAGACCCGGTTCCGTTGGAGAGGATCCGGTGCGTTGACAGGAAAGGCGTTGATTGCTACGTTGTGGATGAGTTCGGCGGAGAAGCAGATCCGTCGGTGGCGAGGTCGGCGGTGAAGCAGATCCGTCGGTGGCGAGGTCGGCGTTGAAGCAGATCCGTCGGTGGCGAGGGCGGCGGGGGAGCGGATCCTGTGAGTGGACAGCCAACACGATCAAGGCTACGCTGTGGAGGAGTATGCCGGCGGCGAAGCAGATCTAGTACTGTAGAGAGTCAGAGCTTTGGCGTGTGAGAGTATTTTTGAGCGAATGGTTGGTGGGTGGGTGTGGGCCTGTGGGGAGGGTTCGGGATCTAGCCAAGATATTTCATTGTTACCGAATGAGCCCTCCATGGTCGGTGGGTTGTAGCTTCCGGACCAGAGTTAAAAGGGTAAAACTAGTCACGGGATTTTCGAATGGATGCGGCGGGATGATTTGGCGCGGGCCGAAATTTTCAGTTTCAAGCTACGAGCAGAACGACAAAAAATAATGTTCTTCACCAGGGAGCTCTCATTTCTTCCTCTTCTCTTTCTCTCTCGAGTCTCTCCCACTCCCCCGGCCCGCTCCTCTCCCCCTTCTCTCCGGCGGCCTCGCCGGCCGGAGACGAGGCAGACTTCTCTCTTTATATCGTACACCTTCCCATCTAAATTAATTGATTCAACTTTCCTTAGACGTGTATGTATCTAGAGTAAAAACATGTGTGGATACATCCATATTTAGATAAGCAAATTTGAGTCAGCTAATTTGGATCCGAGGGAGTTAGTGTTGTTGTAAGCTTAGATCCGGTGTTTCCCATGAGGAGAATGGCGCAATGCAGTTGGGGATCTCGTCATCGGCTTCATATCTGGCCTATGGTGAATCTGGCGGATCAGATCTGGTGGATCTTGCCGGCCAAACCCCGATCTGGTGCCATCAAGGTGATGGCGCTAACGGTGAGGCTTGCTTTGGTCAGTGCTTCAGATCTGTCCAATGGGGAAGTCAAGCTGCTAACGTTCACAAGCTCGGGGCATACGACGGCGTCATCCATCTTGCCCGTGCACATCTTGGCCTTTCAGCGGCCCTTCTCAGAGCCAATATGCCGTTGTTGATGCCCTTCTTCTCCTTCGTCCTGGCGACTACCAGCGACAACGTCCCAAGTGGTGCGTCCCCGGTGACGGAGTTGCTGGAAAGGATGTGCAGCAGAGATCTGATGTGCAGTCGAGAAGGACTCGATTGCTTTTCTTCTATATGTTTTGGGGTCTTTTTTGTAAAGTTGCAGGTCCTATTAGTTATTGTCTAGTTCTTTTGGACCTCTATGTAATTTTTTGGACTAGTTTCCATTGGCACCGATAAACTTGAATTTTGACAAGTTCACGGGAAAAAATTCCTTTGCACATATGGCCTATCATGTATGAACATTCTTGAGATTTAAACTATATGTAATGGCCAGCACTTGCGCAAGGGGCTCGTCTAGTTCGCACTAGTTTCCATTAGCACCAATAAATTTGAATCTTGACAAGTTCTTCGAAGAAAAAATTGATTCACATATGGCCTATCATGTATGAACATTATTGGGATTCAAACTATACATAGATGGCCAACACGTGTGCAAGGGGGTCCTCTAATGTGCACTAGTTACCACTGGCACTGATAAATTTGAATCTTGACAAGTTCCCAGAAAAAATTGCTTCACACCTATGCCATATCATGTATGAACATTATTGGGATCTCACGGTATGATTGCTGCACCCCCATGGGGCTCTCACAGCGATCTGGACTTGCGGCCGTCCGATGCGCTGATGTGGCGCGCTCTCCGCCGTCCGTTCTGGCCAGGGCGCGCGGCCCTCCCGCGGACCCGAATTTTTATCCACGGGTCCTGAAAAGCCCGCTCGGCCCGGCGTCTCGCTAGCGCTCCACCAATCCCCACGTCGCCCACTCCTCTCCCCATTCGTCTCCTCCCTCGCGCCGCCTCTCCTCCTCTAGCTCCCACCAATCCCCACATCGCCCACGGAGGAGCTCTGCCTGGCCGCCCGCCTTGCGGCCCGCCGCCTCCGTGGCCTCGCCTCCGCCTCCGCTTCACAGTCCGCCGCCCGCCGAATCGCTCCTTCATAGTCCGCCGCCCACTGCTGGAGGCGAACTGCGGCGTCGATGGAGACGGGGAGGCGCGGTGAGTGCATAAATCGACCTAACCCCCACAGCCGCCGCGTCTGACTCGTCTCTTCCTCAGTCCCGCATCTCACCCCCTCTCCCGCCCATCTCATGCCATAGGAGGAGGAGCACATGCCACCGCAACGCGCCGCTGCTCGGGAGGGTCGTGAGGAAAAGGAGGAGCAGAGAGGGAGAAGGAGTGGTGAAAAGGTGATTGACGTAGGAAGAAGAGAGGCCCCGAGCAGCACAATGCATCTCCCTCCATCCCAGCTTCTCTTCGTCTCGCGCGGCGGCCGGCGGCCAGAATCTGCCCCTCCACCCAATCCCTCTTTATTTGGGGCAGAAGGAGGTCGTCGAAGGTGGTTCGAGCTCTCTCTCTCTCTCTCTCTCTCTCTTATGTGTGTGTGGGTGTGTGGGTGTGCCTGAATGTTGAGGTTCTCTTGCATCCAGATGTTTTTGTGATTCTGCTGCTGGTGAGGGAGATGGGAAGGGTGAGAAGAAAAGGTGAAGGAGATGGAAGAGGACACACCAGATCTGCTCTAATCAGGTGTGTTTCTTACTTCTGGTGAGGGAGATGACAAGGGGGAGAAGAAAGGGTGTGTGAGGAAGAAGAGGAGACCCAACGTCCGTTTCTCATGGTGATGCGCAGTCCTAACGCCGGAAAATTCGGGTACACATCCAGTATCATGAGGGTAAGTAATTCAGGATTGCTTACTTTTTTATGTTCTATTTTTAGAGAAGTTTACCGTTGGGTCATCCACTGGTTATCTTGCTAATTCTAATTTAGAGTCAAATAAGCACATAGGCAGTATAAATTTTGCCCTCATAGCTACGCCCTTTTGTGTTGTTTTAAGTGGTAAAGAAGAACTGGAGTTAGCTGAGAATGTGTTGATTTGTTCATGGAAAGGCGTTAGTAGGAAAAAAATTGTGAGATAAAGAAGTTTGTGGTGGGACCAAAGAAACACAATTACAGAAATCCCCTGAGTATATATTTGGATTCTATGTGACAAAAACCAGTATCTAAGTTAGGCTGATGCTCTTCTGTGGAAATATGTTCTCAGTATTTATGTGCGTGTACTCGTTGGCAGACACCGGTAAGATGCAATTAGGAATTCATTTGAGCTGCTATCCCCTTCATTAAGAAACCCACTGCTTCTTTATCTTTTACAGTGTTATACGATTTAGCAAGATAGCTACAGTCAGTGCTTACATGACCAAGTTTTGTCATTATTCTAATTCCTAAGTAGATTGAGAAACTGAATCTCCGCTACCCTTCAGATAGTGTTAGATGATTAAGTAATCAAGAGTGAAAATTATTGTTGTGTTGTACATTGCATTGTGTTGCTATCTGCCTAACTGGTGGTTGTTCGACTTTTGGTAGACCGATTGAGGTGTATTTGTATTTGGTCGTTGTAGTTTCTATTTGTTGGTTTCTATGGTCTGTTCAGTTTATGATGCATGGATGTACATTAAGGTTTATAAAGTGGTCTGTTGGATGATTTATCCATGCTTATGCCTCTATCATATTTTCCTATTTCATCTGTATTTACTGACTAAGTGTCTGTCTCTAGAACATTGGCATGACCATCCATGTCTCTTTTTCGCCTTTTTAGAGACTTTTCTTACTTCTGATCAGAGGTTGTACATCAATGAGGATCTTCCTAGGATCAACAAGCTGCGTACAAGGTAATTGGTGCATGTGTGCTCAGGGACTTAAATTTGTTCGTGTAATCGAGCCTGATTGTTCCTACTTCTCGTCTACAGGATACAAAACAGAGTCACTGATGTCCAGAGTATTCCACTCCAGCGCCTCAACTGAGCTTCTTCTCTTCTAATTAGTCAAGGTGTGAATCATTGCTGAGCGCCGAGATTTAAATGTGTGCCTCCATTTCATTCTACTTCTCCCAGTACCTTGCCTTTCTTTGTAAACATGTGGGAAATTTCTATTATTCATAACAAATTTGTTTAACTCTCCACTAGGTGTGGTTCTGCTGTCATAACAACCTTACATGCTGGTTATTTTGTATGCTCAAGTGTTGCCCATGGTTCAGGTAAAACACCATTGCTCCATCTTTGTGCCTGATGTCCTTGTTTCTGGTAAGGGTGCATCAGTGTGCATCAAAATAGATTAGTTCAGAGCTGTGTGACACCATATTTGTTTCGGTTGTATTCGTGATTGATTAGTGGTTGGTTCACTGCTGCATGTGCGAATTTTATGCTAAAATATTAGAACTATGGGTCTTCTTATATGATATTTTTACCAGTAACTTTTCCTTGCTTCAGTTATGTGCAATATGTATCCTCTTTTGATGTACATACACAAAGAAAACGCATGATTAAAAATTATTTTTTTATTGTTTATGCGTTTCATTTTATTGGGAATTAACACGAGGTACTAAGATATTGTTGTTCTAACTTTTTTTTATTTTGTAATATAATGCTTCATTCATTTTGTCTTGTAGTAGTTCACTATGCATATGGACTGATTGTTTGCTCTTGTATTTCTAGAATCTTCTTGGATGCATATGCAATACTTGGAGGGAGATCTGGCTGTTTCAGCTAGACAAATGAAGGCGCTGCTGCAGGAGGAGAAATAACATATGTTCTGTGGGCTGGCTGCGATTGCATCCAGTGTCGAGGTTTGCTCTTGAATTCCCCATTTTCTACTCTTGGCCCTTAATTGTGTCCATAGTTTGTACATTGACCCATAACATTGGAGCTGAGCTTTGATTTCCCGGTGGTTTAGATGATGCTGATGTTGAAAGCTGGTGCTAATCACTTCCGGACAATCGTTTTCGGACAGTGACCACACTTAGCACATTCAACATATGCCTCCTGCTATGAAAAAGTTCATCAATGCTCATGATTGATTTTTGTTTTTTTAACCCACACTATGTATCGACAGTTCCTTCTCTATATGAGAGCTTCTGCTATTTCTTGACTACGGTAGTTAGTACCTACTATATGGCTATATCAGAGCTCAATTCTTTCTTGCTACTGTAGGCTTGCTGCTGCTTTTTCTACTACATATCTCCTTGCTAATATCTCATAGGTTCCATGTACAGTTTTCTCGGTCATTCTTGGTCATATAATATATACACATTCGCTAGAACCATAAGTGCATGATGCATATACTATCAATAGTATGTATGTGTGGCGTACAGTCTGTAAAACGACACCAAGACATGCCGAAGTGCAGCTTACATACATGCGGTGGAGATATTTAACCCCCTTGTTTCTAACGTGGTTTAGTTTTGGCATAAAATGATTTTATGCACTGAATTGGTTGCTGTACAAGTAGTATGAAAAAGTTTAGGTCACTTTACTGCGATAATACATCTACGTTGACAAGTTAGTCTGAATATACTTTAATCTCTGACAGTAAGGAGTATTTTGTTAGAATACAGTATTCTTCCTAAGATAGTCAAATAGGCTGCTAAGAATATTTTTCTCGTTTCATCCCTTACATATTAGCAACTCTATTAAATGATGGTTGGTACCAATTAGCAAAACAATGTACGTAAAGAAAACTTGCTTTCATTAGCTCTATGTATTCACATCTGCCTCTTTTCTTGTCATCTGTAGTAGAGAAAGTTTGACTAAAATTGAATCAAACACTTAATACAGGTGCATTATCTAAAAAAAAATCTCAAGGCATTACAAGATAGTTGACAAGAATGTGCTAAACAGACTGCCTACAAGCTTCATCAACTACAAACATGACTCATCTTCATGAGTTGTATTGTATGCATAATTGCCTTCATCCATGATAAATGGTTATATGTACATGTTATGCTTTTCAGTATATATAGTGAAGTCATGTTGGCACATCTTTTATTACCGCAAGGTGCTTCTGTATCTAAATAGAGCTGTCTTTTTTTCAGAATTAACACTCAAACTATGTTAGTTACCACGACAGGGTTTTTATTTGAGTTTCCCTACATTTTAAATGCTAAGGACCAATATGGTACAGGAGGAGCTATTGAACTTTTGGATGTCAAAGGCCAGAGAAACATGTGTGCCGTTTTCCTATGGTTTATATATTTTCCTTTAAAAAAATGGCCCCATATTTTTCTCTCTTGCTGGCATTAATTTATTTTTGAAAAAAACATTGCAACTTCAGCGGTTTAAAAAACAGGTTAAAGAAAACATGTAATTCAGCGGCTTTCTTTACTGTAATTAATTTGAATTTTTTTATGGAAAGAGTTCAGAAAATAGGTTAGTTATAGCCTCTTGGCATGAACCAATGAAGATGATTAGTAATAGTTAAAACAATGTCGAGACAAATAAAAGGACCTTGTGTATGAATTAGTCGGTCTTTTGATGAGAGGTGTATGAATGTGATGCCTACTAGAATTGTAAAAGATCCATGATAAAGGTTCTCAAGTTTACTACTATTGTGCTTGGTGAATTTCACGACATGCAGGATACCACTAGAGCTAACTAAAAATAGTGGTTGGTGGTCATTATGACCTTGGTTTATTCTTCTTTTCATGGGCAATTATTAGTTTCCTTTGTTATTTAGTGAAGGTACTTCTGGGCCTTATTATATCACCCTATTACATATCTTATCACTCCAAGATCACAACCCTTGTCTTGCACAATAGTTTCTAACTTGTGCTCCTCATATTCTCTCTACACACTCATTAGCATGTCCGGTGTTTCTCATCTGAAAATGGATTCAGATCAGGTCATTTTTTATATCCACGTAAACTATTTTTTTTCATTTTTGTTTGTTTTCTTCGAGGTTCCCAAATCTTAGGTGATCATTGGATTTGAATTGAAAAAGAAAGAAATGCTTTATTAGATATATTTATATGGTCTTAGTAATAGTTATAAGCAAAGTTTGTGATGCCATCTTGTACTTCTTCAAATCTTGATCTATTATTTCTTCTACTTGAGGGATTATGAATTCATTATCATTAATTATTGTTCTTTCGAATGTGAACATAGTTCCATCATTGAAGTTTGGTGTTTCACAGGAAATCGAACATGTATTTTGCATTTTCGCTTAGTTGTTAAAGTAGTCAAATAATTACAATCTTCTATCTTTGTCTAGCAGGAGATGGTGTGGCAGGGAAGGGGCGCTGCAGGCTGCTGCTTAGCTCCATATCAGGTGGAGTGCGAGAAGATCTTTCCCCGCGTGGATAAGGCTACGTTGATCTATGTTTTCTTTGGCTCGGTATAGCAGAGTATGTACGTGCCACTACCTCTTCGTCTTCTTCTTTGCTAGATCAATCCATTTTGCATATATGCAGCCACCCATTGAAATGGTACACTGTGTTGCAATCCAGATGTAGAGGTACCTCTTGGAGGTTCGCAACAAGGACATGCCGGAGAACTGTTGGTCTTACAGAAGGTACATATGAGCAATTAACCCATTTGTTTGAATACTTTTATATTAGTAATTTCTTCTCTATGAAAGTTTAGAGGCCCTTAATTAGTTTCTTCCTGAAACCCATCTGTAAGCAGTTTCGTAGTTGAATCCCCACAAGTTTATTTTTAGTAATTAGTGTATAAATGACCAAGTTTTATATTTATTTTCAAAGTTTGAATTCAAAAGTTGGACATACTTTCAAGGCCACCTAATTCTCTAATCATGCTTTCCTTGTCTGCCTATTGAACAAATTAGTTATAGTCTTATAGACCAGTTCTACGAATCCATTTTTTTTTATCTTGGCAATACCCACTTTTCTGTACAGGTCATGGTTCATTATGTAGGTGGTTTCGTGTTCTCTTTTCAGGCTTACGTAGTTACTGAGTTGATCCGATGTGTTCTCCATTCCATGTTATGCAAAGACCTCTACACGTGCAGTTAACTTCTTCTTTTTTGGGCAAACATGTTATGCCTGTATTCACAGACCTAACAGAGGTTTCTTGTCCTTTGGCTTCTTGTACTGCATTATTTTTTTGTGGTTGGCACATTTTCCATCAATTATTCATGCCTGGATAATGATAGAACGTAATTTATTATGCTTTTGTCTACTTAGATTAGGTGGCCTAATATATTTTCAATTCCATGGCAGCAGCTTCATGTAGCACGTCGAGGTACCGATTAGAATTAGCCTGCAAGCTATGATGAAAAAACTGCGCCTTCCATGTCCTAAGTACGAAAGCCAGATTGTTGGAGGATCTTTTCCACCAAAATAATGTTTTACCCTTTTGCACACTTTCTTCGGACTTCCCTCCACCCAGAAGATGCCTTGAAAAAAACAACAAATCAAAGCTGTGGCAAAAACAATCTTTTGGATTTAAATAGGTCTTAAATTCCCATTCATGGTTTCCTCATGTTCTATGTTGCAGTAAGTTGTGATACATTCAGATTATAACACTGCAGTCTGTTGTTTGCACAGGACACTACTTCAAATAGCCCCTGGCTGATAACTCTATACCAAGGGCACTACCTATCTCCGGCGAAAGTGGAGTTCAGCAGGCGATGACTCGCTGCAACGGCGGTGCAGGGTGATATGGCTAGGCTGAAGGAAAGGTGGCAGTTACTCAAGAGAGAACCGTGGAGGCCTGAAAAACACCGGCTGCCAAAGATCATCTACGACTGCTGCCTGCTCACCAACATCACCATCGACTGTGAAGACTCCTGAAAATCCAAACAGGAACTGAGTGATTGTTGCCCTCAATCTGCTTACTGGTGTCTCTTCCTTTTTCTGCTTGACATGGAGCAAATTGTATCTACATGTCACATAATTGTAACCCGAATTTTTTGTTACTTTGGAGATGGCCTGCTTCGTTCGTTATTACTCGAACTTTTTGTTACCTTAATTGGTTCCAGTAAAACCTAAGAAACACACAATCATATTGGTAGTCTGTTTTTTTATTGCCATTATAAAAAATAAATTTTAGCACAAACTTTACGGGGTCGTGCGCCAAGGCGCACATCAAGAGCATCTCCAGTCGCGTCCCCCAAACCGTCCCCCAAAGGGATTTGGGGCGCGCCGGACAAAAAAAGCGTTCCAGCCGCGTCCCCCAAAGCCCTTTTTTGTCCGGCGCGCCCCCATTCGGTGTCCGGCGCCCCGAGCCCGTCCCCGTCCCACAGGGGACGCACCGGGGACGCCGGACACAACGAAAGCGAGGCGGGGAGTGGCGGGGCCGACCCGTCAGCCGGCACAATTAATTTAAACCTAACCGTCGCCTACCTCGCGACGGAAGTTATTGGCGCGCAGCGACGGTGCAGTTCCCGCAGAGGGCGCAGCGACGCGTCCCGTTGCGCCTAGCTCTGCGTGCCGGCGTTAATGAGCGCCACCGCTCCTCCGCCTCCCTCCGGCCTATAAAAAGGGGCGCCTCTCATCGTCCCTCTCACACACAAACCCTAGCGCCTCTCTCCCAAACCCTAGCCGCCACCATCTCTCAACAAGACTCGACGCTATGTCTGGTAGAGGCGGACCTCGCGGCCGCGGCCGTGGTCGTGGTCGTGGTCGTGGCCGCGGCATAGCTGAACGCTCGCCGTCGCCTTCCACGCCGCCGCCTTCATCATCGTCGGAGATGGACGTGGAGCCGGACGTCCTGTTCGAGTTCGTCCACGTCCTCAAGGGCGACCCGCGCGGCATTCAGAGGCTGCCGGACTCCTTCGCCGAGTACGTCGGCGGCGTACGCCCGCGCACGATGCATCTGCGGGAGCATTCGTGCGGCTACTGCGGTGGATCGTCAAGGCGATCTACGACGCGCGCGGCAAGATGTACCTCAACATCGGCTGGGAGAAGTTCGCGCGCCACCACAGCCTCCAAGCCGGCTTCATCCTCGTGTTCTCCTACTTCGGCAACGGGGACATGAAAGTCAAGGTCTTCGACGAGAGGCGCTGCCTCCGGGACTACCACGTCGACGGGGACTCCCACGACGACAGCACCGACGAGGAGGACGACTGAATGAGTGTTGTTTCTTCGCAGCGAATACGTGCACGGAGGTTTCTCGCCTGTTCGCCTCATCGGTAGAACCAACAAGGGCACCATCCTCCCGCTGGATTTTCCAGTTTAGGTGACTGGGTGTGCCCTCGAGTGTTCTTTCTTAGCAGCGAACACACGAAACCTTCGATGCACGGCCAGTGCTTCAGATCTGTCCAATGGGGAAGTCAAGCTGCTAACGTTCACAAGCTCGGGGCATACGACGGCGTCATCCATCTTGCCCGTGCACATCTTGGCCTTTCAGCGGCCCTTCTCAGAGCCAATATGCCGTTGTTGATGCCCTTCTTCTCCTTCGTCCTGGCGACTACCAGCGACAACGTCCCAAGTGGTGCGTCCCCGGTGACGGAGTTGCTGGAAAGGATGCGCAGCAGAGATCTGATGTGCAGTCGAGAAGGACTCGATTGCTTTTCTTCTATATGTTTTGGGGTCTTTTTTGTAAAGTTGCAGGTCCTATTAGTTATTGTCTAGTTCTTTTGGACCTCTATGTAATTTTTTGGACTAGTTTCCATTGGCACCGATAAACTTGAATTTTGACAAGTTCACGGGAAAAAATTCCTTTGCACATATGGCCTATCATGTATGAACATTCTTGAGATTTAAACTATATGTAATGGCCAGCACTTGCGCAAGGGGCTCGTCTAGTTCGCACTAGTTTCCATTAGCACCAATAAATTTGAATCTTGACAAGTTCTTCGAAGAAAAAATTGATTCACATATGGCCTATCATGTATGAACATTATTGGGATTCAAACTATACATAGATGGCCAACACGTGTGCAAGGGGGTCCTCTAATGTGCACTAGTTACCACTGGCACTGATAAATTTGAATCTTGACAAGTTCCCAGAAAAAATTGCTTCACACATATGCCATATCATGTATGAACATTATTGGGATTCATATTATATATAGATGGCCAACACTTGTGCAAGGGGGTCCTCTAATGTGCACTAGTTTCCATTAGGACAGATAAATTTGAATCTTGACAAGTTCTCGGAAAAAATAGCTTTACACATATGCCCTATCATGTATGAACATTATTGGGATTCAAACTATATATAGATGGCCAATACTTGCGCAACGGGGTCCTCTAGTGTGCACTAGTTTCCATTAGCACTGATAAGCTTGAATTTTGACAATATATTCAAGAGACTTGTTTCGCGATTGTTTGCCTATATCATGCATATATGAACATTTTTGGGATTCAAACTTTATATATGGCCAACACTTGCGAAAAGGGGGTTCCCTCTAATTAATGTGCACTAGCTAGATTCCATTAGCACCGATAAACTTGAATTTTGACAAGTTCTCAAAAAACTTGCTTCACGATATAATATGGCATATACCGCATGTGTATAAACATTCATGTGATTCAATCTATAGATGATGGCAAACACACTTGCGCAAGGGTCGGGGTCCTCTAATGTGTGCAATAGTAGTTTCGATTAGCATCGATAAAGTTGTATTTAATTTTGGAAGTTCTAAAAAAACTTGCATATGGCTGACCATGTATGAACATTCATGGGATTCAAACTAAATGACCAACAATTGTGCATCAAGGGGGTCATCTATAAATATGTACACTAGTGTACATTTAGCATAGGTAAACCTGAATATATATATATATATATATATATATATATTTCGAAGAGTTCTCGAAAAAACTTGCTTCCCGATATATGGCCTATAGCAATATATATACCATGCATGCATATATTTGTATATATATTTGACCATATTAATTCTTGGGGATTTGATGACCCATAAGTATAGAGGATCGCAACAGTCTTCGAGGGAAGTAAAACCCAAATTTATTGATTCGACACAAGGGGAGACAAAGAATACTTATAAGCCTTAACAACTGAGTTGTCAATTCAGCTGCACCTGGAAAAGCACTAGTAACAGGGGTGATGTGAAAGCAGCAGTAATATGAGAGCAATAGTAACAGTAATACAGAGGCAATGGCACCAGAAAATAGTTGATACTATGATGGCGTGTATTTCACACGTTCGTTGGGCAACCCCAAGAGGAAGGTATGATGCGCACAGCAGCAAGTTTTCCCTCAGAAAGAAACCAAGGTTTATCGAACCAGGAGGAGCCAAGAAGCACGTTGAAGGTTGATGGCGGCGGGATGTAGTGCGGCGCAACACCAGGGATTCCGGCGCCAACGTGGAACCTGCACAACACAACCAAAGTACTTTGCCCCAACGACGAAACAGTGAGGTTGTCAATCTCACCGGCTTGCTGTAACAAAGGATTAACCGAATTGTGTGGATGATGATTGTTTGCAGAGAAAACAGTAAAACAAGTATTGCAGCAGATTTGTATTTCAGTATTAAAGAATGGACCGGGGTCCACAGTTCACTAGAGGTGTCTCTCCCATAAGATAAAAGCATGTTGGGTGAACAAATTACAGTCGGGCAATTGACAAATAGAGAGGGCATAACAATGCACATACATGTCATGATAAGTATAGTGAGATTTAATTGGGCGTTACGACAAAGTACATAGACCGCCATCCAACTGCATCTATGCCTAAAAAGTCCACCTTCAAGTTATCGTCCGAACCCCTTCCAGTATTAAGTTGCAAAGCAACAGACAATTGCATTAAGTATGGTGCGTAATGTAATCAATAACTACATCCTCGGACATAGCATCAATGTTTTATCCCTAGTGGCAACAGCACAACACAACCTTAGAACTTTTCATCACTCGTCCCAGGTGTCAATGCGGGCATGAACCCACTATCGAGCATAAATACTCCCTCTTGGAGTTACTAGCATCAACTTGGCCAGAGCCTCTACTAATAACGGAGAGCATGCAAGATCATAAACAACACATATGCAATAACTTGATAATTAACATAACATGGTATTCTCTATCCATCGGATCCCGACAAACACAACATAGAGTATTACGAGATAGATGATCTTGATCATGTTAGGCAGCTCACAAGATCCAACAATGAAGCACAATGAGGAGAAGACAACCATCTAGCTACTGCTATGGACCCATAGTCCAGGGGTGAACTACTCACTCATCACTCCGGAGGCGACCATGGCGGTGTAGAGTCCTCCGGGAGATGAATCCCCTCTCCGGCAGGGTGCCGGAGGAGATCTCCGAATCCCCCGAGATGGGATCGGCGGCGGCGGCGTCTCGGTAAGGTTTTCCGTATCGTGGTTTTTCGCCTCGGGGGTTTCGCAACGGAGGCTTTAAGTAGGCGGAAGGGCAGAGTCGGGGGCCGACGAGGGGCCCACACCACGAGGCGGCGTGGGCCCCCTTGGCCGCGCCGCCATGTGGTCTCGGCCACCTCGTGGCCCCACTTCGTATGCTCTTCGGTCTTCTGGAAGGTTCATGGCGAAATAGGCCCCTGGGTCTTGATTTCGTCCAATTCCGAGAATATTTCGTTACTAGGATTTCTGAAACCAAAAACAGCAGAAAACAAGAATCGGCACTTCGGCATCTTGTTAATAGGTTAGTTCCGGAAAATGCATGAATATGACATAAAGTGTGCATAAAACATGTAGGTATCATCAATAATATGGCATAGAACATAAGAAATTATCGATACGTCGGAGACGTATCAAGCATCCCCAAGCTTAGTTCTGCTCGTCCCGAGCAGGTAAAACGATAACAAAGATAATTTTTGAAGTGACATGCCATCATAACCTTGATCATACTATTTGTAAACATATGTAGTGGATGCAGCGATCAAAACAATGGTAATGACATGAGTAAACAAGTGAATCATAAAGCAAAGACTTTTCATGAATAGTACTTCAAGACAAGCATTAATAAGTCTTGCATAAGAGTTTACTCATAAAGCAATAAATCAAAGTAAAGGTATTGAAGCAACACAAAGGAAGATTAAGTTTCAGCGGTTGCTTTCAACTTGTAACATGTATATCTCATGGATAATTGTCAACATAGAGTAATATAACAAGTACAATATGCAAGTATGTAGGAATCAATGCACAGTTCACACAAGTGTTTGCTTCTTGAGGTGGAGAGAGATAGGTGAACTGACTCAACATAAAAGTAAAGAGAAAGGTCCTTCAAAGAGGAAAGCATCGATTGCTATATTTGTGCTAGAGCTTTTATTTTGAAAACATGAAACAATTTTGTCAACGGTAGTAATAAAGCATATGAGTTATGAAAGTTATATCTTACAAGTTGCAAGTCTCATGCATAGTATACTAATAGTGTCCGCACCTTGTCCTAATTAGCTTGGACTACCGGATCTTTGCAATGCACATGTTTTAACCAAGTGTCACAATGGGGTACCTCCATGCCGCCTGTACAAAGGTCTAAGGAGAAAGCTCGCATTTTGGATTTCTCGCTTTTGATTATTCTCAACTTAGACATCCATACCGGGACAACATGGACCACAGATAATGGACTCCTCTTTAATGCATAAGCATGTGGCAACAATTACTATTCTCATATGAGATTGAGGATATATGTCCAAAACTGAAACTTCCACCATGAATCATGGCTTTAGTTAGCGGCCCAATGATCTTCTCTAACAATATGCATGCTCCAACCATAAAGGTGGTAGATCTCTCTTACTTCAGACAAGACGGACATGCATAGCAACTCACATGATATTCAACAAAGAATAGTTGATGGCGTCCCCAGAAACATGGTTATCGCACAACAAGCAACTTAATAAGAGATAAAGTGCATAAGTACATATTCAATACCACAATAGTTTTTAAGCTATTTGTCCCATGACCTATATATTGTAAAGGTGAATGATGGAATTTTAAAGGTAGCACTCAAGCAATTTACTTTGGAATGGCGGATAAATACCATGTAGTAGGTAGGTATGGTGGACACAAATGGCATAGTGGTTGGCTCAAGGATTTTGGATGCATGAGAAGTATTCCCTCTCGATACAATGTTTAGGCTAGCAAGGTTATTTGAAACAAACACAAGGATGAACGGTACAGCAAAACTCACATAAAAGACATATTGTAAACATTATAAGATTCTACACCGTCTTCCTTGTTGTTCAAAACTCAATACTAGATGTTATCTAGACTCTAGAGAAACCAAATATGCAAACCAAATTAGCAAGATCTAAGTGTTTCTTCATTAATGGGTGCAAAGTATATGATGCAAGAGCTTAAACATGAGCACAACAATTGCCAAGTATCAAATTATCCAAGACATTTTAGAGTTACTACATGTAGCATTTTCCAATTCCAACCATATAACAATTTAACGAAGAAGAAACTTCGCCATGAATACTATGAGTAGAGCCTAAGGACATACTTGTCCATATGCTACAGCGGAGCGTGTCTCTCTCCCATAAAGTGAATTCTAGGATCCATTTTATTCAAACAAAACAAAAAACAAAAACAAACCGACGCTCCAAGCAAAGTGCATAAGATGTGACGGAATAAAAATATAGTTTCGGGGAGGAACCTGATAATGTTGTCGATGAAGAAGGGGATGCCTTGGGCATCCCCAAGCTTAGACGCTTGAGTCTTCTTAGAATATGCAGGGGTGAACCACCGGGGCATCCCCAAGCTTAGAGCTTTCACTCTCTTTGATCATATTGCATCATACTCCTCTCTTGATCCTTGAAAACTTCCTCCACACCAAACTCGAAACAACTCATTAGAGGGTTAGTGCACAATAAAAATTCACATGTTCAGAGGTGACACAATCATTCTTAACACTTCTGGACATTGCATAAAGCTACTGGATATTAATGGATCAAAGAAATTCATCCAACATAGCAAAAGAGGCAATGCGAAATAAAAGGCAGAATCTGTCAAAACAGAACAGTCCGTAAAGATGGATTTTATTAGGCCACCAGACTTGCTCAAATGAAAATTCTCAAATAGAATGAAAGTTGCGTACATATCTGGGGATCATGCACGTAAATTGGCTTAATTTTCTGAGCTACCTACAGGGAGGTAGACCCAGATTCGTGACAGCAAAGAAATCTGTAACTGCGCAGTAATCCAAATCTAGTACTTACTTTTCTATCAAAGACTTTACTTGGCACAACAAAACTCAAAACTAAGATAAGGAGAGGTTGCTACAGTAGTAAAAAACTTCCAAGACTCAAATATAAAACAAAAATACTGTAGTAAAAACATGGGTTGTCTCCCATAAGCGCTTTTCTTTAACGCCTTTCAGCTAGGCGCGAAAAGTGTAACTCAAGTAACATCAAGAGATGAAGCATCAACATCATAATTTGTTCTAATAATAGAATCATAAGGTAACTTAATTCTCTTTCTAGGGAAGTGTTCCATACCTTTTTTGAGAGGAAATTTATATTTAATATTACCTTCCTTCATATCAATAGTAGCACCAACGGTTCGAAGAAAAGGTCTTCCCAATATAATGGGGCAAGATGCATTGCATTCAATATCCAAGACAACAAAATCAACGGGGAAAAGGTTATTGTTAACCATAATATGAACATTATCAACTATCCCCAAAGGTTTCTTTTTAGCATTATCAGCGAGATTAACATCCAGATAACAGTTTTTCAATGGTGGCAAGTCAAGCATATCATAGACTTTTTTAGGCATAACAGAAATACTTGCACCAAGATCACATAAAGCATTACAATCAAAATCTTTGACTCTAATTTTAATGATGGGCTCCCAACCATCCTCTAGCTTCCTAGGAATAGAAGTTTCAAGTTTTAGTTTCTCTTCTCTAGCTTTTATGAGAGCGTTTGTAATATGTTTTGTGAAAGCCAAGTTTACGGCGCTAGCATTGGGACTATTAGCAAGTTTTTGTAAGAACTTTATAACTTCAGAGATGTGGCAATCATTAAAATCTAAATCATTACAATTTAAAGCAATGGGATTATCATCCCCAAAGTTGGAAAAAATTTCAGCAGTTTTATCACAGGCAGTTTTAGCAGTTTCAGGTAATTTTGCGCGCTTTGCACTAGGAGTAGAAACATTGCCAACACCAATTATTTTACCATTAATAGTAGGAGGTGCAGCAACATGTGAATCATTAGCATTGCTAGTGGTGGTAATAGTCCAAACTTTAGCTACATTTTTCTCTTTAGCTAGTTTTTCATTTTCTTCTCTATCCCACCTAGCACGCAGTTCAGCCATTAATCTTATATTCTCATTAATTCTAACGTGAATGGCATTTGCTGTAGTAACAATTTTATTTTCAATATCCCTATTAGGCATAACTTTCGATTTCAAAAGATCAACATCAGAGGCAAGACTATCAACTCTAGAAACAAGAATATCAATTTTATTGAGCTTTTCCTCAACAGATTTGTTAAAGGCGGTTTGTGTACTAATAAATTCTTTAAGCATGGCTTCAAGTCCAGGGGGTGTATTCCTATTATTGTTGTAAGAATTCCCATAAGAATTAGCATAACCGTTACCATTATTATAAGGATATGGCCTATAGTTATTACTAGAATTGTTCCGATAAGCATTGTTGTTGAAATTATTATTTTTAATGAAGTTTACATCAACATGTTCTTCTTGGGCAACCAATGAAGCTAATGGAACATTATTAGGATCAACATTAGTCCTATCATTCGCAAGCATAGACATAATAGCATCAACCTTATCATTCAAGGAAGAGGATTCTTCAACAGAATTTACCTTCTTACCGTGTGGAGCTCTTTCCGTGTGCCATTAAGAGTAATTAACCATCATATTATCAAGGAGCTTTGTTGCTTCACCAAGAGTGATGGACATAAAGGTACCTCCAGCAGCTGAATCCAATAAATTCCGCGAAGAAAAATTTAGTCCTGCATAGAAGGTTTGGATGATCATCCAAGTAGTCAGTCCATGGGTTGGGCAATTTTTAACCAGAGATTTCATTCTTTCCCAAGCTTGAGCAACACATGTTCATTATCCAATTGTTTAAAATTCATTATGCTACTCCTCAAAGATATAATTTTAGCAGGGGGATAATATCTACCAATAAAAGCATCCTTGCATTTAGTCCAGGAATCAATACTATTCTTAGGCAGAGATAGCAACCAATCTTTAGCTCTTCCTCTTAATGAGAAAGGAAACAATTTTAATTTTATAATGTCACCATCTACATCTTTATACTTTTGCATTTCACACAATTCAACAAAATTATTGAGATGGGCAGCGAGCATCATCGGAACTAACACCGGAAAATTGCTCTCTCATGACAAGATTCGAGTAAAGCAGGTTTAATTTCAAAGAATTCCGCTGTAGTAGCAGGTGGAGCAATAGGTGTGCATAAGAAATCATTATTATTTGTGCTAGTGAAGTCACACAACTTAGTATTTTCAGGGGTAGCCATTTTAGCAATAGTAAATAAAACAAACTAGATTAAGTAAATGCAAGTAAACTATTTTTTTTGTGTTTTTGATATAGCAAACAAGATAGTAAATAAAGTAAAGCTAGCAACTAATTTTTTTGTGTTTTGATATAATGCAGCAAACAAAGTAGTAAATGAAATAAAGCAAGACAAAAACAAAGTAAAGAGATTGAGAAGTGGAGACTCCCGTTGCAGCGTGTCTTGATCTCCCCGGCAACGGCGCCAGAAAATATGCTAGTTGCCGGGGTCCGGTGTGTGTGTGCCGTTTACCTTTCCTCCCCGGCAACGGCGCCAGAAAATATGCTTGATGGCTTGTATTTCACACGTTCGTTGGGCAACCCCAAGAGGAAGGTATGATGCGCACAGCAGCAAGTTTTCCCTCAGAAAGAAACCAAGGTTTATCGAACCAGGAGGAGCCAAGAAGCACGTTGAAGGTTGATGGCGGCGGGATGTAGTGCGGCGCAACACCAGGGATTCCGGCGCCAACGTGGAACCTGCACAACACAACCAAAGTACTTTGCCCCAACGAAACAGTGAGGTTGTCAATCTCACCGGCTTGCTGTAACAAAGGATTAAACGAATTGTGTGGATGATGATTGTTTGCAGAGAAAACAGTAAAACAAGTATTGCAAGCAGATTTGTATTTCAGTATTAAAGAATGGACCGGGGTCCACAGTTCACTAGAGGTGTCTCTCCCATAAGATAAAAGCATGTTGGGTGAACAAATTACAGTCGGGCAATTGACAAATAGAGAGGGCATAACAATGCACATACATGTCATGATAAGTATAGTGAGATTTAATTGGGCATTACGACAAAGTACATAGACCGCCATCCAACTGCATCTATGCCTAAAAAGTCCACCTTCAAGTTATCGTCCGAACCCCTTCCAGTATTAAGTTGCAAAGCAACGGACAATTGCATTAAGTATGGTGCGTAATGTAATCAATAACTACATCCTCGGACATAGCATCAATGTTTTATCCCTAGTGGCAACAACACAACACAACCTTAGAACTTTCTCGTCACTCGTCCCAGGTGTCAATGCAGGCATGAACCCACTATCGAGCATAAATACTCCCTCTTGGAGTTACTAGCATCAACTTGGCCAGAGCCTCTACTAATAACGGAGAGCATGCAAGATCATAAACAACACATATGCAATAAATTGATAATTAACATAACATGGTATTCTCTATCCATCGGATCCCGACAAACACAACATAGAGTATTACAGATAGATGATCTTGATCATGTTAGGCAGCTCACAAGATCCAACAATGAAGCACAATGAGGAGAAGACAACCATCTAGCTACTGCTATGGACCCATAGTCCAGGGGTGAACTACTCACTCATCACTCCGGAGGCGACCATGGCGGTGTAGAGTCCTCCGGGAGATGAATCCCCTCTCCGGCAGGGTGCCGGAGGAGATCTCCGTAATCCCCCGAGATGGGATCGGCGGCGGCGGCGTCTCGCAAGGTTTTCCGTATCGTGGTTTTTCGCCTCGGGGTTTCGCGACGGAGGCTTTAAGTAGGCGGAAGGGCAGAGTCGGGGGCTGACGAGGGGCCCACACCACGGGCGGCGCGGGCCCCCCTTGGCCGCGCCGCCATGTGGTCCGGCCACCTCGTGGCCCCACTTCGTATGCTCTTCGGTCTTCCGGAAGGTTTGTGGCGAAATAGGCCCCCGGGTCTTGATTTCGTCCAATTCCGAGAATATTTCGTTACTAGGATTTCGAAACCGAAAACAGCAGAAAACAGACAACTTGCACTTCGGCATCTTGTTAATAGGTTAGTTCCAGAAAATGCACGAATATGACATAAAGTGTGCATAAAACATGTAGGTATCATCAATAATATGGCATAGAACATAAGAAATTATCGATACGTCGGAGACGTATCATACTACTTCTAATGGCATATAGGACCGAGTGAGTATTTGATGATGAAAGATGGACCGGGGTTCCCAGCTATCTAATGTTTTGGGTCCATATTCAGAGAGTTCATGACGAGAACTCTGGCCTTGTCAAATTCAATTATTAGTAGAATCCAGTGGAACCTGCGGACACGTTACATGCACAGTCATGCATAACTCATCGATTAGACATAACAAAAGAGAACGTGCACAAGACAGAAACACTCACCTAAAATGGTAAGGAAATAGAATTTCACTTTTGAGTTTTATAAATGGAAAAAAGTATGCGTTGTGCCGCTGGAGCCACCCGACGGAAACGGGCGTGCGGTCGATTTCGACCATTTAGGCCGTCGTAAAAGGATGCGACGTCCGAAATGCATCGCCGCGCTGGAGATGCCCTTAGATGTGATCTTGGCCCAGAATCAGCCAATGCATGGCGTTAAAATTTATGGGCCTTTGATTGATTGGGCTAGATTCAATATACAAATAAATTGGTAGCATGTGGTTGGACTGGGTTGGTGAAACTTTAGTCCCACCTTGCCAACATAGAAGGATGTCATCTGGGTATTTCCCCGATTTCAACCTCCTTATCAGGGGAGCGTATGCCCTTGCGTGAATATTTGCGACTTATGATTTTTTCTAGAAATAATTTTTTTAAAATGATTATTTAGGGACGTGTTTGAAACTGCTACCGTCCATAGATCGTTTTATTTGAAACCAGAAATGAGAAGCTTGTTGTTGACAGCTTACCTTTATGCATTTCACTCTTCTTTCAGGCTATAGCTTTTACTTGACAGCTTACCTTTATGCATTTTCAGTACTTGCCACATTACCTATTGTTTAGTGTCTGATACTTGAGAGAGGTACATATATGAGTGCTATTGGTGGACATCTCCATGCTCCATCGACGTGTGCCGCTGGTGCCCCTGGTTCTTGTGATTGCAAGATGTGTGGGTTTTTAGGGAAATTGCAGGAGATAGTTTGGTTTGTGTGATTGTAGAACCCTAATTTTACATGAAAGACTCGAAGGACCAAATTATTGACTGTGGTTGTCATTGCTATAGATAGATTACTTGTATTAGGACCAAATTATACTGATCTGCCGTTTTCTGTACATTATGCCCTACTTGAAACCAATAAGCCAACCTGAGCCAGATGTGGGTACAGTATGAATTTCAACTTATTTCTACAACTTTAACACCAATAATACTCAATTTTCCATCTGTTCAAGGATGTTTACATGTTGAATATATTAGCAAATTTCTCTATGATTTAATCAAAGAAAATAGTAGATAAAACATGATAAAAAGTTTGAGATTAAACTAGTCATGCAAATCACCATAGAGTAAAGGAGCAACAAGTCTAAACTGATTGATAAGAGCAATATGTTTTCTGACAATGAGCCTGAACATGTTGCTAGGAGAAGGAAGAGCATCATGATCTCATAAAAAGAAGGCAAGAACACATACGGTCCAGAAGAGGAACCAGCGTTGGCGTTGTCGCTGTTGAGAGCCATGTCGCTGAAGAGGTTGCTGATGTCGGGGAAGAAGTCGTCGTTGGGGAAGTAGTCGTAGGCTTCCGTGTCGATGTTGAAGCCAGCAATCGCCCTAGAGCGCTCCCCAAAAACCTTATCGCCTCTCTCCCGTACAGGATCACCAGAGACGGGGTTCCGGAGGTCTGCTGTCCCGTCCAGCGGTGCACGCCGGTAGACGGGATGGAAAAGTCTTGAGCAGCGACGCAAATCTCTGGAACCGAGTGGTAGGCGCATATGGTGCTGTGCTCGTAGTGTCTCTCTGGAGAGGAGCGGCCCCTTTTATAGGCACAGAGAGAGGAGCCGAACAAGTCACGCGAGGAGATGAAACGAAGGGTCGGGGAGGTGAACCGAACAGGCAGTAGCCGAAGCTGAACAAAAACCCACTGAAAAACGTTCCAGATTCTTGCGTCTGTTCATATACCCGTTCATGAGTGGCAATAAGAAAGAGAGAGAGCCTATCGGCTCGAGTAATTCCCGCAATCCGCGGCGCGACGTGTCGAGGCGAGCAGCGTCGTCGGAGGAGGAGCGCGTGTGGTCAGCTCCTATTTCGTCATATTATTTCTCTCTTACAAATGGTACGAAGAGCTCCCATATAAGTTGCTCCAACTCTTCTTCAACTAGCAATGTGGGACTAAACTTTTGTCCCACCCCCTACCATGTATGAATGGGCCAAGTGGGACTCTAGGATTTATTAGGAATTTTTAGAATATTTATTGTGCTGATCCACTATGGACCAAAATTCCAACAGTACATTGCAAGGAATTATAGCTCATCTTAAGTTTTTCTCATTTAAGCACCAGCCCATGTCATACACATGGTAAATGAGTGATCTGTTGATCAATGCGAAACAAGTGTACGAGATGCTGAATAATATATATTATATGTAGCTTGACTGATAATTTCGCTTCCCATAAACGGCGTCGGATCAAGCGTTTGGGGCACGCCTTCGCTTCGTGTCGCGTATGGGGCGCGTCGTTGTCCAGTCGCGACCCCCAAACGCGTCCCCTAAATATTAAAATAACTCATTTTATTTTTCTTTTTTCATTTTCATTTGAATAGAGAGAAGAAATTTGTAGGTACAATCCAGATTTTCAAAGTAGTGCAGCATATTGAAACAAATTAAACATAAAAACTGTGAACAAATATGTTGAAACAAATTTTTAAACTGCTTCTTCTTTGATGGCTCTGCCTTGTCGTCCTCACGAAGAGGTAGTGGCCTTCGACGCATCCAGTAGCTTGTGTCCCCCTCCGACGAGTAGTCCTTGGTGTATTCTTCGTCGTTCGTGCTCGCCGGCTACGCCTCCGCCTTCGCCTTCACCTTTGTCCGGGCCCTTGGCTCCTTCTTTCCCGCCTCCGCCTCCAGTCGTCTCCACCTGGCATCTCCATCCTATTCATCTTCCTCCTCATGGCCATCATCGGCGATGGCCTCCCCCTCCTCCTCATGGCCGTCATCGGCGACGGCCTCCTCCTCCTGGCTGTCATCCGCATGCCACTCCTCCTCCTGGACGTCCGTCATCGGGGAACTAGAGCTGTTAGGCGTGGCAGCTCTTTCTCACCAATGGCGCCATCTCGGCTGCTTGCCCTCGCTATCGGTGTCCGATGGCAAAAGGAGGTTGCTCATAGTTAGAGAGGAGAGGTTTCTCACTCCTAGAGATGAAGGGCGACGGCCGGTTGGTGATCGGAATGCGCAGACGTAGGGGTCTTACTGAGCAGGGATGAATGGCGGCGCAGAAATCGAAGAGAGCTGCGGTTGCTTTTCCGCGGAGTTTGCGCTCCATTCTGGCGGTCCGCGCGGTGATCGACATGGTTGCTACAGCCGCGGTTCCCCTTCCCGGTAACTGCACCGTCGTTGCGCGCCAATAATAGCTCCGTCGCGAGGTAGGTGATGGTTAGGCGTCGTTCGTGTGTCAATGACGCGTCGGGCCCGCCACTCCCTGCCTCGCTTCTCGCTCTGTCTGGCGCGCCCGAAACATCCCCTATGAAGCGGAGACGGGTTCGGGCGTCGGACACCGTATTGGGCCACGCCGGGCGGAAGGAGGCTTTGAAGCGCGCGACTGGGGCCGAAAAAATATCTGGCGCTCCCCAAAAACTTTTGGGGGACGCGACTAGAGATACTCTTACACACATGCGCAACTAGGCTTACAGCATCTCTAGCAGAGCCCTTATTCTTCGGAACTGAAAAAACGAAGTTCAGTCTCCCGAAAAGCAAAATGCGAGCAGTTTAGGAGGTGGCGCAGAACAACACATTCAAATTTTGCCGGTAAACTGATCATCGCAAACAAATTTAAAAGTAAAATTCAAACACAGTAGTTGCATATTTCGATAGCCATGATCACAAAAGAGACTACATTTGCGGTGGTCGTTGGTGACCAGCTCCTAAACTTAACTAATTTCGCCCTGTGGCAACCTACTGGACGCGCGGCGGAGGACAACGCCGTCGGCGGCCTACTCCGAGTCGAGGTCAATGACATCCTGCTTCACGCGGCGGACGGCCGCCTCCTTCTGCGCCGCCTCGTAAGCGCGCACGGCACAGACGGCTTCCGCCTCCTCGCGGCGGAAGCGCGCGCGAGCCTCGGCCTTAGAGATGACGGAGACCTATTGGATCGTCGTCACCTTCTCCTCGTCGTTGACGACGTAGTCCCCTGAACGGAGGACGGTGCGCACCGGCACCTCCTCCTCCTCCTCCCTACTGCTGTCGGCGAGTGGCGGCGCTAGCGCACGGCCGTACACGCCGGAGGAGGACCCCTCGCCGCTATTGACGTAGCGGGCGAGTTTCCCCGGCTGCGTCAGGCCCCAGTTGGTCCAGCGCCGCGCGCTGCGCTTCCGAGCGTCTTCCGAGCGGTTCCATTTCTGCCGCACGGCCACATAGTGGAAGACGGGGGGCGCGGCGGCGAGTTGCTCCCGCCAATCCGCCCACCTCCCCTCCCGCCGCTGCCCGCACCAGCCATGCGGTCACGGTGGTGGTGGGGGAAGTGGAGAAGCGGCGGTGGCGGCTCCGCGATTGCTCGCTGGAAGTCCAAGCGCCTGCGCGGCGGAGAAAGTGGACGCGGCGACGGGAGTAGGGTTCCTCCGCAGCATGTATTTATACAGGTCGACGCTCACGTTTCTCGGGCTCTCGAGAAAATTTTACGGGCCGGCCAACCGATTCGGGCTCCGTTTTGCGCCGGTTTCGGCCCGAACCCGTAAATCCGCCGGAAAAATTCAGTTCCGGCGGCGGCATTTACGGGTTCTGTTAGAGATGCTCTTAGCGATAGAAATATTTCACTGTTCAAACAAGAGATGGAATCTTGAGAACTCAGTGTAAACAGTGAGCTAATGCATAGATTTGTCAGCCAAGGACTTCTCTGTTTCTCGTGGCATCAATCTAGACTTTGCCAGTCTCGTGTGCACAGCTAGCACCCAGAGCCTTTGCGTACAGAAATGATAACCTTCTAATACGTTGATTATGGTGGAATATTGTAGGCAACCAGATTAACTAGCCGGCTATTGTAACCTTCCATTTTTATTAGGAGATCATGCAGGAAGAAAAGCAGCGATGCAGTGGAGAAAATCAATTTGGGCTCGAGATAATGAAACTGGTCAAAACCTGCAGCATGTTTGGCGGGATCAGATTCCTGAATCCGTTGCTCAGTTTGTGCTGAACCACCAACACGAAGCCAACAACCTAGCCTAAAAGCCTGGATTCCATCGACGTAATTTAACACAGGTAAACACCAAAGATGAGTAGCAAAACAGACTATATATGAGATGAGTTTCTCAATTTATTCTACAGAGTACAAACACTACTCTGTCTAGAAGGGGTCTAAACAGCATACATCAAGATGGCAACGCGCAAAGTCTTGAGAAATGGAATTCATGCATGGACAAAAAGCTCATGCCAGCCTTCATATCCTGCTACTGATTTCATTCAGTCATCTGAACGGTCGATTGTCGGTGGCGTTGTGCTGACAGGAGCCTGCTCATTGTTCTTGCATTCCTCTTTGGCAGGCACTGAATTCACCGGCTCAGTATCTCCATTCGGGGTAGAGTTGCCTTCCTGGCTGCTGCCGTCAGAATACCCAATTAGGGGACCAGATCCTCTAGCCTTACGTTCAGCCCACTTCAGCACATTTTTAGACTTCAGAACATTTGTAAGATCAACTCTGGGACGTTTGGCATCAGGGATCGCACCGTCAGCAACAGTAATGCCACCTCCCTCCTGACTGTAATGCAGGCTCACCTTGTCTGCAGCTGGTTTTGGCGGTTCCATCTTACAAGACTGCAGTCCTAGCTCCTCAATGGAGCAATGGAGGATCGTCTTCTGCGGAGCTGGCTTTGCAGCTTCATCTTCAACTTTCTGCATATCTGGTTCTGACCCAACTTGATTTTCCAGTACATAAGGAAGCGGCAATCGAGTCGCGACATCTTTTCTGGGCGGAAAACTGAGCCATCTATCACCAACCCACTCGAATGAGCGCCGCAGGTCCCCCTCGACGATCTCCCTAACTATCCGCTCTCCTGTAAAATTTGAAAAACATGAAAACGTTTTGCTAACAAACTGAATACTAGAGGAGCACAAGGGAAATAAGATCACATGACAAACAGAAGTATTAGTCACCTGGGAAATATACTCTTACACTGCCGACAGTTTTCGGCTCCACCACGACCCGCTCCCACCATCCGTCTTGCAACCGTACGTCGACAACTGTCCCAACGGTCACCGGAGGTGGGGTATTGGGCAAATCTGAAGGCGAAGGGCGAATCATCGGTCTCCCAGTACGGCGTATGCCCAGCTTGTCAGGTTGAGCAGTTCTTTGCAGTTTAAGCCATTCCTGCAAAAGAAAGCCAATGCTAGATTAATACTAATTTCTAACTCATACTGCATCATTATCAACCCATTTGATTAAGTACCGTAGAAAGGACTGAAATGTTGGGCAGAAATAATAAACCAACCTTGAGATGTCCTCTCCCTTCGGCATGACGGATATCTTCGTACTTGACCTTTATTTGAATGAGATCGTCCTCGAGCTTCATCTTTACTATCAAACCTGTGAACCAACAGCCCCTGACGCCGCTGTCCTGGGACAGGACTTCAATACGGCAACCGAGGTTGAACATCTCATTTGCATTGGGCTTCACAACACTCTCAAGCAAGCCAGAACCAGAAGCAGACCCCGCTGATGGATGGAGCTTCACCACGGCCCGAACATGGGGATTGCTAGGTTCGGTGGAGTGCACAACCATGGAAGAGGGTGCCCTAAAGAGTGCCTGAACAATCTCCTGGTTTGCATACCCTTGAAGATTTGCGATGTTAAAGGGCTCGAGAGTGCTTCCCACGATCTGCCGCTGGCATAGGTAGGGTTTCCATTTGCTGTGCTCTTCTTCGTTTCTCTGGAACCACTCAAAATGCTGGTCATTCAGGACCGGAGCCAGTCCCTCTACCCAATTCACTCCGACATCCTGCAGCCCATAGGAGAAGAAAACCTCCCTGTCATGAACATCCGGGGGCATTGCAAGAGTTTGGTCATCGCCGGGTTTCTCCAGCCAACGTGCCACGACCATCTTGTTTTCGCTGCCGTCTTCATACAGATCTTCCACGTAAGCAACATAGCTCTCTGTCCCTTCTACGCCTTGTTGGATGTAAATAAAATCATGAACCTGCAAAGGTAGCAGCCGAAAATTTGTAAACCAAGCTCCATATCCTTCAAAACAAAAAAAAAAGGCCTATCTGCGGATGACCCAAGAACGTACCGAAATTCTCATTCCGTCGCGGTAAAAGGATGTGTAACGCTTCCGCCATTGATCCAAGTGTGGCAGAGGACCTAGCCATGCAAAGCCTTCTGGATTGTTTCCAGCAAATTTTAAAGGGCGGACATCCTGGATGAACAACAAACAGAAACCTCTTACCTTATGAGGAAGCAACCCTCAACATAAACAGAGGAAAAACATCGTGAAATCATCATACCATGGATGCGGCGCTACCACCATCATGGTCACCAACAGAACATCCATTAGACGTGTCAGCCGGCGTGGAGGTTCTATACGGATTATCTGCATAAATGGTTTTTAAGGAAAGAAAGTCAGGATCCAGCTCCACTCATGCATCCTCGAAAAGGAAATTAATCCATTCCCGAAAACAGAAGGTATTTCAGCGTCCCTAGACTAAAACATTAGATCAGATCTGTTGTGTCATATTAATAGCCAACATAATAAGAAAAAATGCATCTGACAAAGAAGGCAATGATGTTTAAGCCACTGAACTTGATATGCATCTGCCAACTTATTTGTCATCCTACAGAATAAAGGAGATAAACATACTGACATAACCCAAAAAATGTAGATAGATACGGTTAATAAGGGAACACAAGGAGAGCATTGTCTCGTGTCCCTGCATGGTATTAAGTCTCCACTCATTCTATAAAAAGTATATTCATTTCGAAATGGTAATTTTTTTTCGAAATGGGGTATATCCCCAGCCTCCGCAATTTCGAAATGGTAATTAAATTCCTTCTCTAACAAAAGAAAAGTCAGATCCATATCCCTGGACCAAACATCAGATCAGACCAAACACTAGAGCAGATTTATTGTGCCATATTAATAACCAACAAAAGAAGGGAAATAACATAAACCCACTGTAATTATTTTTTAGAACTTTATCGTAGGGAAAACCCACTCTATTCACCCAACATCTTACAAGGAATAATCAGATCTACTGTGTCATAGACCAAACACCAGAGCAGATCTATTCTGTCATAGTAATGACCATCATAAGAAGGAAAATAACATAAATCCACTGTATTCACCCAACATGTTACGAGGAATACATTAGATCTACTGTGTCATAGACCAAAAATCAGTGCAGATCTATTGTTTCATAGTTCTACCTAACATAATACCAAGGGGGGAAATAAACCCTAAGGTATTTCACGGAACATCTAACGAGGGATAACCCAGATAGGAAGATACTGCTGATCAGTGGACACAAGGAGAGCAGTGTCTCGCCTCGCGCACGTCCATGCAAGACGATGATGTGCAATCCTACTTGTCCTGGATCCAGCTGACACGAGATAAAAAGATGACTGGACAGAAGAAGAAACTGACCTGGATCTAGTTGTAGACAGCGCAATAAACACAAAAAAAGTTACCCAAAAAACAAATTATGCTAACCAGACAGATAGAAACATGAGAAAAAAGATGGGATCTTCCGTTCAAGACGTGAACTTCCTAAGAGCATGTCTAGCAGGCCCCTCAAAACGCTGGCACCCCGTATTATTCCGGCGGCATAGGGGGTGAGGGCGAAATGGGCCGTCTAGCAGGCCCCGTATTCGGGCCGGCCCGTATCGGCAGAATACGGGGCCATTAAACCAACCCCGCCACCCCCTACAAATACAGCGTGAAGGTGTGAGTGGGGGTCCAACCCCTCACTCGCAACCCTAGCCCCGTCGTGCGCTGCCGCCAGCCATTACCACTCCGGCAAGCAATTCGCACGCGCACGCACAGTGGAGGAGCAGCCTCTCGCCCGCCGCCGGATCAAAGCCTGCCACGATGGAGGAGGCGTGGCGCCGCCACTGCAAGTTCTCCGCCACCGGGAGTCAGTGTGATGTGTGCAAGTACGTCGGCTCCGAGTGGATGCCGCCGACGCTCCGGGACTTCGCGGAGGGCGGCCGCTACCACAAGGTCGACCCGCCGTTGAAGCTGATGAGCGGCGGCGATTTCGAGAAGTGGCGGCGCGCGTGGGAGCAGGAGCGCACGTGGAAGGCCACATGGGAGGGGAGCTCCAGCGGCGGAGCGCCGCGAGCCGGCGACGAGGAAGAGGAGGCGGAGGAGGGGGAGGACCCCCTCTTCTTGGAGGCGATGGCCGCGTCCAAGAAGGAGGCCGCCGACAAGGCTCAGGCGAACGCGGAGGAGGCGGCGCAGGCCATCACCGTCGTCAAGGAGCTGATGGCTCGGGAGGCCGCCGCCACCACTCCGCTCATCATCCTTGACGACTAGGCTAGCATTGTAGAAGTCGCGATCCAGTAGGATCGTGCAATTTTGTATATCCACTTTCTATGATCAATGTGAAGAACTATCTATGAATTCTTCCGGGTTTTGCATTTTTTTAAATACGAGGTGAAATAAGGGGTTTGTTAGACGGAATGGTTCGTGCGTAGCAATTTTTTTGATACAATAACCCTCTACTCGCATTTTATAGGGTGGAAAAATAGGAGGTCTGTTAGACATGCTCTAATACGAACCGTATTCATATCGATCGCCGGAGCGATGATTCACTACAAACACTAGCTTGCAACCTTGCACTAAAAAACTATGCACCATTCACGTCAGCACCCAGGAATGGAACATAGGAGGAGAAGAAGAAGAACGCTGCTACCTGCGACGAGCGAAATGAGCCAGTTCGTGACCTCCCTCCTGGTATTCAACTACAGCTGGTCGGACTCCACCGCCACCGTCACAGCCCTCAACGCCCCCGGCGACTGGGCTTGCACCGCCGCCTTGATGGACGCAGGAACTTGGGGTGCGCCGAGTACTCCATGGTCCCCACGCCCCAGAACTTCCCGATCACGGCTGGATCCCTCTCGACCTTGCCGTCAAAGTCGCCGTCGCGGGGCCGCACCCACCCAACCCGAGACGGTCATGAACTCGTTTGGGATTATTTTTTGGAATTTGCTAGTTCTCGCTGAGAACTAGCTTCGTGCTCAGTCGAGTTTTACATAATTTAATTTGCATCGTGATTCGAGTTAGTCATGAGTTGCAACATGATTTGCAACTCAGATCTAATAACATCATCTGACTGAGAACGGAGTTAGTTCTCAATCGGTTGAAAAATAATCACACCCTTATTTTTTGCACCGAAATGTAAATAGTGATTCGAGTGGTTCCGGGTTTGGGGGATTTTATAGCAGTGAACGTGGGTGAATTTGCACAGAGTACCCTCGAGTTCCTAGGAATTTCATTTCCCAAGGATTGTACACCCATGGGGAAATGAGGAGCATAATATATGAATGGGGAAGGGGTGATTTGAAAATGGTGAGCATGATATGTGAGAGGAGGGAACTCATGGGCGGAGAAATGACGAGTATTATGTGTGGGTGATTTATGGGTAGGGGAAATGACAGATCATGATATGTGAGGGCGGCAAAGGTGGGTCTAGATCATTTGGCCCGCGGTTTTTTTTTTTTTGCGAATTGGAGAGAGGGTGAGGAAATGGGCTAGAAGCTGGAATATTTGGCCCATTGGATAGTCAATAGGCCCGCTCGGGATGGGGAATTTCTCGTCTTCTCCTTTCCCATGCTCGGAACGGGACTAGGGCGAGTCACTACCACCGCCCAGATGGATGTCGCCATCGCCGCCGCAGCCCAGATGGATGCACCGCCAGCCATTAATCCCCGTCGCCCAGATTAGTAGCACCCGCGCGCCGTCCACGCTCCGTCATCTCCTCTCCGGCGGCCAGGAACGTTCTCCTTGACTCCGACATCGTGCCCCTCGTTGTCACCAAACTCGTACCCAGCGGCGCATCGCACGTGACATCTTTCCTCTCTTAGGTCCCCTCGGATAATTAATTGAATTTAAATGCTTATTATGGAAAAAATCGGTGCTAATGGCTCTCTATACATGTACTTCATGTACTACATGTTCTCTGTGGCTCGTCTGATGTTTCGAGCTGGCTCGGGCTCGCCTGATTTGGCTCGAGTTTTTGGCAGGCTCGGGACGAGCTCGTGTGCAGCGTGAGCTACACGCACGAGTGGTTTCCATCAAGCTTTGCCCTTTATGGTAATGACTCATCGCTACCACTTTTACCAGCCCACTGCAGCCTTTTTCTATCAAATTCCAAAACAAAGAAATTTTTCAACTCTAAAATGGATATGTTCAAATATCACTTTGAGGGTTGAGTCTTCCAACTCTAGAAAAGGAGAAAACTCAATATGATCAACTTTAACAAAAAAAAATGGCCAACTTTCTGTCATAGCTCCTTTCAAATCCGTTCAGATGACTTTTACCAAACTCCACATCAAAAATCAACCAAAATACTCAACTTTTAACTCCAAAGATCAATGTCTATTTCACAAAAAATAAAAAAATAAACAAATCTAGGCCCCAATAATATGTTCTTTGTACTTGCGACTTGTTCGTTTGAGGCAACCGTTGATGGCATGAAGGAGCATGTGTGTGTTCGATGACGACAGTGTGGTAGCCAGGCGATGTGCCAACTACGACAAACGGAAGCAGAGTGTCGCGTCTCTAACTATCTAACACGGGCTTGAATGGAGATATAGAAAGAAGACTAGAGTATAAGACAAACAGAAATGACATGAAAAGATAGAAAGACGAATAAAGAGGGAGAGATTCCGATATGGGATTTGATCAATTCACAAGGAACGAGAGAAAAAGAGAAGGTAGATCCCACGCTCGCTCAAATTCGCAAGTGTATGTTAATTAGAAATTTCCTATGTTGGAGATGTAAGTTAAGAACAATATACCCAGTTTGATGATGGCCCTCGTAGGCGACATCTGCGTACATGTTAGCGATGTCTATTGCGGTATTGATCAGGTATTTGGGAAGCATCCTATAGAAGAAAAAAAAGAAACTTCTCAAACAAGTGAAATAAATACCTTTGAATTTAGCCGGAGCTCCCCCGTCAGAGCTTCTCAATCGTATATGTAGGATTTCATGGCTTAGATTTGAGCTAAGCCGTATACTTTCTTCTATAGATTTCATGTTATCCCCATCCATCACTGTTTAGCGATGTGTTCTCTTGAGTTGCGAGGCCTCGAAGTTTCTAGCCGACAAGCTGCTATGCAAGAACTCTTATGTGTTTACCGGAAGAGCTTTTATTCCGAGTGACTACTTATAGTTGATTTCGAGTGATGACCCACGTGATTTCTTTGGATCGTTATCGATCTTTTACCTGCCAGGTGTCTATGAGCCTATGAGGGCCGTGATCGGTTTCCACGTGTCTTGACTCTTGAATTGATTGTTAATTCAAAAAATTGTTCTTGTAATGGAATTCTATGTACTTCTTTCTTTCCATTAAGCTAGACTCATGATGGAATATATGGTTGTGTTGTTCATACAAGTGTACCATTGAATTCTAAATGTTTTTATTTACTTAAGGAAAAATATGATGCAAAGCCATGATCATTATTGGTTCTTAAATCTCAGGTCCCAATGCTTTTTCCAAATAAACTTAACTTGATCATATTCCATCACTATTATGTAATATCTAGCATATTTTGCTATTGTATGCTCTTTTTAGAGTGTGATTGTTATCGTTGTTATTACTTTTACCATATAGTTAAGTCAGTAAAAATGCTATATACTCTAACTAATGATGTCACGTTGTTTAACATAAATAAAAAATGATATATGGCTTGAATATTTTATATAATCAAAAGAGGGACGAATTCTAGTAAGAGGAATATTAATAGATACTGCAGCCTAAAGTGTAAATTAAATTTGTGAGAGGAGTCAAAAATAAAAATAAAAGACCTAGGGGCTGGAGTAATAAGCATTGCTTCTTTGTGTGCTAACTAGTTTTTTCTCCTCCTGTATAGTCTACTCCAAATAATTCCTAACACATGATTTCCCTTTTTGCCCTTCGTCGGTGCACATGCTACCCGGTTCTGTGTAGGTCAATTTTGGAAATAGAGCACAATCTTCTCCGCATTAATTCCCATGAGCTGTTTATTATTACCAATTAGAAATACTCTATTAAGTAGTATACTAAATCTCCTGCCCAGCGTATCTCCACTATTTAATTTGATTCCGATGTATTTATGGTTCTACTTCTTAATCCGCTACAATTACGATTTTCATTAAGCCTATTTATTATTGTACCAATTATTAAAAACAAATCTCGTCCCATGTATATCTCCACCATAACCATTCAATGCATTAATTTTCTTCCGCTGCGATATTTTATGGTTCTACTCTTTAATAATACGGTACGATACATTTCCAGCTCATTGACGTGTGTACAAAGGCTGGAGTTTTTGGCACGGAGTGTACAAGACATTTAGCAATTTCGGACGGGTCTACCAATTAGATATAGTAAGTAGTATACTAAATCTCCTGCCCAGCGTATCTCCACCATTTAATTTGATTCCGCTGTATTTATGGTTCTACTTCTTAATCCGCTACAATTACGATTTTTATTAAGCCTATTTATTATTGTAACAATTATTAAAAAAAAATCTCGTCCATGTATATCTCCACCATATAACCATTTAATGCATTAATTTTCTTCCGCTGCGATATTTTATGGTTCTACTCTTTAATAATACGGTACGATACATTTCCAGCTCGTGGACGTGTGTACACAGGCTTGAGTTTTTGGCATGTAGTGTACAAGACATTTAGCAATTTCGGACGGGTCTACCAATTAGATATAGTAAGTAGTATACTAAATCTCCTGCCCAGCGTATCTCCACCATTTAATTTGATTCCGCTCTATTTATGGTTCTACTTCTTAATCCGCTACAATTACGATTTTCATTAAGCCTATTTATTATTGTAACAATTATTAAAATCAAATCTCGTCCATGTATATCTCCACCATATAACCATTTAATGCATTAATTTTCTTCCGCTGCGATATTCTATGGTTCTACTCTTTAATAATACGGTACGATACATTTCCAGCTCGTGGACGTGTGTACACAGAATTGAGTTTTTGGCATGGAGTGTACAAGACATTTAGCAATTTCGGATGGGTCAAATCATCGGTGACGTGTAACGGTGCAGTTTCTGTTGGCAGCATGTGTCCAGTTGTTTGCATCAGAAACATTACGTAGACGCTAATCAATAGAAGCATCGAAGGGTGCGGTCCTCAAGCCACCGAAGGAACACCTCGTCGTTCATGTGACCCAACAACCTTGCTAGGATTGGCGTGTTGTTTTGGAGGACAGAGAGAAGAACCGCAAGGATGAGGGTGGTGGTCCATGCCATGCACAACAGGATAGCAGAGCGATAACATGCAGATAATTTAGTAGCTTACCACGACACAGTAAATACAGAGTAACCAGTGACTTCAAAATTGGCATGAACTACGTAAAAGCATACTATTACTTTTGTAACAAACAATTAACCAGTTAGAAGTTAAGATGGCAAAAGCTACGGAGCAGGAAATGTGAACCAACATGTGCAATTACTTAAAATTGGCTATGAACTAAATAATCCCATTATATTACTATAATATCTCGAAATTATAATGTCATCACTCTAGAACTTCTAAAGAAGGAAATGCAAATTAATTTGTTTGGGATATAAAACTTGTAATGAGAAACACATAGAGGCTAGTTAATGTTGGAGTTTAGGATGGACCAGATACAAACTATAGTGGTATCACCTGTGAACTTGTACAAGAGGGAATGCAAACCAATTTGTTCAGCGTTCCATGTGTGAGCAGCCTACGAAGTAAGAGAAACAAGTTAATGTTGCATCTTTTAAAGAACCAGATGGCACAAAAACTTATTATCATAGTACTACGACAATTTTAAATTTGTAATACATGCTGGATTGGAGAACGTAACACGCAGGAGCTAATGGTACGCAGTTACTTTAGTACCTCACGACAAACTAGATAGAAATAATAATGGTATCACTTGTAGTGAAGGTAATGCAAACCAACATGTTCAGATACTTCAAATTTCCGATCAAGTACATAGTACCATGCAGTCATGGTCGTAATTAACATTTAACCAGACCAAAATAATAATGGCATCACCTGTAAATTTTTAGAGACGGAATGTGAATCAACATGTGCGATGACTTAAAAATTGCTATGAATTAGATAGTAGTTGGATGTTACTTGCATAGCTAAGAATGAACCAGATGGAAATTATAATGGCATCACTTGTAAACATGTAGAGCAATGAATGTAAACCAATGTGTTCAATGACTTGGTATATAGTGCAAAGAACTATCATATACAGTGTCTATGTAGTACAAAGGGTAACATGTGGAGTGACTTTGTAAGTAGCACGAATATAGAAATATAGTTCATCGCGGCAAGTTTGAACCTGGTATACTACTAACAGAACAAAACAGGAGGAGATATATGGTTGCGTAAGTGAGTGTGGCATCTAAGCACCGTCCTTGTGGATGCTGGTCACGTACATATCGCCGAGGTTGTTGAAGTTGTGTTGGTTGTCAGTGTCGGGGGTCAGGTCTAGTGCGGTACTTGACAGCTGCGGTGGGCGTGAGCGTCGGAGAAGCAGATCCGCTGCCATGAACAGCGAGGACGGTGAAGCGGGTCAGGTGTGGTGGATGAGGGACTTGGTGAACTAGTTCCCGTGTGGTGGAAGTCGGTGAAGCGGTTCCGCCGCAGTTTTCGTAGCTATCGGCGGCGGTGAAGCCAATATGGGCCGGTCGATGACGGCTTCGATGCGGTGTACGAGAGCTACAATGAAGTGGATCTATTGTAGTGCATAGTGGTGTTGGTGAATTTGGTCGCTTGTTGTGCACGAGGCACTGGGTGAACAAGATCCGGTGCGGTGGTCGAAGGTGAAATGGCTCCGGTACGATGAACAATACCGCGGCTGAAGCAGGTACGGTAGAGTGGTCGATGAAGAGTATATAGTTTCAATCTGTGGCGGCTAGGCAGGGGATGTGCAGCGGGCATGCTCCGGCTCAGTGGTCCTCCCGGAGGTGAGGGAGAGCAACTTGGTTTTTTTGGAGGATTTTAGGGGTGCATGGAGTGGATAAGGACAGAGGAAGGGAAAGGGCTAGTTTAGCACCATAGCAGGAAAAATTCCCAATGTTTGATTTTGAAACTTGGAGCGTGAGGTTTTGGCGCTCGGCTTAAATTTTGTATCTTCTTCGCAACTTTAGTGTTGTGTACTCTCTCTCTCAATGAATGCATGCTCTTGATCATGTCCCCCCCTCCCCCACCGACCGAAATAATCACATTTCAGAGTTTCAAAAAATTCTCAAATAAACCATGCATGTAAATGCACCATTATACGTGTGTTGTACTAGTTTTTTTTTGGGGGGGGGGGGGGGATACGTATTCATGTGGCCAAGATACAAGAAAAATTGGAACTTGCACAATGAAACTATCTACTACCTTGTACTACTCATCAGAAATTTGTCTTTTTCCTCAAGTTGCATACTTTGGAATTTAAGTTTGAGACTTTCTAGGCACATGCCTGCAAACATCCTCAAAATGCTGAACTTTATTTATATTTTTCTGATTTTTTTAGTTTTTTTTTCTAGTTTACTGTTCTAACCAGGCAAGCGTACTGTAACATCCCAACCTTGTTAACATAAATAAATGAGTGATCATGAGCATTGCATGCATGTAGTTTGAAATTGAGCAAAATTTGCATCTCCATTTTCCATTTATGCAAATCCCTCTCTATTTCTTCCTCATTCAAATCTCTCAAGATTTTCAAAATTAGACAACATGGCATTGTTGTTATTCAACAAGTCCATGTGTGCTTAATATCTTCTCTGCAAAATTTGAGTTCAAACAAAATTCAAAACAGATTTGAAAATTGATTTTGAAAAGAGAAAGAAAATCAGAAAAAGAGAAAGAAGAAAAAAAAGGGAGAAAACCCTCTCTCTCTCTCTCCCTGGGCCGCAGCCCATCTCTTCCTCTCTTCCTTTTCTCTCTGGCCGCAGCCCAACCTGGCCCAGTGGCCCAGCAAGCCAGCAAACCCAGCCCAGCAATCTTTGCAGGGGGTTTTCGGCAAAATTGCCTTCGTCCCCGCCGTTCCAAGCAGCTCGGTGGAGAGCTGCCGGCCGCCCGATGGCCTGGCCGGCCCCGATGAGCTCCGCCGCCCCCGGCGGCTTATAAGAGCTGCGCCGCCGACGCCTCTAACCCTAGCGCCCCACTTCTCCACTCCCCGCGGTCCCCGACGCGCACGAAAACCCTAACCCTACACCTCACAGACGGCCGGCCTCCGCTCAAATTCGCCGCCGGCGAGCCCTCTCCGGCGTCGCCGACCTCGCCATCGCCACCGCGGTGAGTACCTGAGCCTCCCGGTGCCCTCAGCTTCTCTCCTCTCCCTCTGTATCGCAGCCCCCATGCACCACCTGGCCCGGCCGCCGCTCGAGCTCGTCGCCGGCCGAGCTCCGACGACCAAAGGCAGACGGCGCCACCACCACTCGACTCCACACGTCCAGGCGCATCTTTTGCCCCTGCTAGCGCGCCTTATCGCGGCCTAAACCGCTCGATTTAGCCTCAGCCCGAGCTCAATTGAGAGCTCATGGCGGCTGACGTCAGCATGACGCCATAAGTCTTTTTCTTTTATTTTTGTTTTATTTTCTGTAATTAATAAGTAATTCATATTAATTCAGAAAAATATAAAATTATATACCAAAATGATCAGAAAAACATTTCCTAGCTATTTATCCATGTTTCATACATGTTTGACCCAATTAAATGTGGACCCTTAATGAAACCCTAAATCGACCCCCCTTATGTCGGGATCGATGCTGAACCCTTCTAATTCCGTTGATGCACCTAGGGTTAACCGAACCTCTTTAATATGACATGTCATCATATTGTATGTGCATTGCATTGTACCTTGTCTTGATCATGCTATTCCTTTCCGGTGTTTGGTTCTTCACGATAGGGACCGAACGCAAGCCTGAGATCAACACCGCCGAAGAGCAGCACCCGAACAACGAGGGACAAGGCAAGCCCTAACCTGGTTCATATATGGTTTCGAAAATATTTTACTTCTGGTTCTTACATATTGCATCCGCTTCAAATATGTTTTATCGGCAGTTGTAGATATCCTATGTGTGCATGTTCCATCCTTATAGCCCAGAGTTCCTGATCCACCGCTCCCAGCAAAACTAGATCTGAGCTTGTTCGCATCGCTAGAGCCGTATATGTGTTATGCTTAGCCATGCTTAACTATTGAAGTCTGGTCCATCCGGTTGATGAATCAGAGCTACGAATGAACCTAGTTGGACAGGTTGACGTGGTAAGATCAGTGATGATGTTTATAAACATGCTAAAGGCTTGGATGGGCCGCCACATGGGGATGTGGTGATTTGACTCGTTCTCGCCGATACTAGGACCTGAGGTTCTCGCCTTCGGAACCAAGACTGAGCGTACAACCACACGGGGCCCATGGAAACCCCTTGGCCCGAACTTACCTAGCTTACCCATGATTCAATTAGTCTGCGAGTTCCATTTGCCATACGCATGGGGAAAAGGTGGAAAAGGTTTTCAAAGTGCATCATACAGGGCGTGGCCGGGGTGAAGGATGCTAGAGGCATTGAACTGGATCCCCTGCGCACAATGACCGGGACCGCCTCGAAGAATGGCTACCTACGATGATGGAGCTCCCCAGTTAGTTTGACTCATGGAATAGGCGAAGTAAGGGAAAGGTTTTGGTCGATCACCCTCTGTCGACACGCCAAGGAAGCGTGTACATGACGGCGCTAAGAGTCGGTCGGCGCGTGTGGGTAAAGTTGTACACCCCTGCAGGGTAAATCTTTTCGAAAAGCAGTGTCCACGGTTACGGACGACTTGGTGATGGATTTTGTGATCATAGACAACTTGAACCTAATCGTAAAATCTGATATCTATGTGTGATTAAGGATCCCTTCTCAGGGTGTCGAGGGGGTGATCCTAGGTAACGAGTTCGGGTGATGATGAAGATTCGGTGGATTCAACATGATGATCTTAGAGCTAGAGTTGATATCGCTCTCTTATCCCTTTTGAAAATGGTCCGAATAGACGAGCTTACGCTCCCTCCTCGTTTACAAAGGAAAAGCGGCTTTACGCAAAATAAGCTCCACATAAAGCCTCGCATACCCGCTTTGCTAACAGGTTGTACTAAGTCTTGATGAGTCCCTGTACTCAGCCTTGCATGCTTTGTTTCAGACGAAGTCCTTCCAACTGATGGTGAGGTTTTGGTATCAGAGCAGGACTGCCTATAGGAAACCCTTTCGACTGGTCGATGTTGAGTCTAGTAGTTGTGAAAACTATTTGAAAGCTAAAAGTATTTGAAAAAGCATCTGAATAGGATTCTTTTTACTCCTTATCTGGTGTCATTCTAATGCGGAGTCATCTTACCTTGTTTTGATTGAAAAAGGTTTTACCTCTACCCTGATATTTCTAAACTTATAGAATCTACGGGTTTGGGTTGTTTTCTCTAAAAGTACTCCGTACTTGGTTGCTTAACTCAGTGTTCCTAAAGTTACATCAGTTGATCGGAATCTTGCTCCTTTCATTCAGTGAATGTTATCATTCCGTTGAATTCTTTCCAAGGAATCTGTTTCTCATGATCTTTGTCTTTCTCTTCAGGATGGCTGGTTGTGGTCGTGGTCGTAACCGACGTGCACAAAACAATGCTGAACAGGAACTGCCGCCACCTCCCACAATGGCGTAGGTTCTTAACAACATTGAGAACAACCGCCTGACGAATGAACAACTTCTGGAGCGTGTAGCTCAAAACACAGAGCGTCGTCCCAACAACTGTGTCACACTTGGGGACTTCATCCGTGCACTGCCTCCTGTCTTCACCCACCCCAAGGAGCCTCTTGATGTCGATGATTGGCTTCGCACCATCGAGCGCAAGTTCAATGCTCTTCATGTTCCACCAGGTGAACGCGTGAACTTCGCCACCTACCAGTTAGAAGGTGCCGCTGGTTCTTGGTGGGAAGGTTTTCTGGCTCTTCAAGCGCCAGGATATGATGTTACCTGGGAGGAGTTCATCACAGCTTTCCGTGCAGCCTATATCCCCAAGACTGTCATGGACATCAAAAGGAGGGAATTCCTGGACTTCAGTCAGGGGAAGCTGGATGTGGAGACATATGGACGTGAGTTCACTCAGCTGTCTCGATATGCACCACGTGATGTGGTTGATGATGCTAACAAGCAAGATCTGTTCCGCAAGGGACTTAACCCCGAGCTTCGCTATGAGATGCTGCCTTTCACCTTCCAGTCATTCCAAGACCTGCATAACCGTGCTCTTCTGATGGAGAACGGAAGGAAGGATATGGAAAAATCCAAGAAGCGTGAAGAAGGTGATTCTCGTGCGTCTTCCTCTCACAACAAGAAGCGCCGAGTCTGGATCCCTTAAAGTGTTGTACCTCGTGCTCCCTATGCACCAAGGTCTTCTGGCAATAACTCTAAGCCACCCTCTGGTGGTTCAAGCTATCGTCCTGCCATGGGTACTGTGCCTAGTGGTGCTTTCTACTCTTGTGGTCAGCCTGGCCACTACTCAAAGGAGTGCCCCCATAAGTCTGCTGGACGTGGATATTCTCAACCCAAGAAGGATGACAAATATTCCTCTGGTCGTGCTCGTCTGACCCATGTGTCTGCTGATGAGGCTGAAGAGGATCCAAGCGTCCTAATGGGTACGCTCTATATAAACTCAAACCTAGCTACAGTTCTGTTTGATTCTGGAGCATCGCATACATTCATATCTCAAGAGTTTGCAAGAAAGCATGATATACCCTTCGAGACAATGCCCTCCCCTCTAGAGATCACAACTCCTATAGCTAGATGGTTGTCTTCTCCACCTTGTGCTTCATGTATCGATCTTGTGAGCTGCCCTACATGATCAAGATCATCTTTATGTAATCCTCTATGTTTGGTTTGCTGGGATCCGATGAATATTGAATACTATGTTGAGATTGATTATATATTCATGTCATATGTTATTTGTGATCTTGCATGCTCTTCGTTGCTAGTAGAAACTCTAGCCAAGTGGACACTTGTGACTCCAAGAGGGGGTATTTATGCTCGATAGTAGGTTCATGCCTCTAGTTTCCCGGGAGATTGACTTTATAACTTCTAAGGTTGTAGATGTGCTTTTGCTACTAGGGATAACCCAATGATGTTTTATCCAAGGGTAATTATGCGATACTCTGTTGCTTGCAACTTTATACTGGAAGGGGTGCGGACGCTAACATGAAGGTGGATTATTAGTCATAGATGCAGTTGGATTACAGTCTATGTATTATGTTGTAATGCGAAATACCAAATTATCATAGTAATCATCTTGTCATGTATTGATCGATATTCTGTCAATTGACCAGTTGTAATTTGTTTACCTAACATGCTATTTCTTTATGGAGAGACACCTCTAGTGAACGGTGGATCCCGGTCCTATTTCCTTTACTGATAAATTCAACTGCAATCATGTTCTGTTTACTTTCTATAACCATCTCCTTTCATTCGATACGTCTAATCCTTTGTGTTCAGCAAACCGGTGAGATTGACAACCTCACTGTAAGTTGGGGCAAAATATTTGAGTTGTGTTGTGTGTAGGTTTCACGTTGTTGCTGACGCCGGTAGTGCGTCCTGCCACTAGTTAGTCAGCAACACCTTCAAAAGTCACGTCTTTCTCCAACTGGTCGATTAAAACTTTGTTTCATACTGAGGGAAAACTTGCTACTGTGTTCATCACACCTTCCTCTTGGGGATGCTGATACGTCTCCAACGTATCTATAATTTCTGATGTTCCATGCTTGTTTTATGACAATACCTACATGTTTTGTTCACACTTTATATCATTTTTATGCGTTTTCCGGAACTAACCTATTGACGAGATGCCGAAAGGCCAGTTGCTGTTTTCTGCTGTTTTTGGTTTCAGAAATCCTAGTAAGGAAATATTTTTGGAATCGGACGAAATCAACACCGAAAGTCTTAGACTTCCCGGAAGCTTCCAGAGCACGGGAGAAAGGCCAGAGGGGTGCCAGGGGGGCCACCCCACAGGGCGGCGCGGCCCAAAGGGGGGGCGCGCCCCTATCATCTGGGCACCCCGTGGCCCCTCCGACTCCGACTCTCCGCCTATATATTCGTCCCTGACCTAAAAACATCGACCAGTTCGACGAAAACAGAGAAAACCATCCAGAGCCGCCGCCATCGCGAAAGTCCAATTCGGGGGACAGAACTCTCTGTTCCGGCACCCTGCCGGGACGGGGAATTGCCCCCGGAGCCATCTCCACCGCCGTCTCCACCGCCATCTTCACCGCCATCGCTGCCTCCATGATGAGGAGGGAGTAATTCACCCCTGGGGCTGAGGGCTCCGCTGTAGCTATGTGGTTCATCTCTCTCTCTTTGTGATCAAGTTGAATATTATCTATGTGCTACTTTAGTAATGTTATTAAAGTATTCTATTCCTCCTCCGCGGTGTAATGGTGACAGTGTGTGCACCGCGTAGTACTTGGCGTGGGTTATGATTGTAATCTCTTGTAGATTATGAAGTTAACTATTGCTATGATAAGAATTGATGTGATCTATGCCTCCTTCATAGTGTGATGGTGACAGTGTGCATGCTATGTTAGTTCTTGGTGTGATTGTGTTGATCTATCTTACACTCTAAGGTTATTTAAATATGAACATTGAATATTGTGGAGCTTGTTAACTCCGGCATTGAGGGTTCGTGTAATCCTACACGGTTAGTGGTGTTCATCATCCAACAAGAGGGTGTAGAGTAGTCCTATTATGTGATCATTGTTGAGAGTGTCCACTAGTGAAAGCGGGATCCCTAGGCCTTGCTTCCAAGCATCGAATCTCCGTTTGTTTACTGTTTTGTTGCATGTTTACTCGCTGCCATATTTTATTCAGATTGTATTACCACTCATACACATTCATATTACTTGCATCTCACTATCTCTTCGCCGAACTAGTGCACCTTTACATCTGACAAGTGTATTAGGTGTGTTGGGGACACAAGAGACTTCTTGCTTTGTGGTTGCAGGGTTGCTTGAGAGGGATATCTTTGACCTCTTTCTCCCTGAGATCGATAAACCTTGGGTGATCCACTTAAGGGAAACTTGCTGCTGTTCTACAAACCTCTACTCTTGGAGGCCCAACACTGTCTACAAGAATAGAAGCTCCCGTAGACATCATTCCCCAACAGCATGGCTGCGTACTACGAGCGCACGCCAGCACTCGTTTTTCAAAACATCTGCAACATGAAAAGTTACAGCCACGAATGGTCAATACATTTGAATTGTATTGGCAAGATGACACTTTGGTGGACACAAGTGGCAACCTAACACATACGTGTATATTTGGCTGGTAGAGCTCACGCATAATTTGCATAAAACCAGTTTTTTCCTATCAGTTGACAAAACCTTTTCTTCATACTAATTAAGCGGTACCATTGATAGAAATCAAAGAACCTGGAAACCACTGGTAAATCTCCGGTGAATCCTCCTACCCATGATCAACTTGGTTTGGGTGAACTACCCCTGTAGACTCAGACCATAGACATGGCATGGGACCTACTAGCCGATAGTCACTTACACCAATTGTCATTCCCTGTTCACCCATCAAGTTTTATTTAAGAAGTTGGGATGAGGAGACTTTCAAACATGTGCCTTGTCAGTTCGCTCAAATTGTTCGTAACCGGGGACGCGGCTAAGTACTTAGATTTACACTCTGAAGAGGTTGTACAAATTTAACCACATGACCTAGTCTGCTCTTCTTCCATGATGCACATTTTGCTTAAATGGACAGATGTTGACTAAGACGAGACTTTTTCGATGTAATCCCCCAGACCTTTCTCTATGGACCCGTACCAACCTACAATCCCCTACATCATCTTTTACGTATGATCCGGGTTCTCACAACATACTCTGTCAAGCCAGAGCCCATATAGCATGTGGTTGTACGATAAGCTAATGAGCAAGGTTGTCTATTATCTCTTTGTTCCTGGGTGGCCGTCCAGAAGTGCGATACACACGACCGCCATAGATATGACTCCGGTGTAACCACTCAACATAATCCAATCAATCCACATTCCACCTAGTGACCTAGGTAGTTTATTGAATTTAGTTATTTTGTTCATAACCAATACTAAAACATTTTCATAGCATAGCTAAGCATCAACTAAATTCAATGGCGATAAAATAAAGTCAGGTGGAAGTAGCTAACTATTGGGATTGCAAAAGAAAAACATAACCCTATAATTGCGACAAAAATCTCTACAGTGCATAAATAAAAACTGGGATATTTGTGAGGGTGTGTCACTTGCCTTTTTGGTAGTCGAAGAGTGTTCACTTCTCTCGATAAAACATGTAGCTCTCCATATGAACTATAAGATAAAAGATGACACAACATAAACACACAATTCATAACAACATAATACAATGAAGACAAACAATTTGGAAAACGCTCTATGGTACTAAGGTGTGGCATGAGGTTTGGCTTGCAAGGTATGGTCTTGAGGTGTTGGAATGACAAGGTCATCAAGTCAAATAATCAGAAGGAAAATTTTCAATTAGATATATTGGAAAGAAATAGGTTAACACAGAATATAGATAGTCCTTGGGATGGTCCATGTGGATAGCATTCACATAGTCTCAAATGCAATTTGACATAGTGTGACAACACATGTCAAGGTAGCACAAGATCACACATAGACTTGGGTATGAACTAATGATATATTGAACTACACAAATAACTCATTTGAAAGTTAAATATTACAAAATAAGTGAAAGGGTTGAATGACATGAGGTTGGGTAGGCATGAATGATATTGAGATTTGGTTCGCGGAGCCTAATAGATAACAAAGGTTCAACACATGTGATATGGGGTAGAGTATCTCCACCCTACTAGAGCAAGGTAAAAATCTATAATATGACATGTCACACTTTACTCAAAAACTTAATTATTATTTTAATAATATGAACTAGGATGATATGTTGTGGAGAGATGTGATCATGGAACATTTCTTGATTCTTTAACAATACGGTACCAATCCGTAAAGTTTCTTATCAGATTTTTACAGTATTTCTATCTCAATTACAAGACTAGTGCATGGTAGAAAACGGATGCCAATACTACAAAATTAATTCAAAATACTACTCAGACTATGTTTATGATAATTAGTTCATGTTTTAATCTAATTACTAATGAACTCCCACTTAATACAACATCCCTCATAGTTGTTAAGTGGTACACGATCCAAATCCACTACATCAAAACCGATCATCACGTGAGATGATGTAGCTTCAATGGTGAACATCAACATGTTGATCACATCATCCATATGACTCGTGTTCAACCTTTCGGTTTCCGTTGTCCCGAGGCCATGTCACGTACATGCTAGGCTCGTCGAGCAAACCCAAGTATTCCGCGTGTGCAACATGGCTTACACCCGTTGTATATGAACGTTGAATCTATCACATCCGATCATCACGAGATGCTTTGAAACGACGAACTTTGGCAACGGTGCATATGAGGGGAGAACACTTTATTATCTTGATATTAATGTGAGGGATCATCCTATAATGCTACCGTCGCGATCTAAGCAAAATAAGATGCATAAAGGATTAACATCACATGCAATTCATATGTGATATGATATGGCCCTTTAGTCTTTGCGCCTTCGATCTTCATCTCCAAAGCACGGACATGATCTCCATCATCAACGGGCATGATCTCCATCATTGTCAGGCGTAGCGTCAAGGTCCATGGCGCCGTCTTCATGGTTGTTCACCTCATGTAGCAACTATTACAACTACTTTGAAATACTACTCAACATGAAATTTAAAGACAACCATAAGGCTCCATGCCGGTTGCCACAATACAATAATGATCATCTCATACATATTCATCATCACATCATGGCCATATCACATCACCAAACCCCGCAAAAACAAGTTAGACGTCTCTAATTTGGTTTGCATATTTTACGTGGTTTAGGGTTTTCGAGTAAGATCTAATCTACCTACGAACATGAACCACAATGGTGATACTAGTGTTGTCAATAGAAGAGTAAATTGAATCTTCACTATAGTAGGAGAGACAAACACCCGCAAAGCCTCTTATGCAATACAAGTTGCATGTCGAACGAGGAGCAAGTCTCATGAACGCGGTCATGTAAAGTTAGCCCGAGCCGCTTCATCCCACTATGCCACAAAGATGCAAAGTACTCAAACTAAAGACAACAAGAGCATCAACGCCCACAAAACCATTGTGTTTTACTCGTGCAACCATCTATGCATAGACACGGCTGCGATACCACTGTAGGGATTCGTAGCATAGAAAACAAAAAATTTCCTACCGCGAGAACGCAATCCAAGCCAAGATGCAATCTAGAAGACGGTAGCAACGAGGGGATGAACGATACTAACCCTTGAAGATTTCCAAAGCCTACAAGATGAGGCTCTTGTTGCTGTGGTAGACGATCACTTGCCGCTTGCAAAAGCGCGTAGAAGATCTTGATCACGGTGCCACGATCGGGCAGCACCTCCGTACTCGGTCACATGTTCGGTGTTGATGAAGACGACGTCCTTCTCCCCGTTCCAGCGGGCAGCGGAAGTAGTAGCTCCTCCTTGAATCCGGAAGCACGACGGCGTGGTGGCGGTGGCGATGGAGAACTCCGGCGGAGCTTCGCTAGGCGTGCGGGAGAGGTGGAGGAGAGAGGGGGCGGCTAGGGTTTGGGAGAGGGGGTGGCCGGCCTCAAGGGGTGCGGCCAGCTTGGTGGCTTGTAGTGGCCGGCCCCCTCCCCTATGCCCCTCATTATATAGGTGGAACCCCAAGTGTTGGACTACAAGTCTTCGAATAAGACCCCAACACAAGAACCTTCCATGTAGTAGGGAAACCTACCCAAGGTGGGACTCCCACCCAAGTGGGATTCCCACCCTTCCATGAAGGGGGGTGGCCGGCCCCCTTGGTGGAGTCCACCTTGGACTCCCCCTCTAGGGTTGGCCGGCCATGGGGAGGTGGAGTCCCTCCGGGACTCCTCCTTCCTTAGTGATTTCTTCCGAACTTTTCTAGAACCTTCTAGAACCTTCCATAAATGCACCGGATCATTTCCAAACTTGGAATATGACTTCCTATATATGAATCTTATTCTCCGGACCATTTCGGAACTCCTCGTGATGTCCGGGATCTCATCCGAGACTTCGAACAATACTTCGAACTCCATTCCATATTCAAGTTCTACTATTACAACATCAAACCTTAAGTGTGTCACCCTACGGTTCGTGAACTATGTGGACATGGGTGAGAACTCTCTCCGACCAATAACCAATAGCGGGATCTGGAGATCCATAATGGCTCCCACACATTCAACGATGACTTAGTGATCGAATGAACCATTCACATACGATACCAATTCCCTTTGTCACGCGATATTTTACTTGTCCGAGGTTTGATCATCGGTATCACTCTATACCTTGTTCAACCTCGTCTCCTGACAAGTACTCTTTACTTGTACCGTGGTATGTCGTCTCTTATGAACTTATTCATATGCTTGCAAGACATTAGATGACATTCCACCGAGAGGGCCCAGAGTATATCTATCCGTCATCGGGATGGACAAATCCCACTGGTTGATCCATATGCCTCAACTCATACTTTCCGGATACTTAATCCCACCTTTATAACCACCCATTTACGCGAGTGGCGTTTGATGTAATCAAAGTACCTTTCCAGTATAAGTGATTTACATGATCTCATGGTCATAAGGACTAGGTAACTATGTATCGAAAGCTTATAGCAAATAACTTAATGACGTGATCTTATGCTACGCTTAATTGGGTGTGTCCATTACATCATTCATATAATGACATAATCTTGTTATTAATAACATCCAATGTTCATGATCACGAAACCATGATCATTTATTAATCAACAAGCTAGTTATACAAGAGGCTTACTAGGGACTCTTTGTTGTTCACATAACACACATGTATCAATGTTTCGGTTAATACAATTATAGCATGGTATGTAAACATTATCATAAACACAAAGATATATTATAATAACCATTTTATTATTGCCTCTTGGGCATATCTCCAACAGTCTCCCACTTGCACTAGAGTCAATAATCTAGTTTACATTTGTAAAGATATAACACCTTGGCCTTCCGGTGCTTTATCATGTATTGCTCACGGGAGAAGTTTTAGTCAACGGATCTGACATGCTCAGAAACGTATGTATTTTGCAATTCATTTGCGTCTCAACGCATCACTCATTTTCCAAATGAGTCGGCATTATTCTTATATGTTCAGTCCTCTGGTGGAACCTTAATTCCGCGGTCTGAAATATGTTACTAATATTGTCATACACAATATAGCTTCAAAGTTCTGACACTATCGGAACTGCACCAAGTTCTCAAAGAACCTCTTAACTTAACATCCTTAGTCATTGTCAAAACAATGACATACTCTGCCTTTGTTTGTAGAATCTGTCACAATATTTTAGAACTCTTCTAAATCTAGCATAGACAATTTCCTAGCTCATTGTGTTACCTTTTAATCAACACTTAGCCTAATTGAGATTTGAAATTCATTTTTATATGTGACCAAACTAATATCGGTGTAACACCTTACATCGATTTGTTTGTCATTACCCCATATAAAACTATATATATATATCCTTGGTTCTTCTAAAGCACACAAGGATATTCTTACTGTTTGTCGAATGATCATCACATGAATCATCCTGGTATATGCTCCTAACCTTTTAGAGCATAGGACATCTGATTTTGTACATATTATTCGTGATCTAAAATCACTCATGTGTTTTTACTCATCGAGTGTCAATTACACTCAAGTCTTGTAAAACCTTCGCATTAAAATAACACCTTCTTAATATTTCTATATTGAACTACTTCAATATCCATTCTATGTACTTTGACTTAAACTTATTATGTGTTTCAATCTATCTTCATAGATCTTGACACTAAATATGTTTTAGTCCATATCCTTTCATTAAAGTTAATTCTCAATGAAACCTTTTTAATCAAGTATATAATTACATCATTTATAACCAACTATATATCATCTACATAAAGTATTATAAATATGTTTCAGCGCTCCCACTTAATTTCTTGCAAATGCAAGTCTCTTCATTGTCTTTGATGAAATCAAAAACTCTTTGACTATTTCATCTGGTGAAGATTCCAACTCCGCGATACTCACTTCATCCAATTGAAGTTCATATACCTATCTAGTATTCCACGGACCAGCAAAACTCTTGGTTGTATCTTGTATACACCTTTACTACACACTTACGTTAAGTAATGTATTTTGCCATCCTACTAGCATATCTCATAAAAGAAATATGTAGCGATTACTAGAATAATCCTCATAGACTATAAGCATTGCTACGGAAGATCTAATCTTATCGTAGTCAACTCTTTGAACTTTGTCGTAAACAACTTTTCGACAAGTCGAGCTTCTTCAAGGATATTTCATCCAAGTCCATCAATTCTATAGATCCATTTACTTTCAAAAAGTATTTATCTATCTTGGATTTCATGGCGTATAGCCATTTTAACGGAGTCAGGGCCCATCATAACTTCTTTGTTTGTAGTTAGTTTATCATTGTTCAAAATCAATCCTTTGTCCACAAATCATTTATTTGATCACAAAGTAAACCATACCTACAAGGTTCAATATGTACTTCGATTTCCATGGCTATAACACTTTGTAGTCATGGGAGCCATGATCGTCGTGGTCGCTTCCGGAACCAATTCCGATGCTGCGCTACTCTGATCATTATGCTCAGGTTCATCAAGTTCTATTATCCTCCCACTCAAATACTTCGCTAGAAAACAATTTCTTGGAAATAAGCAAGTAACTTTAACAAACACTTTTGTCTTTTACTTCATAGTGGAAAGAATTCCCTATCAATTCTTTGGGATAACCAACAAATACATTCATCCGATTTTGGTTGTAAACTTATTTACTTATGCTATGCATACCAAAATTTAAGAAAAGACTATTAGGGTTTATACCCATGCCATAACTCGTATGGTGCCATTTCAACGGATTATGATGATGCTCTATTCAGTGTAAAAGCGGAAGTCACTAAAGCATAATCCACAAAAATATAATGGCATCAATATTTTATCTCATCATTGATCCAACAAGGTTTGGATACATCTCTCGGATACTTCATCATCACTATGATACTCCAAGAAACATGAGTTGTAGAACAATTTCATAACTCTCTTAGATGTTCACTAAAACTCGTAATTCAAATATTTCCACCATGATCCAATCATAGATATTTGATTTTTCTATTACGATGATTTCCACTTCATGCTGAAATTTATTTGAATCTATTCAAATGTTTCAAACTTCTTCCTTATTGAATATATCCACACATACATACTCAATTCATCGTTGGAAGTTTTCATGAAGTAGAAGAATCTCCCGCACATAACTATGCCCAGTGAATCACATACATCATCATGTATTTTTCCACTAAGTTAGTTGCCCATTCAACTCTTGGCCTATGAACGGTATTTTAGTCATTCTCTTTAGAAAAGATTTGCAAGCGTCAAACGATTCAAAAAATCAAATGACTCCAAAAATCCATTTGCATGGAGTTCCTTCATGCGTTCCTTTCTAACATGACCTAAATTGTGGTTTCACAAATAAGTGGAATTCTTAATCATTTGCCTTATGACATTTTAGTGTCAGTAATTATGTATGTGTCATTCACCATTAAGATTTATAATAACTTATCCATCGTACATGGAGTAATGTCATAATTTGAACAACTCATTGTTTTTATTTGACCAGAGCAAAATAACAATTATTAAGTTCTTTATTATAAATTCTAAGGGCTAGATAGAATGCCAATGATGAACATAATAACACTTTATTTTTGTTCCAGACGTGCATTCCTATCATATTCCTTGTCAGTCACTTAGGCCATTGTATTCTTGTATTGCGTTGTTTTGTATGACACTTTATACCAACCAATATGGTACTAATACCCAAGAATTTCATTGTGTGAACAAACAAGGAATACATTCATAACATGTATATCATTTATATACACCTGAGCTAGACTTTCTAGTCTTTTCTTTCTTTCGGCCAATAATCTTTTTGTAGTTTCTCTTTTAGCTTTCCTCATTATTCAGAAAAACACTTCAACATCAATAACTTCTAGGTTTGTTGGTCAAATACCAATAACCTTGAGGTTCTTACTTTGAAGTTGATCATCATATGACAAGTGTTCCGGATTTCACTATTAGTAACCTTTTAATATGATGAACAATTTCACTCATAATATTATCATATCATGAAGAGTTTTCGAGACCATGTCTGTACATGCTAGGTTCGTAAAGTATAACCTCAGTATTCGCATGTGCAAATCTGTCTTGCACCCGTTGTATGCACACGTAGAATCTATAACACCCGATCATCGCGTGATGCTTCGAAACGACGAGTCTTAGCAACGGTGCATACTAAGGACGATCACTTCATGGATATGCGAATATTGTTAGTGCCCCAATAGTTGGAGGATTGGGACGTCTTGCGTCTTCAACCTTCGTACATTCCCATAAAACTTATGAGTTTATGTAGTCTCACCAAATTATATTCTATCATCTTGCAATAAGGTCTTAGATATCATATATATATCTCATACCTTGATTATTTCTGAAAACTAAATTTTCAGCTCCTTACTTTTCAAACAGATTTGAACTTCAAGTTTCACGGAGACAAGATAACTTTAGGTACTAATTGAAACCATAGCTCTCTGAATCAACAATGTGAGGTTTTCTAAAAGTTTGCAATAGGACTTAATCATTTCTTGATTCTTTAACAATACGGTACCAATCCGTAAAGTTTCTTATCAGATTTTAACAGTATTTCTATCTCAATTACAAGACTAGCGCATGGTAGAAAACGGATGCCAATACTACAAAATTAATTCAAAATACTACTCAGACTATGTTTATGATAATTAGTTCATGTTTTAATCTAATTACTAATGAACTCCCACTTAATACAACATCCCTCATAGTTGTTAAGTGGTACACGATCCAAATCCACTTCATCAAAACCGATCATCACGTGAGATGATGTAGCTTCAATGGTGAACATCAACATGTTGATCACATCATCCATATGACTCGTGTTCAACCTTTCGGTTTCCGTTGTCCCGAGGCCATGTCTGTACATGCTAGGCTCGTCGAGCAAACCCAAGTATTCCGCGTGTGCAACATGGCTTACACCCGTTGTATATGAACGTTGAATCTATCACATCCGATCATCACGAGATGCTTTGAAACGACGAACTTTGGCAACGGTGCATACGAGGGGAGAACACTTTATTATCTTGATATTAATGTGAGGGATCATCTTATAATGCTACCGTCGCGATCTAAGAAAAATAAGATGCATAAAGGATTAACATCACATGCAATTCATATGTGATATGATATGCCCCTTTAGTCTTTGCGCCTTCGATCTTCATCTCCAAAGCACGGACATGATCTCCATCATCAACGGGCATGATCTCCATCATTGTCGGCGTAGCGTCAAGGTCCATGGCGCCGTCTTCATGGTTGTTCACCTCATGTAGCAACTATTACAACTACTTTGAAATACTACTCAACATGAAATTTAAAGAAAACCATAAGGCTCCTGCCGGTTGCCACAATACAATAATGATCATCTCATACATATTCATCATCACATCATGGCCATATCACATCACCAAACCCTGCAAAAACAAGTTAGACGTCTCTCATTTGGTTTGCATATTTTATGTGGTTTAGGGTTTTCGAGTAAGATCTAGTCTACCTACGAACATGAACCACAATGGTGATACTAGTGTTGTCAATAGAAGAGTAAATTGAATCTTCACTATAGTAGGACAGACAGACACCCGCAAAGCCTCTTATGCAATACAAGTTGCATGTCGAACGAGGAGCAAGTCTCATGAACGCGGTCATGTAAAGTTGGCCCGAGCCGCTTCATCCCACTATGCCACAAAGATGCAAAGTACTCAAACTAAAGACAACAAGAGCATCAACGCCCACAAAACCATTGTGTTCTACTCGTGCAACCATCTATGCATAGACACGGCTCTGATACCACTGTAGGGATTCGTAGCATAGAAAACAAAAAATTTCCTACCGCGAGAACGCAATCCAAGCCAAGATGCAATCTAGAAGACGGTAGCAACGAGGGGATGAACGAGACTAACCCTTGAAGATTTCCAAAGCCTACAAGATGAGGCTCTTGTTGCTGCGGTAGACGATCACTTGCCGCTTGCAAAAGCGCGTAGAAGATCTTGATCACGGTGCCACGATTGGGCAGCACCTCCGTACTCGGTCACACGTTCGGTGTTGATGAAGACGACGTCCTTCTCCCCGTTCCAGCGGGCAGCGGAAGTAGTAGCTCCTCCTTGAATCCGGCAGCACGACGGCGTGGTGGCGGTGGCGATGGAGAACTCCGGCGGAGCTTCGCTAAGCGTGCGGGAGAGGTGGAGGAGAGAGGGGGCAGCTAGGGTTTGGGAGAGGGGGTGGCCGGCCTCAAGGGGTGCGGCCAGCTTGGTGGCTTGTAGTGGCCGGCCCCCTCCCCTATGCCCCTCATTATGTAGGTGGAACCCCAAGTGTTGGACTACAAGTCTTCGAATAAGACCCCAACACAAGAACCTTCCATGTAGTAGGAAAACCTACCCAAGGTGGGACTCCCTGATGGCGTGTATTTCACACGTTCGTTGGGCAACCCCAAGAGGAAGGTATGATGCGCACAGCAACAAGTTTTCCCTCAGAAAGAAACCAAGGTTTATCGAACCAGGAGGAGCCAAGAAGCACGTTGAAGGTTGATGTCGGCGGGATGTAGTGCGGCGCAACACCAGAGATTCCGGCGCCAACGTGGAACCTGCACAACACAACCAAAGTACTTTGCCCCAACGAAACAGTGAGGTTGTCAATCTCACCGGCTTGCTGTAACAAAGGATTAACCGTATTGTGTGGAAGATGATTGTTTGCAGAGAAAACAGTAAAAACAAGTATTGCGGTAGATTGTATTTCAGTAAAGAGAATTGGACCGGGGTCCACAGTTCACTAGAGGTGTCTCTCCCATAAGACGAACAGCATGTTGGGTGAACAAATTACAGTTGGGCAATTGACAAATAAAGAGAGCATGACAATGCACATACATATCATGATGAGTATAGTGAGATTTAATGGGGCATTACGACAAAGTACATAGACCGCCATCCAACTGCATCTATGCCTAAAAAGTCCACCTTCAGGTTATCATCCGAACCCCTCCGGTATTAAGTTGCAAAGCAACGAGACAATTGCATTAAGTATGGTGCGTAATGTAACTAGTGACTACATCCTTGAACATAGCACTAATGTTTTATCCCTAGTGGCAACAGACACAACACAACCTTAGAACTTTCACATCACCTTGTCAGTGTCAATGCGGGCATGAACCCACTATCGAGCATAAGTACTCCCTCTTGGAGTTAAAAGCATCTACTTGGCCGGAGCATCTACTAGTAACGGAGAGCATGCAAGATCATAAATAACACATAAGCATAACTTCGATAATCAACATAACAAGTATTCTCTATTCATCGGATCCCAACAAACGCAACATATAGAATTACATATAGATGATCTTGATCATGATAGGCAGCTCACAAGATCCGACAATGATAGCACAATGGGGAGAAGACAACCATCTAGCTACTGCTATTGTCGTGGATGTGGCCACGGCAGATGCTACAGGGGGTAGCACTTCGTTGATGCGAGGGGAAGGGAACATCGCCATCTACGGGTCGAGGTGCAAGAGACGCAAGGGTTTTACCCAGGTTCAGCCCCTCCGGAGAGTAAAAGGCCTACGTCCCGCTAGATCTTATTGCTCAATGGAGAATTACAATGGGGGGTTCGGCCGGTGGCTACGCCGTGAGCTTACAAAGAGAGATTAGATCTCAGATCAGGTGTCCTCTAGGGTTTAAGCTCGGGGTTTATATAGACACCCCCGACTTAGGGTTACATGGCGATAACTCCAAATCATATTCGTTGCTATTAACCCGGGATTCGTTAACCCCCCTAGCAAGTAATCTTCTAATCCAGCCGCACGCATCTTCTCCTTGGGATCACAGCCCAGTCGCCTTTGGGCCCAGTCGCTTGGGCGACTGGCAGTCCACCTGGGCCTTCGTCTTCACGGCGAGTGGGACTGGCGACCCACCCCCTTGGGTGTATCCCCATCAGTAGTCCCCGAGCGCGTCGTGGATTTAGCGCGGGCTTGAGGCAAGGAGCGAAGAGGCTTGACGATGGGTCGAGTGGAATCGGCGACGGGCTCCCGAAATAGAGGAAACAATCGTGAAACAAGAGGCAGCCGAAACGAGCCGGCCGGCGTAGGCCAATCAGCATGAGCCGCTTGGCGTGAACCGCCGGTGAGAGCCGGCCGGCGTATGCCAATCGGTGTGAGCCGGCCGGCGAGGGCCGGCCGGCGTATGACGGCCGGCGCCGCCGCCGTCGTGGACCGCCGGCGCGCATTTACCATGAAGACACGTGGAGGAGCCAACGGCCGGATTTCACGTTGACCGAGGCGTGAACCACTTGCATGCCGTTTGACCGTTGGGCCTGACGTGACCGCTAACGGCTAGTTTAACGGCTACTCAGCCGGAACCGGCGCGGATCTCGACCGTTGATTGCGGGGCGGGGATTCCGGGACGATTTAACGAACAGATTTCATCCTTAATCTGGGCGAGTGCGGGTGGTATAAAGGATCACCCCTGGGATTAGGGTTCGTCACTCCTCCGCACTCTTCTCCCATCTCGTTCCCATCTCACCTCCATTCCAAACTTCATACGTATCCATGGCGGCGAAGGGCTGGGGTAAGTCGAAGGTCACGCGGGAGTCTCTCCTCCCGTACGTTGCGTCCGGGGTCATCCCCGAGTTCAACAAGGAGCGGTGGCGGGTTCCGCCGGCGAACGAGGTGGAGCCCCTCCCGCGGCCCGGGGAGTTCGTGCTCTTCCCGAGCTTCCTTGATCGCGGGTTCGCTCTCCCCACTTCCGATTTCCTCCGGCAGCTCGCCGGCCTTTTACAACATCAAGGTCTCCGACCTCGGGCCGCACAGCCGTCCAACAGATTTCTCTCGTTCGTGGCGTTGTGCGAATGCTATTTGGGCTGTCCGCCATACTTCCCGCTGTGGGTGTCCATCTTCCACGGGCGGGCGACTCGGGCCAGCAAGAACAGCGAAGCTCTCATCCCGAACGGCGGGATCACCTTCCAGGTGAAGTCCGGAGAGAGCTTCATCGACATGGCGCTTCCCAAGAAGGCGCAGTCACTGTGGCGCCGCTTCTGGTTTTATGCCAAGGAGTACACTCCTCCTGGCGAGGTCTGCATTCCTCAGTACAGCCCCGAGCCAAGCGTCCCGCGGCGCCTTAATGTCCGGTCGCTACCGCGCGAGCAGGAGGAGGTGGTGAAGGAGATGCGCCAAGCGATCCAGGCGCTGAAAGATAGTGGCCTGACGGCGGTTGATATGTACAACTGCTGGCTTGGTCGGCGGCTAATCCCCCTGCGGTGCCGGGCTCACCCCATGTGGGAGTACCGGGGGCAAAACGACTGCACCCGGTCGACAGCGACTGAGTGGGACGAGGGCGAGTACCGGAAGGCGCTCGCCAAGGTCACTACGGCCACTTTTACCTCCTTCGAGGGCGGCCTGCAGCCTTATTCTGAAGAAACCCCGGCGCCCCAGGTATCATTTTAGAATAGGGACTCCGCATGGATCGGCCTCATTTTCTCATTTCTGACTTGTTTCCTTGATTCAAATGCAGCGCTGGCAGAAAATCGCCGACCACCTTCCCCCCCTCGCCGGGAAGGAACCACCGTAAATGACCGAAGGTGAAGAGGAGGAGGTCGATGATGAGGAGGAGCGCACCGAGTCGGACTCCGAGGCGCGAGACTTCATCGACTCCCGCGCGGGACGAAGAGGAATGTCGGGTCCTCGTCCCAGTGGCGCGGTTGAGGAGGAGGCGACCTCGCGTCCGGAGGGCGAGGCGGAACCTTCCAAGGAAGGGGCCGAGCCGTCGTCGAAGCGCCTGCGCCCCACTCTCCTGGAGGGATCTATGAGGCTTCAGCGTCCTCTCGAAGGATGCGATTGATGCGGGAGCTCGGGCCGGCCCCGGCGTAAGAGCAATCCCCACCGTGAAGTAAGTGTTCCTCGCCAGACTTATTCTCCTTGTGGCGGGATTGGGTGTCGACTCACCTTGCCTCCCCGTAGGTCCAAGAAGAAGACCTTGGTGAAACCGGCCGTGGCCGGGGCAGCGGCCACAAAGGCGGCCGAGGCGAAGAAGAAAGCCGCAGAGAAGAAAGCGGCGCCGTCCGATCTTGGGGGCGCGGGGTCGGCTCCAGAAGAGCCTGCCGCCGCGAGCCAAGCTGAGAAAGTGGGAGCCCGCCACGCCGAGTCCACCGCCAAGGTCTTCCCTCTACCCAGCATGGCTCATGGGGGGATGGCGAGTGCAGCGACCGGGTCGGACTCCGTTCCGCCCATGGTGGAGAAGGGGTCGGCGGCCGTCGAGTCGACCAAGGAGCAGGAAGCGCCCGAGGTCGAGGATATCGTCGTTGAGAAGGGCGGCCTCTCGGAGCCATCGAAGGAGCGCCGGTCCAAGGCTGCCAGTGGACCGAGTCCCACCCGATGACGCCGACACTCGGTGGTCGAGGCGCCGTCGACCGAGGCGGTGACGCAGGCCGGAGAGGTGACCGGGTCGCGCCACCCGCCGCCTTCTACCTTGACCTTCGCCGAGCTCCATACGGCACTTGGTGAAGCATACGCGGTGAGTGTTTCGAACTCTTAGTCTAGTCGCCCCCGGCCCCCGAGGGTCGACTTGGTCCGAAGGGGCGAGTCGAGTCTCCTTTTGTTTGTTTCCTTTGTTGACCTTTTGCATTGTTCTTGAATTTTTGCAGGCGGAGGTTAAGAGATTAACCACGCTCGTGGAAGAGGCGGCTCGAAAGAACCGCAAGTTGATTGCCCCGGGCGCAAGTCACGCCCACTCGCCTTCCTCTTTCGGTATCGCTGTTCTTGGATGAGCTTTCAGTTCTCACCATTTTCTATTTTTGGCAGCAGAGGCGCAGGAAAAGGCTCTTGCCGAGGCTCGGGAAGGATTCGTCAAGGAGTCTTTCTACCGCGAAGCCGACTTCCGGGCGACGCAGGCCGAAGAGGCCCGGAAAAAGGCGAAAGCGGAGGTGGCTGATCTGACCAAGGTCCTGGAGCGAAGGGCCGGAACCGGAAGACGTCATCACCGAGTACAAGGGGAAGCCGACGGCCGCGACCGAAGCGCGGGACTCCGCGCGTGGGGCTGCCGCGTCTCTCGCGGGAGGAGATTGCGGCCTTGAAGCGAGCAGCACGCCAAGGAGTTGGCTGCGTAAAAGGAAGCGTCCGAAGGCACCGTCCCGGCGGTACAAGCCGAGAAGACCAACTTCGAGGCCTTCGTCCGGGAGATGTCGCGGCAGATTCTCGGTAAGCTCCTGTGCTCAGGTTTGCTGTTTTTCCTTGTCGAGTCTCTATTACCGCCAGTCCCCGAGCATGGCGAGTCGGCCTCGGGGGCCAGTCCCCGAGCGTGGCGAGTCGGCCTCGGGGGCCAGTCCCCGAGCGTGGCGAGTCGGCCTCGGGGGCCAGTCCCCGAGCGTGGCGAGTCGGCCTCGGGGGCCAGTCCCCGAGCGTGGCGAGTCGGCCTCGGGGGCCAGTCCCCGAGCGTGGCGAGTCGGCCTCGGGGGCCAGTCCCCGAGCGTGGCGAGTCGGCCTCGGGGGCCAGTCCCCGAGCGTGGCGAGTCGGCCTCGGGGGCCAGTCCCCGAGCGTGGCGAGTCGGCCTCGGGGGCCAGTCCCCGAGCGTGGCGAGTTGGCTGCGGGGGCCAGTCCCCGAGCGTGGCGAGTCAGCTTCGAGGGCCAGTCCCTGAGCATGTCGAGTTGGCTTTTGGGTGGAGTTCTCATTTTCCCTTTGTGTTTTTGATGGCAGGAACGTGCGACTTCGTGGAGACGGCGACCCCGCGAGAATGCCTGTCGACCGCGACCGCGCGTATCATCGCCCGTGCGGGGAGATACCGGCCGCGCTCCGCACTCGAGTCCGCGGGAGGTGATGCCGCGGGACACGTCGTCCGTCTTCAAGGCCGTGTCCAACATTCCCGCCGTTGTGGACCGGCTTCGTCGTTCCTCCCGCCGCGTTGGTATTACCATGGCTCGAGCATGGTGCCGGCGCACTACTCCGAGGGGTTCGACGTGGAGGAGGTTACTGCGGGCTTCCCCTCGGAGAATGGCGAGTTTGATGTTGCCGAAGTGCTGCGGCTGATGGACGCGGTGCGCCCCTTTGCCGACCGAGTGCTGGCGACCGCGGACTTGGAGACTCACATCCCCAGCCAAGCGGCGCCTGGAGACGCGGAGAAGGAGCAAGGCCCGGTGGACTTCCCTGCGGAGCGCCTCTTCCATGCCGCGGCCGCCGGCTCGTTGTCGACGTACCCGGCCGTGCCGTACACGCCGAAGTTTCGTCACGGCGATGGTGGCGCCGAGCCCGTCGTAGAGGGGGCTCCGGGTCGTCCTCGTAGCTTCCTGAGTCCCTGTGTAAGAAGGAGCTTGGATTCCCGCGAGCGGGTGTCAGTTGTAAATACAGTGATAACTTTTGCTTAAATATAACTTGGTGGTTGCTTTTGAATTTCGCGTTTTTTGTTGCGGCGATGTGTTGGAGTTGGTTCCGACTATCCATGGCCTTCGGCCGCCGCCTTGCGACCCCGATGAGGGCTATTGACTTGACTCGTTTTCCTTTTCGAGCCGGGCGTCCCCGGCCGCAAGACGTAGTCATTATAGTACAAATAGCAGCCTCATGGGTGGAGTAGCGGTGAGTTGTAGTTTGCGCTGTTCGGATGTAGCGCGCCACTCGTCGTGGCTCGGTGAGCCGGCCGCTAGGCGACTCCAAAGGGGGTCATTGCGGGCGTATTTTCCTTGGCGAGCCGCGGGTCCGTTTTGCGGGGTCCCTAGTCGAAGTACTTAGCCACGCAAGTCGCCCGCCTAAGGTAGAGGAGGGCATTGTTGTGCCGTATATCGTAGCACGAGGCGGTCGCCGTGGCCCGTGGGGCTGGCCGAGCATGCGGCCCCGCTCGTGGGTTCCGCCGCCGTTTTCACCCGACAGCGTAAGGGGTGGTGGGTGGCCGGACCTGATGTTGCGACCGGTCACTCCGTCATGCCCTTGTTAGCTCGGTTACTTGGCCGATCATGGACTTCGCTCTTCCAGCAGCGGCGACCGGAGGTCTCTCAGTACCTAATCGCTTATCGCGGCGACTGGGCCGGTATATACCGGGATGAGAGATGAAAATATCTGGCGGGTGAGGGTGAGGTAGTCGAAGCTGGAGATCGGAAATGGTCGGCGATTTTTATTAACCTCTCGAATTGTCGGGCTACATTTTTGTCCTTAGGTATAAAACCGTCGGAGGAGGTTGATGTTCCAGGGACGCTCCACCTCTTTGGTGAGTGGCTCGCCTTTGTCGTCCTTGCGGACGTCGATGAGGTAGTAGGAGTCGTTGCCGAGTACGCGGCCGACGGCGAACGGTCCTTCCCGTGGCGGGGACAGCTTGTGCATCCCTTTCTTGTCCCTGGATTAGCCGAAGTACCAGGTCGCCGACTTGGAAGGAGCGACTCCGAACACGGCGACTGTGGTAGCGACGGAGGTCTTGCTGGTAAATGGCGGTTCTGGAGAGTGCGAGGTCTCTGGCCTCGTCGAGGAGGTCGACGTCATCTTGGCGAGCTCGCTCGTGGTCTTGTTCGGCGTAGTTGGCGACCCGAGGCGAGTCGTAGGCGATGTCCGTAGGCATGACCGGCTTCGGCGCCATACACCAGGAAGAAAGGCGTGAAGCCGGTTGACCCGTTAGGCGTTGTGCGGATGCCCCATAGTACTGAAGAGAGCTCCTCTGCCCAGCAACCGGCTGCGCGCTCTAGGGGCACGACGAGGCGCGGTTTGAGTCCATGAAGGATGCTCTGGTTGGCCCTTTCTGCTTGGCCGTTCGACTCGGGGTGGGCGACTGAGGCGAGGTCGAGTCGGATGCCCTTTTCTTCGCAGAAATCAGCCATTTCCCCCTTCGCGAAGTTGGTGCCGTTGTCGGTTATGATACTGTGAGGGTAGCCATACCGATAGATAAGCTCGCGTAGGAACTTTGTGGCTGTCTTCCCGTCGCACTTCTTTATGGGCTTTGCTTCCACCCACTTGGTGAACTTGTCCACCGCCACCAGGAGGTGAGTGTATCCGCCGGGGGCCGTTTTGAATTTGCCCACCATGTCCATGCCCCAGACGGCGAAGGGCCAGGTGAGGGGGATGGTCTTCAATGCCGACCCTGGCATGTGCGACTGGCTTGCATACTTTTGGCATCCGGCGCACGAACGGACGAGGGCGACTGCATCTTCGTGGGCTGTTGGCCGCAGAAGCCGTGACGAAAGGCCTTGGCGACGATTGAACGCGCGCCCGCATGGTGGCCGCAGTCCCCTCGCGTGGATGTCGCGCAGGATGTTGCGCCCTTCCGTAGTAGCGACGCATCGTTGGAACACTCCCGAGACACTGCGCTTGTATAGCTCATTGTTGATAATGGTGAAGGACTTGCATCTGCGCACGATGGCCCGTGCTTTGGCCTCATCCATTGGCAGTGCCTGGCGCTCAAGGTAACTTATGTATGGCTCGGTCCAATCGACGCTATCGGCGGTGAGTGCGACTAAGGTGGAGTCGGGAGCAGGTGGCTCGGCAATGTCCAGCTCGCGTGGTGCGCGCACCGAGGGGTGGCTGAGGATGTCCAGGACGACGCCCGGAGGGGGTTGGAGTCGCTTGGACCCGATTCTGGGCTAGCGCGTCGGCTTCTTCGTTCTTGCGCCCGTCGACCCATTCGACGATGTGGCCGGCGAAGCTAGCGCCGGCTTGGTCGACGGCGCGCTTGTAAGCGATCATGTTGGCGTCGGTGGCGTCGCAGTGCCGGAGGTCCGGCCGGCGACTAGGTCGGAATCGCCGAGGCAGCCGCAGCCGTGTTGCGCCCATCTCTTTTGCGACTCGCATGCCGTGTAGGAGCGCCTCGTACTCGGCCATGTTGTTGGTGCAGGGCTCGAATCTAAGTTGCAGGACGTACTTCACCGTGTCGCCCTTTGGTGATGTGAGGACGACTCCCGCGCCCGCCCCTTCGAGGTTTTTAGAACCGTCGAAGTGCAATGTCCGAGTGTTTAAGGTCCGCGGGGGAGCTTGGCTGCCGGGCCTCTTCCCAATCGGCGAGGAAGTCGGCGAGTGCCCGAGATTTGATGGCGTGGCGCGACTCGTAGGTGATGTTGTGGACGCCGAGCTCGACCGCCCACTTGGCGATCCGGCCGGTTGCGTCGCGATTTCGGATGATGTCGGCGAGTGGTGTTGAGGCGACTACCTTGATGGGGTGCTCGTGGAAGTAAGGGGCCGCCGCCGCCGGGCCCCGAGGACCGCGTACACCAACTTTTGGTAGTGCGGATACCGCTGCTTGGACTCGATCAGGGCTTCGCTGATGTAGTAGACCGGGCGTTGTACCAGTTGCTCCCTTCCTTCTTCCTTCCGTTCGACGACCATGACCGCGCTTATAGCGCGATTCGACGCGGCGACGTATAGGAGCATGGTTTCTTTTGGCAGCGGGGCTGCGAGGATAGGGGCGTTCGAGAGAGCGTGCTGGAGTTCTTCCATGGCCCGCCGCGCCTCGTCCGTCCACCTGAATGATTCTGACTTCTTGAGCAAGCGGTAGAGCGGCATGGCCTTGTCTCCGAGCCGGGGTATGAAGCGACTGAGGGCGGCGACTCGACCGGCGAGTTTTTGCGCGTCGACTAGGCAAGTCGGCTGCTTGGTGCGCATGACCGCCAGCCGTCTTCTCCGGGTTGGGCTCGATGCCTCGCTTGGAGACGACGTAGCCTAGCAGTTGTCCTGATGGAACCCCGAAGGTGCATTTCAAAGGGTTGAGCTTGATCTTATACCGCCGTAAGTTGGCGAATGTTTCGGTGAGGTCGCTGACGAGGTCGGCCTGGCGAGTCGATTTGACCACCACGTCGTCGATGTACACATGCACATTGCGGCCGATTTGGCTTTCCAAGCAGCTGTTCATGCACCGCCGGTATGTTGCTCCGGCGTTCTTGAGGCCGAAGGTCATGGACGTGTAGCAGTAGGCGCCTAGGGGCGTGATGAATGCTGTCTTCTCTTGGTCTTCCTTGGCCATCTTTATTTGATTGTACCCGGAGTATGCGTCAAGGAAGCATAGCGACTCGGACCCGGCGACCGCGTCGATAATCCGGTCGATTCGCGGTAGGACGAATGGGTCCTTGGGACACGCACCGTTGAGGCTTGTGTAGTCGATACACATTCGCCACGTCTTGTTTTTCTTTAGCACTAGGACTGGGTTTGCCAGCCATTTTGGGTGCTTGATTTCTATGATGAAGCCGGCAGCGAGTAGCCGGTTTACTTCTTCGGCAATTGCGCGTCGCCGTTCTTCTCCCACAGGGCGCATTGCCTGCCTAACGGGTCGCGCGGTGGGATCGACGTGTAATTTGTGCTCAGCAAGTTCTCTCGGGACACCTGGCATGTCAGACGGTTTCCATGCAAAGATATCTCGATTCTCACGGAGGAACTTGATGAGCGCGCTTTCCTATTGGGCGGACAGGCCCGTCCCAATGGTAACTTGCCTACTTGGATCATTTTCTACAAGATCTACTTGGCGAGTGCCTCGCTGCGGCCTTGAAGGTTGTTGCGGACGAGTCGAGCTCGGTTGGCTTCTCCAGGATGGCGGGGTCGTTGCGGTCGACTGGGTACTTGGCGAGCTCGGCGGAGTTGTCTTGTTCGTCGGCGATGACGGCGTCGGCGAGCTTGGCGCTGTCATCCTCGCACTCCAGCGCCATCTCCGGATCGCCGTGGACGGTGATGACGCCTCGAGGCCCTGGCATCTTCATCATGTTGTATGCGTAGTGTGGGGTCGCCATGAAGCGGGCGAACGCCCGCCGGCCGAGTACGCAAGTGGTAGGAGCTGCGGAAGTTCACCACTTCGAACGTTATCCGCTCGGTGCGGTAGTTCACGGGCGTGCCGAAGGTGACCGGCAGCGTCACTTTGCCGATCGGGAAGGCCTTCCGCCCGGGGACGATGCCGTGGAACGTAACCTTGGTGTTCTCGAGTCGTGAGTCCGGTAGGCCAAGCCGCCGGAAGGTTTCGTAGTACATAATGTTGATGGAGCTTCCCCCGTCCATCGTGGTTTTTGGCAGCCGTAGTCGGCGACCTTAGGCTCGACGACTAGCGCCACTCGCCCGGGGTACTCGATGCGGGGGCGTGGTCTTCGCGGCTCCGGGTGATGCTTTGCTCGGACCCGCTGAGCCACCGGGGCACGTCGTAAAGTATGACCGCGTGTACCGCCACAGCCCTTGCGAGGACCTTCCTCGTCCCGCCGGTCACCGACCCCGGTGAAGGTGTGGAGCGAGCCGGCGCTGCGACCGAAGCCTTCTCCCTTGTGCTGATCTTGGTCTTTGGCGCGGTCTTTGTGCTGATTGCCGCCGTCGTTTTCCTTGGCGCGGCGAGCTCTTTCTATCTCGCTTCAGGGAGTAGCAATTTCCCGTCGTGTGATTGGCGGGCTTGCCCTCCTTGCTGTGATAGATGCATGGTGCATCTAGGAGGCTGCGGGCGTCGAAGCGCTTGGGTTGGGGCCGGTCCTCCCGAGGTGCGCGGGTGTCGCGCCGGAATGATTTTGGCTCGCGCTGCTCGTAGTCGGTGGTGGCGACCAGCTCGTTGTGTCCTCCCTCTCCGCGACGCTTGCCGTTATTGGACCGGCCGGCGAATCGGTAATCGCCACGCCGGGGCTCCGTGTGTGCGGGGCGGCGATTGCGTCGTTGACCGTACTCGTCGTCCGAGTCGACTGTAGGATCTTCGTCGGCGTAGCGGGTGGCGATGTCGAAGAGTTCGGAGATTGAGATATTATCCCCGCCGACGCGACGGAGCTTGGCGCTTAATGGTTCGTACCGGCAACAGCGTCGAAAGCAATAGATTGCCGTGTCCGTGCCGATGCCGCCGGAGGTCGTCCACATATCCTCGCCGCGTTGCACCCACCGGCGGGTCGACTCGCGTGGGCCTTGGACGCAGCGATCCAAGTCTTCTATGGTTGTGGCACGGGTGTATGCGCCGGCGAAGTGCTGGATGAATGCGGCGCGAGCTTCTTCCCGTGAGTCGATGCCGTTGACGGTGAGGGTGTTGAACCGGTGGCGATTGACGCCGTCCATCATGAGAGGCAGGTAGCGTGCCGCGAGTAGCTCGGAGTGGCCCCGGATCCCCATTGCCATGGCGTACGAGTCGATCCGGACGGTAGGGTCGATGTGTGTGTCGTACTTCTCGATGTCGCGGGGTCCTTTGAACCCCACAGGGTACGGCTCGCCTCTGATCATCGGTCCGAGCAGGGCGGGGCCGATTCGGGTGAACGCGCTCTGGCGCGGGGCTTCATCGGCGTGGCGGTCGTTCAATCGGTTGCGCGCCCGCCATTCTTGATCGTTGACGATGTGGGTTCGGGCGTCGACTGGCTGTCCGTTGGCGGCGACCATCACCCGCGCGGGGCGCGGCTCGACTCGGTTGTTGGACGAGTGGGCCGCGCGCGGTGCTGGGGGCGGGCCATTGTTGGCGTTGACGATTGCGCGGTTTGCCGCGTCTGACGACGCCGCGCGACTGGCGGATGTGCGCGAATAGAGTCGCCCTTGCGAGTCGGCTGCGGCGTGTTGCTGCTCCAATGCCTTGGCTACCAAAGCCTTGGCGTGCTGGACGAGGATTGCTCCGTCTCCCGTTTCGGGGATTCTAGCGAGGACAGCCTGCGCAGCTGCAACGTTGTCGGCTGGAGACGAGTGCAGTGGTAGGCCATTGGCGTCGACTTCTGCCCGAGGAACTTCGGGTGGTGGTGGTGGTGGGGGTGGCGGAGGTGCTCCGCGCGCCGCTCTATCTGCAGCAGCCCGACTTCCTTCCGGGATGTCGTGGTTTTGGACTCGGGCGACCCGGATTTCTCCGTCCGGGTCGTCGAGCTAAGGCGTGCGCTCGGGAAAGTCGTTCGCACGGGCGCGCTCCATGCGCCGGCGGTTTCGCTGCCGGCGATAGTGGGATACAGCTCTCACTTCGTCTTGCTCGAGGCGGAATTTCTCGCCTTTCGGCGAGCTCCTTTTTCCTTTGCTCCTCGAGGGCCGCCCGGTGCGCCTCGATCTCGGTTGCGGTGGCGGTTGCAGGGAGGGGAGTGGTGAAGGCGTCGACTGGATGCTCTTCTTCACCCCCTGCCATGAAGACTGCGGTTGGGTAGCGGTAGCGCGGGGCCTCGACGGAGTCGGAGTCGGAGTCGCTGCCGAAGAGGGAGAGGATGGAGTCGTCCTCGAAGCCACCTTCGAAGTCACTCGGGTGGGAGACCATGGAGATAGAGTCCTTGGTTGACGCTGTGGCGATGGAGCGAGCAGTCGGGGACGCAGCGGTGGATCCTGCAACCGACGTTATAGCGATGATGTCGGTGAAGTCGGCGTCGATCGCAGCGATGACGGAGTCGATGACTGGGATGGTGTCGATGGAGTCGGCGGTTGGAGCAGTGTCGGTGGAGTCGGCGGCTGCCGAGGCAATGTTGGAGTTGGTAATCGGTGCCACGACCGCCGACTCGGCATCGTCTTCCAGGGCCGCCTCAGCCTCCGCGTATACCTCGCCGGTGACCGGGCGAGTAGCAGTGAGGAGCTGCCCTGGCGCGAAGGGGTCGTGCGAGCGACTGGGGCGAGGCTCGGAGGGGTCGCTAACGCCGGCGAGCCCAACGAAGAGGTTGATGGAGCCGATCGGCACCATCCAGGCGTGCTTGAGAGGCGACGAGGCGGGTCGGTAGGTGCTCGGCTGGATGTGGAAGAAATTGCCGGTGGCAATCATCCCGCCGGAAGCAACCGGCCGCCGCACCGGCGAGTAAGGCCTCGCCGTAGCTCGGAGGCTTGATGTCCCATGCCCCACGGTGGGCGCCACCGCCGTGGATGTGGCCACGCGCAGATGCTACGGGGGTAGCACTTCGTTGATGCGAGGGGAAGGGAACATCGCCATCTACGGGTCGAGGTGCAAGAGACGCAAGGGTTTTACCCGTGTTCAGCCCCTCCGGAGAGTAAAAGGCCTACGTCCATGCTAGATCTTATTGCTCAATGGAGAACTACAATGGGGGGGCTCAGTCGGCGGCTACGCCGTGAGCTTACAAAGAGAGATTAGATCTCAGATCAGGTGTCCTCTAGGGTTTAAGCTCGGGGGTTTATATAGACACCCCCGACTTAGGGTTACATGGCGATAACTCCATGCGACCTGGGGCGATCCATGCGGAGCCCCTATTCTAAAATGATACCTGGGGCGCCGGGGTTTCTTCAGAATAAGGCTGCAGGCCGCCCTCGAAGGAGGTAAAAGTGGCCGTAGTGACCTTGGCGAGCGCCTTCCGGTACTCGCCCTCGTCCCACTCAGTCGCAGTCGACCGGGTGCAGTCGTTTTGCCCCCGGTACTCCCACATGGGGTGAGCCCGGCACCGCAGGGGGTTAGCCGCCGACCAAGCCAGCGGTTGTACATATCAACCGCCGTCGGCCACTATCTTTCGGCGCCCGGATCGCTTGGCGCATCTCCTTCACCACCTCCTCCTGCTCGCGCGGTAGCGACCGGACATTAAGGCGCCGCGGGACGCTTGGCTCGGGGCTGTACTGAGGAATGCAGACCTCGCCGGGAGGAGTGTACTCCTTGGCATAAAACCAGAAGCGGCGCCACAGTGGATCGCGCCTTCTTGGGAAGCGCCATGTCGATGAAGCTCTCTCCGGACTTCACCTGGAAGGTGATCCCGCCGTTCGGGATGAGAGCTTCGCTGTTCTTGCTGGCCCGAGTCGCCCGCCCGTGGAAGATGGACACCCACAGCGGGAAGTATGGCGGACAGCCCAAATAGCATTCGCACAACGCCACGAACAGAGAAATCTGTTGGACGCTGTGCGGCCCGAGGTCGGAGACCTTGATGTTGTAAAAGGCCAGCAACTGCCGGAGGAAATCGGAAGTGGGGAGAGCGAACCCGCGATCAAGGAAGCTCAGGAAGAGCACGAACTCCCCAGGCCGCGGGAGGGGCTCCACCTCGTTCGCCGGCGGAACCCGCCACCGCTCCTTGTTGAACTCGGGGATGACCCCGGACGCAACGTACGGGAGGAGAGACTCCCGCGTGACCTTCGACTTACCCCAGCCCTTCGCCGCCATGGATACGTATGAAGTTTGGAATGGAGGTGAAATGGGAACGAGATGGGAGAAGAGTGCGGAGGAGTGACGAACCCTAATCCCAGGGGTAATCCTTTATACCACCCGCACTCGCCCAGATTAAGGATGAAATCTGTTCGTTAAATCGTCCCGGAATCGCCGCCCCGCAATCAACGGCCGAGATCCGCGCCGGTTCCGGCTGAGTAGCCGTTAAACTAGCCGTTAGCGGTCACGTCAGGCCCAACGGTCAAACAGCATGCAAGTGGTTCACGCCTCGGTCAACGTGAAATCCGGCCGTTGGCTCCTCCACGTGTCTTCATGGTAAATGCGCGCCGACTGGTTCACGACGACTGGCAGGCGCCGACTGTCATACGCCGACCCGGCCCTCGCCGACCGGCTCACGCCGATTGGCATACGCCGGCCGGCTCTCACCGACCGGTTCACGCCAAGCGGCTCATGCTGATTGGCCTACGCCGACTGGCTCGTTTCGACTGCCTCTTGTTTCACGATTGTTTCCTCTATTTCAGGAGCCCGTCGCCGATTCCACTCGACCCATCGTCAAGCCTCTTCGCTCCTTGCCTCAAGCCCGCGCTAAATCCACGACGCGCTCGGGGACTACTGATGGGGATACACCCAAGGGGGTGGGTCGCCAGTCCCACTCGCTGTGAAGACGAAGGCCCAGGTGGACTGCCAGTCGCCCAAGCGACTGGGCCCAAAGGCGACTGGGCTGTGATCCCAAGGAGAAGATCTGTGCGACTGGATTAGAAGATTACTTGCTAGGGGGGTTAACGAATCCCGGGTTAATAGCAACGAATATGATTTGGAGTTATCGCCATGTAACCCTAAGTCGGGGGTGTCTATATAAACCCCCGAGCTTAAACCCTAGAGGACACCTGATCTGAGATCTAATCTCTCTTTGTAAGCTCACGGCGTAGCCGCCGACTGAGCCCCCCCATTGTAGTTCTCCATTGAGCAATAAGATCTAGCAGGACGTAGGCCTTTTACTCTCCGGAGGGGCTGAACCTGGGTAAAACCCTTGCGTCTCTTGCACCTCGACCCGTAGATGGCGATGTTCCCTTCCCCTCGCATCAACGAAGTGCTACCCCCTGTAGCATCTGCCGTGGCCACATCCACGACAGCTATGGACCCATAGTCCAGGGGTAGACTACTCACTCATCACTCCGGAGGCGACCATGGCGGTGTAGAGTCCTCCGGGAGATGATTCCCCTCTCCGGCAGGGTGCCGGAGGCGATCTCCTGGATCCCCCGAGATGGGATCGGCGGCGACGGCGTCTCAGTAAGGTTTTCCGTATCGTGGCTCTCGGTACTGGGGGTTTCGTCACGGAGGCTTTAAGTAGGCGGAAGGGCAAGTCGAGAGGGGGCACGGGGGCCCCAGATGACAGGGCGGCGCGGCCAAGGGGGGGGGGGCGCCGCCCTAGGGTTTGGCTCCCCTGTGGCCCCACTTCGTTTCGTCTTCGGTCTTCTGGAAGCTTCGTGAGAAAATAGGCCTCTGGGCTTTTATTTCGTCCAATTCCGAGAATATTTCTTTACTAGGATTTCTGAAACCAAAAACAGCAGAAAACAAGAACCGGCACTTCGGCATCTTGTTAATAGGTTAGTTCCGGAAAATGCACGAATATGACATAAAGTGTGCATAAAACATGTAGATAACATCAATAATGTGGCATGGAACACAAGAAATTATCGATACGTTGGAGACGTATCAGCATCCCCAAGCTTAGTTACTGCTCGTACCGAGCGAGGTAAAACGATAACACGAGATAATTTACGGAGTGACATGCCATCATAATCTTGATCATACTATTTGTAAGGCATATGTAGTGAATGCAGCGATCAAAACAATGTGTATGACATGAGTAAACAAGTGAATCATAAAGCAAAGACTTTTCATGAATAGCACTTCAAGACAAGCATCAATAAGTCTTGCATAAGAGTTAACTCATAAAGCAATAATTCAAAGTAAAGGTATTGAAGCAACACAAAAGAAGATTAAGTTTCAGCGGTTGCTTTCAACTTGTAACATGTATATCTCATGGATATTGTCAACATAGAGTAACATAATAAGTGCAATAAGCAAGTATGTAGGAATCAATGCACAGTTCACACAAGTGTTTGCTTCTTGAGGTGGAGAGAAATAGGTGAACTGACTCAACATTGAAAGTAAAAGAATGGTCCTCATAGAGGGAAAGCATCGATTGCTATATTTGTGCTAGAGCTTTGATTTTGAAAACATGAAACAATTTTGTCAACGGTAGTAATAAAGCATATGCATCATGTAAATTATATCTTATAAGTTGCAAGCCTCATGCATAGTGTACTAATAGTGCCCGCACCTTGTCCTAATTAGCTTGGACTACCCGGATTATCACCGCAATACATATGCTTTAACCAAGTTTCACAAAGGGGTACCTCTATGCCGCCTGTACAAAGGTCTAAGGAGAAAGCTCGCATTTGGATTTCTCGCTTTTGATTATTCTCAACTTAGACATCCATACCGGGACAACATAGACAACGAGATAATGGACTCCTCTTTTAATGCTTTAAGCATTTGACAACAATTAATTCTTTTCTCATTAGATATTTGAGGATATTTGTCCAAAACTGAAACTTCCACCATGAATCATGGCTTTAGTTAGCGGCCCAATGTTCTTCTCTCACAATATGCATGCTCAAACCATTCAACTCAGTGTAGATCGCCCTTACTTCAGACAAGACGAACATGCATAGCAACTCACATGAAATTCAACAATGAGTTGATGGCGTTCCCCGGTAAACATGGTTATCGCACAACAAGCAACTTAATAAGAGATAAAGTGCATAATTACATATTCAATACCACAATAGTTTTTAAGCTATTTGTCCCATGAGCTATATATTGCAAAGGTAAATGATGGAATTTTAAAGGTAGCACTCAAGCAATTTACTTTGGAATGGCGGGAAAATACCATGTAGTATAGGTAGGTATGGTGGACACAAATGGCATAGTGGTTGGCTCAAGTATTTTGGATGCATGAGAAGTATTCCCTCTCGATACAAGGTTTAGGCTAGCAAGGTTATTTGAAACAAACACAAGGATGAACGGTACAGCAAAACTCACATAAAAGACATATTGTAAACATTATAAGACTCTACACCGTCTTCCTTGTTGTTCAAACTCAATACTAGAAAGTATCTAGACTTTAGAGAGACCAAATATGCAAACCAAATTTTAGCATGCTCTATGTATTTCTTCATTAATAGGTGCAAAGCATATGATGCAAGAGCTTAAACATGAGCACAACAATTGCCAAGTATCACATTACCCAAGACATTTATAGCAATTACTACATGTATCATTTTCCAATTCCAACCATATAACAATTTAACGAAGGAGAAACTTCGCCATGAATACTATGAGTAGAAACCAAGGACATATTTGTCCATATGCTACAGCGGAGCGTGTATCTCTCCCATAAAGTGAATGCTAGGATCCATTTTATTCAAACAAAACAAAAACAAAAACAAACCGACGCTCCAAGAAAAAGCACATAAGATGTGGCCGAATAAAAATATAGTTTCAGGGGAGGAACCTGATAATTTGTCGATGAAGAAGGGGATGCCTTCGGCATCCCCAAGCTTAGACGCTTGAGTCTTCTTGATATATGCAGGGGTGAACCACCGGGTGCATCCCCAAGCTTAGAGCTTTCACTCTCCTTGATCATGTTGCATCATACTCCTCTCTTGATCCTTGAAAACTTCCTCCACACCAAACTCGAAACAACTCATTAGAGGGTTAGTGCACAATATAAATTGACATATTCAGAGGTGACACAATCATTCTTAACACTTCTGTACATTGCATAATGCTACTGGACATTAGTGGATCAAAGAAATTCATCCAACATAGCGAAAGAGGCAATGCGAAATAAAAGGCAGAATCTGTCAAAACAGAACAGTTCGTATTGACGAATTTTAAAATGGCACCAGACTTGCTCAAATGAAAATGCTCAAATTGAATGAAAGTTGCGTACATATCTGAGGATCATGCTCGTAAATTGGCGTAATTTTCTGAGCTACCTACAGGGAGGTGGACCCAGATTCGTGACAGCAAAGAAATCTGGAACTGCGCAGTAATCCAAATCTAGTACTTACTTTTCTATCAACGGCTTAACTTGGCACAACAAAACTCAAAACTAAGATAAGGAGAGGTTGCTACAGTAGTAAACAACTTCCAAGACACAAAATAAAAACAAAAATACTGGAGTAAAAACATGGGTTGTCTCCCATAAGCGCTTTTCTTTAACGCCTTTCAGCTAGGCGCAGAAAGTGTGTATCAAGTATTATCGAGAGATGAAGTATCAACATTACTTTGGGCTTTACCCTTACCTTTCTTATTGTTTTTCTTTCCCTTTGGTTTAGGAAATATATGAGTTTCTCCCGGTATAGAGGTGAATTTCAAAGTGCCTTCTCCAACATCAATGACTGCTCCCAATAGTTTCAGCAGGGATCTTCCGAGTGTGAGTTTTCCTGTTTCAACAACAAGATAATCAATAGATATTGTTCTTCCACAAATAGTTGTATGCACACCTGCGGCTATTCCTTTAGGGATTATAGTAGAGTTATCAATGAGAGTTATCTCTTCTCCTCCTTCCTCAACTCCCCAAAGTTTCAAAGATTTATAAATACTTTCGGGCATAAGGCAAAATTCATACATAATATCACAGTAGGCATGGAGGGTTCGATCACCGATAACAATTTTAACAGCAGGATCCCACAATGAGAGTTTAGAGTTCACTAAAACTTGTTCAAGACGATTACGAACGTGGCAATAATTATCATTCAAGCGAGATGTACTTATCTCCAGAGTATTTAATCTACTATATATGCTAGTGAGGACTGAATCAAAGTTATTAGCTGAATCATATGATGCAACCAACTTCTTTATGGCATTAAAAGCTTGATCCCCATTGCAATGAAGGAAATCTCCTCCCACTAAAGTATCCAAAGCATATCTATAGCGAACCATAAGACCAAAATAAAAATTACTAAGGAGCAAACTTAGAGTCATTTGAGGTTCAGTTTTACGATAAGAAGTAAAAATTCTAGACCAAGCATCCTTAAAACTCTCCTCATCCCCTTGTTTAAAAGTGAAGACTAATTCTTCAGGCGAAGAAGTAACAGGTTCAGAGCTAGACATGGTAACAAAAGTAACTAAAATTTTTTGTTTTTTTTAATATAGAGTGCAAGACAATAAAGTAAACTAGATAAAGTAAATGCAAGTAAACTAATTTTTTTTGTGTTTTCGATATAGCAAACAAGACAGCAAATAAAGTAAAGCTAGCAACTAATTTTTTTGTGTTTTGATTTAGTGCAGCAAACAAAGTAGTAAATAAAACTAAGCAAGACAAAAACAAAGTAAAGAGATTGAGAAGTGGAGACTCCCCTTGCAGCGTGTCTTGATCTCCCCGACAACGGCGCCGAGAAAATATGCTTGATGGCGTGTATTTCACACGTTCGTTGGGCAACCCCAAGAGGAAGGTATGATGCGCACAGCAGCAAGTTTTCCCTCAGAAAGAAACCAAGGTTTATCGAACCAGGAGGAGCCAAGAAGCACGTTGAAGGTTGATGGCGGCGGGATGTAGTGCGGCGCAACACCCGAGATTCCGGCGCCAACGTGGAACCTGCACAACACAACCAAAGTACTTTGCCCCAACGAAACAGTGAGGTTGTCAATCTCACCGGCTTGCTGTAACAAAGGATTAACCGTATTGTGTGGAAGATGATTGTTTGCGAGAGAAAACGAGTAAAAACAAGTATTGCAGTAGATTGTATTTCGAGTAAAGAGAATTGGACCGGGGTCCACAGTTCACTAGAGGTGTCTCTCCCATAAGACGAACAGCATGTTGGGTGAACAAATTACGGTTGGGCAATTGACAAATAAAGAGAGCATGACAATGCACATACATATCATGATGAGTATAGTGAGATTTAATTGGGCATTACGACAAAGTACATAGACCGCCATCCAACTGCATCTATGCCTAAAAAGTCCACCTTCGAGGTTATCATCCGAACCCCCTCCGGTATTAAGTTGCAAAGCAACGGACAATTGCATTAAGTATGGTGCGTAATGTAACTAGTGACTACATCCTTGAACATAGCACTAATGTTTTATCCCTAGTGGCAACGAGCACAACACAACCTTAGAACTTTCCATCACTTGTCCCGGTGTCAATGCGAGGCATGAACCCACTATCGAGCATAAGTACTCCCTCTTGGAGTTAAAAGCATCTACTTGGCCAGAGCATCTACTAGTAACGGAGAGCATGCAAGATCATAAATAACACATAAGCATAACTTCGATAATCAACATAACAAGTATTCTCTATTCATCGGATCCCAACAAACGCAACATATAGAATTACATATAGATGATCTTGATCATGATAGGCAGCTCACAAGATCCGACAATGATAGCACAATGGGGAGAAGACAACCATCTAGCTACTGCTATGGACCCATAGTCCGGGGGTAGACTACTCACTCATCACTCCGGAGGCGACCATGGCGGTGTAGAGTCCTCCGGGAGATGATTCCCCTCTCCGGCAGGGTGCCGGAGGCGATCTCCTGGATCCCCCGAGATGGGATCGGCGGCGACGGCGTCTCGGTAAGGTTTTCCGTATCGTGGCTCTCGCATCGGGGGTTTCGTCACGGAGGCTTTAAGTAGGCGGAAGGGCAAGTCGAGAGGGGGCACAGGGGCCCCGGATGACGGGCGGCGCGGCCAAGGGGGGCCGCGCCGCCCTAGGGTTTGGCTCCCCTGTGGCCCCACTTCGTTTCGTCTTCGGTCTTCCGGAAGCTTCGTGAGAAAATAGGCCTCCGGGCTTTTATTTCGTCCAATTCCGAGAATATTTCTTTACTAGGATTTCTGAAACCAAAAACAGCGAGAAAACAGACAATCGGCACTTCGGCATCTTGTTAATAGGTTAGTTCCAGAAAATGCACGAATATGACATAAAGTGTGCATAAAACATGTAGATAACATCAATAATGTGGCATGGAACACAAGAAATTATCGATACGTTGGAGACGTATCACTCCCACCCAAGTGGGATTCCCACCCTTCCATGAAGGGGGGTGGCCGGCCCCCTTGGAGGAGTCCACCTTGGACTCCCCCCTCTAGGGTTGGCCGGCCATGGGGAGGTGGAGTCCCTCCGGGACTCCTCCTTCCTTAGTGATTTCTTCCGGACTTTTCTAGAACCTTCTAGAACCTTCCATAAATGCACCGGATCATTTCCAAACTTCCTATATATGAATCTTATTCTCCGGACCATTCCGGAACTCCTCGTGATGTCCGGGATCTCATCCGAGACTTCGAACAATACTTCGAACTCCATTCCATATTCAAGTTCTACTATTACAACATCAAACCTTAAGTGTGTCACCCTACGGTTCGTGAACTATGTGGACATGGGTGAGAGCTCTCTCCGACCAATAACCAATAGCGGGATCTGGAGATCCATAATGGCTCCCACACATTCAACGATGACTTAGTGATCGAATGAACCATTCACATACGATACCAATTCCCTTTGTCACGCGATATTTTACTTGTCCGAGGTTTGATCATCGGTATCACTCTATACCTTGTTCAACCTCGTCTCCTGACAAGTATTCTTTACTCGTACCGTGGTATGTGGTCTCTTATGAACTTATTCATATGCTTGCAAGACATTAGACGACATTCCACCGGGAGGGCCCAGAGTATATCTATCCGTCATCGGGATGGACAAATCCCACTGTTGATCCATATGCCTCAACTCATACTTTCCGGATACTTAATCCCACCTTTATAACCACCCATTTACGCAGTTGGCGTTTGATATAATCAAAGTACCTTTCCAAGTATAAGTGATTTACATGATCTCATGGTCATAAGGACTAGGTAACTATGTATCGAAAGCTTATAGCAAATAACTTAATGACGTGATCTTATGCTACGCTTAATTGGGTGTGTCCATTACATCATTCATATAATGACATAATCTTGTTACTAATAACATCCAATGTTCATGATCACGAAACCATGATCATTTATTAATCAACAAGCTAGTTATACAAGAGGCTTACTAGGGACTCTTTGTTGTTCACACAACACACATGTATCAATGTTTCGGTTAATACAATTATAGCATGGTATGTAAACATTATCATAAACACAAAGATATATTATAATAACCATTTTATTATTGCCTCTTGGGCATATCTCCAACAGGTGAGCCCATCCCGGGTGTGGTCCAAGTATCAGAGAATCCTGCTAACCAGTGACGAGGGCCGCGTGAGGTCAAGCATCGGAGATCTCCTGCTCGCCTGTGCGGAAAATGTCGCCGGCCGTTAGTGCCTTCTATGGAGGATGAAGAAGAGTATACGAGAGATGTATTAGAACGGTATTTACCATTTATTTTTAATCAGAAAAGAGACGCGTGAGAAAGTAATGAAGCGGAACCGTGCGATGCCAAGAAACGGCCGCGGCGCACAGATGGGCACATGGCCGCGGCGCAGGCAAGCCCCGTCCCAGCTGGGGGCGGTGCGGGCGTTGGGCGGGAGCGCGCGCGCGAGCGCTGCTGGCGCGCGGCTGGGCCGCGGCTGGGCATGGATGGGTGGGCTGGCGCGGCGGGTGGGCCGGGGGCGGGGCGAGGCGGCCGGGGCGCCGAGGCGAGCTCGCACGGCTGGGCCGCTGGACCAAAGTGGCCGATGCGCCCTTTTTTTTCTTTATACCAGAAATTGAAAATACATATTTGGAGGCTCAAAAATAATCGGAAAAATGCAAATGAGGTACCGTTGGATCCGTTATGAAAAAAAACTTTAATATGAGATCAAGTTTGGGACAAAAATACAAAATTTATAAAAATAAAAATTGACATATATGTCTATGTGGCTATAGTGCCTTTTTAGGGTTTAAGGATTTCTCGAAATAAGATTTTATAAGTTTCAAAACCTCCGAACAAAAATAGAGTATTATTGGCAAATATTTTTTGAAAACCAAGGGTTTATGAAAACTCTATTTTTGGAAATACCTTTTTAATAAACACAAAAGTTTTAGTTCCTTGTGAAATCTCAACTATGATAAACAAACGAACACTCGCTTTATTTTATTTTCACATTTCAAATTTTTGGGATGTGACAACCTCGAAGTAACAACACACAGCAATGGACGACACAATAATTAACGCCTCTTTTCCCTCAACACGGTATAAAAGAGTGCAACTATTATATGTCACCTACCACGACATATTTTTGTGCCGGTATCGTCTAGAACACGACGTAAATTTGGACACCGACCCTGATAGCCGATGCGATATTGCATCCGCCGACCAAAAATGTTTTTGCAGGCTCTTTTTTCTTGTTCCGTCCAAGAAATTCCGCTGGGTACGGGAGGGGGGGTGTTGTAGTGGTTGCAACTTAAACTTCATGGTAAGTTGATGGTTGTAATATGCATTTCTCTCATGGAAATCCTTTCAAGAAGATAGAAGACTTTTCCATATTTATCCCATGACTATAGCATTGCAGTACTTTCACAATGCTTCCTTCGCCTCTAAAGCTCCCTCTATACTTGTTCTGAAATATGACATAGTTTTTTCTGCGAGGAGTGGATGGTTCATCGTCGGGAGTAGTGGGAGCCACTATAGATGACTAATATCGATATTTTAGGAAGTACGAAAGGCTCTCGATCTACAGCCAAACAAAACATGTATGGAGCCCCTTTTCGATCGGCTATGTCTATTCTGATTCTTGCAAAGAACTATATGAATGTACTAAAGAAGCATGATGCAAAACCAAAGGAAGGTTGGAAGAAACCACTGGAAGGTAATCTAATGGTGAATGTGGATGCAGCTTTCGATCCAGACTCGGGAAAGGGGCGACAGGTGTTGTTATTAGAGACTGCAGGGTAGTGGTATTGCAGCTTTGCAGACTTTCTTACCCTATGTGGTTGATGCACCAATGGCTGAAGCATATGCGTTCCGTGATGGTTTGACTTTGGCACAACAGATTGGTATTCAGAACTTCACGGTTCAGACTGATTATACCCAAGTGGTGGATAGGATGAAGAATGGAGATTTTTTTAGCAACATCCTCAGCTGCTATTTATGATGATTGTAGCATTCTTTGCAGTGGCTTTGGGAAGGTTTGCATCGAGTATTGTAATAGGGAAGCAAATCAGGTAGCTCATGAGCTTGCTAAAGTCTCTTGTAGTTCGGGTAGTTCTTGTACTTGGGTAGATAAACCCCCTAGGTTCATTCTTAGCAAGCTCGTGAACGATGTAATCTTATTGTAATGTCGGGCAGCAGGTTCCAGACACACTCTTTTCCTTCCAGGGTATCGAAAGGGACTGGAAGATTTTTAATGAGGCGGCCTGCTGTTCTTATACTAGGGGAATTGCAGGAGATAGTTTGGTTCGGGACCTTAATTTTGCATGAAAAACTTGAAGGACCAAATTATCCACTATGGTTGTCATTGCTATAGTCAGATTACTTGTATTAGGAAATATGGGGTAGTTTGAATCGATTATCAGTTATATGATCTGCCGTTTTCTGTATATTATGCCCTACTTCAAACAAATAATTCAACGTGAGCCAGATGTAGGTACAGTATTGAATTTCAACTTACTTCTACAACTTTAACACCAATAAGCCTCAATTTTCCATCTTTTCAAGGATGTGTACATTCCAAGAAATTATAGCTCATTTTAAGTTTTTCTTTACATTTGAGCACCAGCCCATGTCATACACATGTTAAATGAGTGATCCGTTGATTAATGCAAAACAAGTATATGAGATGCTGAATAATATATATTCTATGTAGCTTGACTGATAATTTAGAGCATCTCCAGTCGCGTCCCATAAACGGCACCGGATCAAGTGTTTGGGGCACGCCCCCGCTTCATGTCGCGTTTGGGCGCGTCGTTATCCAGCCGCGGCCCCCAAACGCACCCCCTAAACATTAAAAATAACTCATTTTTGTTTTTCTTTTTGCATTTTCATTTCAATAGAGAGAAGAAATTTGTAGGTACAATCGAGATTTTCAAAGTAGTGTAACATATTGTAACAAATTAAACATAATAACTGCAAACAAATATGTTGAAACTAATTTTTTAACTGCTTCTTCTTTGATGGCCTTGCCTCGTCGTCCTCGCGAAGAGGTAGTGGCGTTCGACGTGTCCAGTAGCTTGTGTCGCCCTCCGATGAGTAGTCTTGGTGTATTCATCGTCGTTTGTGCTCGCCGGCTGCACCTCCGCCTTCGCCTTCACCCGGGCCCTTGCCTCCTTCTTTGCCGCCGCCTCCTCAGTCGCCTCCTCCGCCTCCAGTCGTCTTCACCTGGCATCTCCATCCTCTTCATCTTCATCCTCATGGCCATCATCGGTGATGGCCTCCCCTCCTCCTCATGGCCATCGTCGGCGACGGCCTCCTCTTCCTCCTGGCCGTCATCAGCCTGCCACTCCTCCTCCTGGTCGTCCGTCGGCGGGGAACTAGAGCTGATAGGCGTGGCAGCTCTTTCCCACGAATGGCGCCATCCCGGCTGCTTCCGCTCGCTATCGGTGTCCGATGGCAAAGCGAGGTTGCTCAGTCAGAGAGGAGAGGTTGCTCACTCCTAGAGATGAAGGGCGCCGGTCGGTTGGAGATCGGAATGCGCAGACATAGGGGTCTTACTGAGCGGGGATGAATGGCAGCGCGGAAATCGAAGAGGGCTGCGGTTGCTTTTCCGCGGAGATCGCGCTTCATTCCGGCGGTTCGCGCGTCGATCGACGTGGTTGCTACTGCCGTGGTTTCCCTTTCCGGCAACTGCACCATCGTTGCGCGCCAATAATAGCTCCGTCGCGAGGTAGGCGACGGTTGGGCGTCGTTCGTGTGTCAATGACGCGTCAGGCCCGCCACTCCCGGCTCGCTTCTTGCTCTGTTCGGCGCGCCCGAAGCATACCCTGTGGAGCGGAGACGGTTTCGGGGCGTCGGACACCATATTGGACCGCGCCGGGGGAAGGAGGCTTTGAAGCGCGTGACTGGGGCCGAAAAAAATATCTGGCGCGCCCCAAAAACTTTTGGGGGATGCGACTAAAGATGCTCTTAGACACATGCGCAGCCAGGCTTAGCGATAGAAATATTTCATTGTTCAAACAAGAGATGAATCTTGAGAACTCAGTGTAAACAGTGAGCTAATGCATAGATTTGTCAGCCAAGGACTTCTCTGTTTTTCATGGCATCAATCTAGACTTTGTCAGTCTCGTGTGCACAGCTAGCACCCAGAGATCATCTTTTGCGTCAGAAATGATAACCTTCTAATACGTTGATAATGGTGGAATATTGTAGGCAACCAGATTAACTAGCCGGCTATTGTAACCTTCCATTTTTATTAGGAGATCATGCAGGAAGAAAAGCAGCGATGCAGTGGAGAAAATCAATTTGGTCTCGAGATAATGAAACTGGTCAAAACCTGCAGCATGTTTGGCGGGATCAGATTCCTGAATCCGTTGCTCAGTTTGTGCTGAACCACCAACACGAAGCCAACAACCTAGCATTTTTTCGATAAAGGAAATATATTAATATCAAGAAGATACCAATTACATCCAGCCACTGCAACAACGCACCACCCTAATAGCATTACGGATACACACAGCCAAAAAATAAGAAAAGAAAACTAAGAAATAAAAGTCCCGCTACAGTATCTCGGGCTTAACAACAGCAATACATCCACCGCCAAGACAACACCTGAATTACAGACTCTCCAAAAATGACGCCTCTAGGAAGGAACAGTGCTCAAACACCATCGTCGCCCGATCAAAGATCTTAGGTTTTCACCCTGAAGATAGTCCCCGCTCTCAAAACAATGCCTCCACCAAGGTCATTGCCAGGCACAACCAATTAAGGCCAGACCTTGGGTTTTCACCCTGAAAGGTAGGACTCTGCACTTCACCTGTGTTGTCGCCCCCACTTTCATACCGCTGTTGTGAAGCTCGGAACACCAAGCAAGTCCCTCAACAACGCAGAGACTTGAACGTCCCTTAGCTAGTCATCCCCTCCGGCCTTCATGAAATTTTCTTCTTCCGACTTTCATCATGGATCCATAGTCACTTGATGTCAACACAGAAAAAGAGCTTCGCGCCGCTCCCTCCAGAACCAATCGGTCGGAATAAAAACATGGGTGCGCACGACCGAATACCTCCGATCCAGCAAACTCCAGGCAAAAGCACTGTTACATTCGCCGGTGGAGCCTTCGGAACTCAACACTCCGGCCAGATCACGAGTCCAGGCCTCCGGTAGCAGGTCCTCCTCTTCACGCAAGAGAGGCCCTAGGACCGGCGCCTTTATTCAGGTCGGACCCCCACGTCGGCGACCATCCTGGGCTGGCCACTCCAACCCTCCACCGGTGACACCATCGCTGGCTTCCAAGCTCCTCCATCTTGCCGCCGGAACGCGGTGATAGATCAAAAGATCCACCACCAACAACCGCATGCCGATCCTCTCCGGCGAAGAAGAGTTTCACCTCCACCGTCGAACCCAAGGCTGCTGCCCCGGGCGTCCTCATACCGCGGGAGAAGCCCAAGATCATCGCCCCTCACCGGCGAGAGGCGGAGGAAAAGGCGATGTCCGCCTCCACCAGCCACCACCGTCGGCATGCCGCCGATGGGAGGCGGGGAGGCCGCAGCTAGATCGTCCCAGGGAGGACCGCCGCCCCGGGAGGCGGAAGGGCCGCCGCCGCGTGAGAGACTCCTTGGCCACCGTTCCCGACGCGTCACAAGGGAAGGCCCCCGCCGCCGCCACGCCCCGAGATCTTTGCCCCGGCGGCGCTGCCGGCGGCGGCGGCGGCGGGAGGGTTGGGAGGCTGGGTGCGGGAGGCTAGGGTTGGGGCCTGGGCGTACTTGGCTACGAAACGGATTAAAAGCCTGGATTCCATTGACGTAATTTAACACAGGTAAACACCAAAGATGAGTAGCAAAACAGACTATGAGATGAGTTTCTCAATTTATTCTACAGAGTACAAACACTACTCTGTCTAGAAGGGGTCTAAACAGCATACATCAAGATGGCAACGCGCAAAGTCTTGAGAAATGGAATTCATGCATGGACCAAAAGCTCATGCCAGCCTTCATATCCTGCTACTGATTTCATTCAGTCATCTGAACGGTCGATTGTCGGTGGCGTTGTGCTGACAGGAGCCTGCTCATTGTTCTTGCATTCCTCTTTGGCAGGCACTGAATTCACCGGCTCAGTATCTCCATTCGGGGTAGAGTTGCCTTCCTGGCTGCTGCCGTCAGAATACCCAATTAGGGGACCAGATCCTCTAGCCTTACGTTCAGCCCACTTCAGCACATTTTTAGACTTCAGAACATTTGTAAGATCAACTCTGGGACGTTTGGCATCAGGGATCGCACCGTCAGCAACAGTAATGCCACCTCCCTCCTGACTGTAATGCAGGCTCACCTTGTCTGCAGCTGGTTTTGGCGGTTCCATCTTACCAGACTGCAGTCCTAGCTCCTCAATGGAGCAATGGAGGATCGTCTTCTGCGGAGCTGGCTTTGCAGCTTCATCTTCAACTTTCTGCATATCTGGTTCTGACCCAACTTGATTTTCCAGTACATCAGGAAGCGGCAATCGAGTCGCGACATCTTTTCTGGGCGGAAAACTGAGCCATCTATCACCAACCCACTCGAATGAGCGCCGCAGGTCCCCCTCGACGATCTCCCTAACTATCCGCTCTCCTGTAAAATTTGAAAAACATGAAAACGTTTTGCTAACAAACTGAATACTAGAGGAGCACAAGGGAAATAAGATCACATGACAAACAGAAGTATTAGTCACCTGGGAAATATACTCTTACACTGCCGACAGTTTTCGGCTCCACCACGACCCCCTCCCACCATCCGTCTTGCAACCGTACGTCGACAACTGTCCCAACGGTCACCGGAGGTGGGGTATTGGGCAAATCTGAAGGCGAAGGGCGAATCATCGGTCTCCCAGTACGGCGTATGCCCAGCTTGTCAGGTTGAGCAGTTCTTTGCAGTTTAAGCCATTCCTGCAAAAGAAAGCCAATCCTAGATTAATACTAATTTCTAACTCATACTGCATCATTATCAACCCATTTGATTAAGTACCGTAGAAAGGACTGAAATGTTGGGCAGAAATAATAAACCAACCTTGAGATGTCCTCTCCCTTCGGCATGACGGATATCTTCGTACTTGACCTTTATTTGAATGAGATCGTCCTCGAGCTTCATCTTTACTATCAAACCTGTGAACCAACAGCCCCTGACGCCGCTGTCCTGGGACAGGACTTCAATACGGCAACCGAGGTTGAACATCTCATTTGCATTGGGCTTCACAACACACTCAAGCAAGCCAGAACCAGAAGCAGACCCCGCTGATGGATGGAGCTTCACCACGGCCCGAACATGGGGATTGCTAGGTTCGGTGGAGTGCACAACCATGGAAGAGGGTGCCCTAAAGAGTGCCTGAACAATCTCCTGGTTTGCATACCCTTGAAGATTTGCGATGTTAAAGGGCTCGAGAGTGCTTCCCACGATCTGCCGCTGGCATAGGTAAGGTTTCCATTTGCTGTGCTCTTCTTCGTTTCTCTGGAACCACTCAAAATGCTGGTCATTCAGGACCGGAGCCAGTCCCTCTACCCAATTCACTCCGACATCCTGCAGCCCATAGGAGAAGAAAACCTCCCTGTCATGAACATCCGGGGGCATTGCAAGAGTTTGGTCATCGCCGGGTTTCTCCAGCCAACGTGCCACGACCATCTTGTTTTCGCTGCCGTCTTCATACAGATCTTCCACGTAAGCAACATAGCTCTCTGTCCCTTCTACGCCTTGTTGGATGTAAATAAAATCATGAACCTGCAAAGGTAGCAGCCGAAAATTTGTAAACCAAGCTCCATATCCTTCAAAACCAAAAAAAAAAAGGCCTATCTGCGGATGACCCAAGAACGTACCGAAATTCTCATTCCGTCGCGGTAAAAGGATGTGTAACGCTTCCGCCATTGATCCAAGTGTGGCAGAGGACCTAGCCATGCAAAGCCTTCTGGATTGTTTCCAGCAAATTTTAAAGGGCGGACATCCTGGATGAACAACAAACAGAAACCTCTTACCTTATGAGGAAGCAACCCTCAACATAAACAGAGGAAAAACATCGTGAAATCATCATACCATGGATGCGGCGCTACCACCATCATGGTCACCAACAGAACATCCATTAGACGTGTCAGCCGGCGTGGAGGTTCTATACGGATTATCTGCATAAATGGTTTTTAAGGAAAGAAAGTCAGGATCCAGCTCCACTCATGCATCCTCGAAAAGGAAATTAATCCATTCCCGAAAACAGAAGGTATTTCAGCGTCCCTAGACTAAAACATTAGATCAGATCTGTTGTGTCATATTAATAGCCAACATAATAAGAAAAAATGCATCTGACAAAGAAGGCAATGATGTTTAAGCCACTGAACTTGATATGCATCTGCCAACTTATTTGTCATCCTACAGAATAAAGGAGATAAACATACTGTAACATAACCCAAAAAATGTAGATAGATACGGCTAATAAGGGAACACAAGGAGAGCATTGTCTCGTGTCCCTGCATGGTATTCAGTCTCCACTCATTCTATAAAAAGTATATTCATTTCGAAATGGTAATTAAATTCCTTCTCTAACAAAAGAAAAGTCAGATCCATATCCCTGGACCAAACATCAGATCAGACCAAACACTAGAGCAGATTTATTGTGCCTTATTAATAACCAACAAAAGAAGGGAAATAACATAAACCCACTGTAATTATTTTTTAGAACTTTATCGTAGGGAAAACCCACTCTATTCACCCAACATCTTACAAGAAATAATCAGATCTACTGTGTCATAGACCAAACACCAGAGCAGATCTATTCTGTCATAGTAATGACCATCATAAGAAGGAAAATAACATAAACCCACTGTATTCACCCAACATGTTACGAGGAATACATTAGATCTACTGTGTCATAGACCAAAAATCAGTGCAGATCTATTGTTTCATAGTTCTACCTAACATAATACCAAGGGGGAAAATAAACCCTAAGGTATTTCACGGAACATCTAACGAGGGATAACCCAGATAGGAAGATACTGCTGATCAGTGGACACAAGGAGAGCAGTGTCTCGCCTCGTGCACGTCCATGCAAGTAGATGATGTGCAATCCTACTTGTCCTGGATCCAGCTGACACGAGACAAAAAGATGACTGGACAGAAGAAGAAACTGACCTGGATCTAGTTGTAGACAGCGCAATAAACACAAAAAAAGTTGCCCAAAAAACAAATTATGCTAACCAGACAGATAGAAACATGAGAAAAAAGATGGGATCTTCCGTTCAAGACGTGAACTTCCTTAGAGCATGTCTAGCAGTCCCCTCAAAACGCTGGCACCCCGTATTATTCCGGCGGCATAGGGGGTGAGGGCGAAATGGGCCGTCTAGCAGGCCCCGTATTCGGGTCGGCCCGTATCGGCAGAATACGGGGCCATTAAACCCACCCCGCCGCCCCCTACAAATACAGGGTGAAGGTGTGGGTGGGGGTCCAACCCCTCACTCGCAACCCTAGCCCCGCCGTGCGCTGCCGCCAGCCATTACCACTCCGGCGAGCAATTCGCACGCGCACGCACAGTGGAGGAGCAGCCTCTCGCCCGCCGCCGGATCAAAGCTGGCCAAGATGGAGGAGGCGTGGCGCCGCCACTGCAAGTTCTCCGCCGCCGGGAGTCAGTGTGATGCATGCAAGTACGTCGGCTCCGAGTGGATGCCGCCGACGCTCCGGGACTTCGTGGAGGGCGGCCGCTACCACAAGGTCGACCCGCCGTTGAAACTGATGAGCGGCGGCGATTTCGAGAAGTGGCGGCGCGCGTGGGAGCAGGAGCGCACGTGGAAGGCCACATGGGAGGGGAGCTCCAGCGGCGGAGCGCCGCGAGCCGGCGACGAGGAAGAGGAGACGGAGGAGGGGGAGGACCCCTTCTTCTTGGAGGCGATGGCCGCGTCCAAGAAGGAGGCCGCCGACAAGGCTCGGGCGAACGCGGAGGAGGCGGCGCAGGCCATCGCCGTCGTCAAGGAGCTGATGGCTCGGGAGGCCGCCGCCACCACTCCGCTCATCATCCTTGACGACTAGGCTAGCATTGTAGAAGTCGCGATCTAGTAGGATCGCGCAATTTTGTATATCCACTTTCTATGATCAATGTGAAGAACTATCTATGAATTCTTCCGGATTTTGTATTTTTTAAATACGGGGTGAAATAAGGGGTTTGTTAGACGGAATGGTTCGTGCGTAGTAATTTTTTTTGATACAAGAACCCTCTACTCGCGTTTTATGGGGTGGAAAAATAGGAGGTCTGTTAGACATGCTCTAATACGAACCGTATTCATATCGATCGCCGGAGCGATGATTCACTACAAACACTAGCTTGCAACCTTGCACTAAAAAACCATGCACCATTCACGTCAGCACCCAGGAATGGAACAGAGGAGAAGAAGAAGAAGAACGCTGGCTACCTGCGACGAGCGAAATGAGCCAGTTCGTGACCTCCGTCCTGGTATTCCACTACAGCTGGTCGGACTCCACCGCCACCGTCACAGCCCTCAACGCCCCAGGCGACTGGGCTTGCACCGCCGCCTTGATGGACGCAGGAACTTGGGGTGCGCCGAGTACTCCATGGTCCCCACGCCCCAGAACTTCCCGATCACGGCTGGATCCCTCTCGACCTTGCCGTCAAAGTCGCCGTCACGGGGCCGCACCTACCCAACCCGAGACGGTCATGAACTCGTCTGGGATTATTTTTTGGAATTTGCTAGTTCTCGCTGAGAACTAGCTTCGTGCTCAGTCGAGTTTTACATAATTTGATTTGCATCGTGATTCGAGTTAGTCATGAGTTGCAACATGATTTGCAACTCAGATCTAATAACATCATCTGACTGAGAACGGAGTTAGTTCTCAATTGGTTGAAAAATAATCACACCCTTATTTTTTGCACCGAAATGTAAATAGTGATTCGAGTGGTTCCGGGTCTGGGGGCTTTTATAGCAGTGAACGTGGGTGAATTTGCACAGAGTACCTGGAGTTCCTAGGAATTTCATTTCCCAAGGATTGTACACCCATAGGGAAATGAGGAGCATAATATATAAATGGGGGAAGGGGTGATTTGAAAATGGTGAGCATGATATGTGAGAGGAGGGAACTCATGGGCGGAGAAATGACGAGTATTATGTGTGGGTGATTTATGGGTAGGGGAAATGACAGATCATGATATGTGAGGGCGGCAAAGGTGGGTCTAGATCATTTGGCCCGCGGTTTTTTTTTTTTTTTTGCGAATTGGAGAAAGGGTGAGGAAATGGGCTAGAAGCTGGAATATTTGGCCCATTGGATAGTCAATAGGCCCGCTCGGGATGGGGAATTTCTCGTCTTCTCCTTTCCCATGCTCGGAATGGGACTAGGGCGAGTCACTACCACCGCCCAGATGGATGTCGCCGTCGCCGCCGCAGCCAGATGGATGCACCGCCAGCCATTAATCCCCGTCGCCCAGATCAGTAGCACCCGCGCGCCGTCCACGCTCCGTCATCTCCTCTCCGGCGGCCAGGAACGTTCTCCTTGACTCCGACATCGTGCCCCTCGTCGTCACCAAACTCGTACCCAGCGGCGCATCGCACGTGACATCTTTCCTCTCTTAGGTCCCCTCGGATAATTAATTGAATTTAAATGCTTATTATGGAAAAAATCGGTGCTAATGGCTCTCTATACATGTACTTCATGTACTACATGTTCTCTGCACGCTGTACATCGTCAGGCTCGCGAGCCAGATCGTTTGGACCGAGCTTGTGTCTATCTCGAGCCGAGTCACGTGCAGTTTGTGGCTCGTCTGATGTTTCGAGCTGGCTCGGGCTCGCCTGATTTGGCTCGAGTTTTTGGCAGGCTCGGGACGAGCTCGTGTGCAGCGTGAGCTACACGCACGAGTGGTTTCCATCAAGCTTTGCCCTTTATGGTAATGACTCGTCGCTACCACTTTTACCAGCCCACTGCAGCCTTTTTCTATCAAATTCCAAAACAAAGACATTTTTCAACTCTAAAATGGATATGTTCAAATATCACTTTGAGGGTTGAGTCTTCCAACTCTAGAAAAGGAGAAAACTCAATATGATCAACTTTAACAAAAAAAAATGGCCAACTTTCTGTCATAGCTCCTTTCAAGTCCGTTCAGATGACTTTTACCAAACTCCACATCAAAAATCAACCAAAATACTCAACTTTTAACTCCAAAGATCAATGTCTATTTCACAAAAAATAAAAAAATAAACAAATCTAGGCCCCAATAATATGTTCTTTGTACTTGCGACTTGTTCGTTTGAGGCAACCGTTGATGGCATGAAGGAGCATGTGTGTGTTCGATGACGACGAGTGTGGTAGCCAGGCGATGTGCCAACTACGACAAACGGAAGCAGAGTGTCGCGTCTCTAACTATCTAACACGGGCTTGAATGGAGATATAGAAAGAAGACTAGAGTATAAGACAAACAGAAATGACATGAAAAGATAGAAAGACGAATAAAGAGGGAGAGATTCCGATATGGGATTTGATCAATTCACAAGGAACGAGAGAAAAAGAGAAGGTAGATCCCACGCTCGCTGATGTCAAATTCGCAAGTGTATGTTAATTAGAAATTTCCTATGTTGGAGATGTAAGTTAAGAACAATATACCCAGTTTGATGATGGCCCTCGTAGGCGACATCTGCGTACATGTTAGCGATGTCTATTGCGGTATTGATCAGGTATTTGGGAAGCATCCTATAGAATAAAAAAAAAAAGAAACTTCTCAAACAAGTGAAATAAATACCTTTGAATTTAGCCGGAGCTCCCCCATCAGAGCTTCTCAATCGTATATGTAGGATTTCATGGCTTAGATTTGAGCTAAGCCGTATACTTTCTTCTATAGATTTCATGTTATCCCCATCCATCACTGTTTAGCGATGTGTTCTCTTGAGTTGCGAGGCCTCGAAGTTTCTAGCCGACAACTGCTATGCAAGAACTCTTATGTGTTTACCGGAAGAGCTTTTATTCTGAGTGACTACTTATAGTTGATTTCGAGTGATGACCCACGTGATTTCTTTGGATCGTTATCGATCTTTTACATGCCAGGTGTCTATGAGCCTATGAGGGCCGTGATCGGTTTCCACGTGTCTTGACTCTTGAATTGATTGTTAATTCAAAAAATTGTTCTTGTAATGGAATTCTATGTACTTCTTTCTTTCCATTAAGCTAGACTCATGATGGAATATATGGTTGTGTTGTTCATACAAGTGTACCATTGAATTCTAAATGTTTTTATTTACTTAAGGAAAAATATGATGCAAAGCCATGATCATTATTGGTTCTTAAATCTCAGGTCCCAATGCTTTTTCCAAATAAACTTAACTTGATCATATTCCATCACTATTATGTAATATCTAGCATATTTTGCTATTGTATGCTCTTTTTAGAGTGTGATTGTTATCGTTGTTATGCCTTTTACCATATAGTTAAGTCAGTAAAAATGCTATATACTCTAACTAATGATGTCACGTTGTTTAACATAAATAAAAAATGATATATGGCTTGAATATTTTATATAATCAAAAGAGGGACGAATTCTAGTAAGAGGAATATTAATAGATACTGCAGCCTAAAGTGTAAATTAAATTTGTGAGAGGAGTCAAAAATAAAAATAAAAGACCTAGGGGCTGGAGTAATAAGCATTGCTTCTTTGTGTGCTAACTAGTTTTTTCTCCTCCTGTATAGTCTACTCCAAATAATTCCTAACACATGATTTCCCTTTTTGCCCTTCGTCGGTGCACATGCTACCCTGTTCTGTGTAGGTCAATTTTGGAAATAGAGCACAATCTTCTCCGCATTAATTCCCATGAGCTGTTTATTATTACCAATTAGAAATACTCTATTAAGTAGTATACTAAATCTCCTGCCCAGCGTATCTCCACCATTTAATTTGATTCCGCTGTATTTATGGTTCTACTTCTTAATCCGCTACAATTACGATTTTCATTAAGCCTATTTATTATTGTACCAATTATTAAAAACAAATCTCGTCCCATGTATATCTCCACCATAACCATTCAATGCATTAATTTTCTTCCGCTGCGATATTTTATGGTTCTACTCTTTAATAATACGGTACGATATATTTCCAGCTCGTTGACGTGTGTACAAAGGCTGGAGTTTTTGGCACGGAGTGTACAAGACATTTAGCAATTTCGGACGGGTCTACCAATTAGATATAGTAAGTAGTATACTAAATCTCCTACCCAGCGTATCTCCACCATTTAATTTGATTCCGCTGTATTTATGGTTCTACTTCTTAATCCGCTACAATTACGATTTTCATTAAGCCTATTTATTATTGTAACAATTATTAAAAAAAAATCTCGTCCATGTATATCTCCACCATATAACCATTTAATGCATTAATTTTCTTCCGCTGCGATATTTTATGGTTCTACTCTTTAATAATACGGTACGATACATTTCCAGCTCGTGGACGTGTGTACACAGGCTTGAGTTTTTGGCATGGAGTGTACAAGACATTTAGCAATTTCGGACGGGTCTACCAATTAGATATAGTAAGTAGTATACTAAATCTCCTGCCCAGCGTATCTCCACCATTTAATTTGATTCCGCTCTATTTATGGTTCTACTTCTTAATCCGCTACAATTACGATTTTCATTAAGCCTATTTATTATTGTAACAATTATTAAAATCAAATCTCGTCCATGTATATCTCCACCATATAACCATTTAATGCATTAATTTTCTTCCGCTGCGATATTTTATGGTTCTACTCTTTAATTATACGGTACGATACATTTCCAGCTCGTGGACGTGTGTACACAGACTTGAGTTTTTTGCATGGAGTGTATAAGACATTTAGCAATTTCGGATGGGTCAAATCATCGGTGACGTGTAACGGTGCAGTTTCTGTTGGCAGCATGTGTCCAGTTGTTTGCATCGGAAACATTACGTAGACGCTAATCAATAGAAGCATCGAAGGGTGTGGTCCTCAAGCCACCGAGGGAACACCTCGTCGTTCATGTGACCCAACAACCTTGCTAGGATTGGCGTGTTGTTTTGGAGGACAGAGAGAAGAACCGCAAGGATGAGGGTGGTGGTCCATGCCATGCACAACAGGATAGCAGAGTGATAACATGCAGATAATTTAGTAGCTTACCACGAATCAGCTACAAATAATAATGGTATAACTTGTACTACAGTAAATATGGAGTAACCAGTACTTCAAAATTGGCATGAACTACGTAAAAGCATACTATTACTTTTGTAACAAACAATTAACCAGTTAGAAGTTAAGATGGCAAAAGCTACGGAGCAGGAAATGTGAACCAACATGTGCAATTACTTAAAATTGGCTATGAACTAAATAATCCCATTATATTACTATAATATCTCGAAATTATAATGTCATCACTCTAGAACTTCTAAAGAAGGAAATACAAATTAATTTGTTTGGGATATAAAACTTGTAATGAGAAACACATAGAGCTAGTTAATGTTGGAGTTTAGGATGGACCAGATACAAACTATAGTGGTATCACCTGTGAACTTGTACAAGAGGGAATGCAAACCAATTTGTTCAGCGTTCCATGTGTGAGCAGCATACGAAGTAAGAGAAACAAGTTAATGTTGCATCTTTTAAAGAACCAGATGGCACAAAAACTTATTATCATAGTACTACGACAATTTTAAATTTGTAATACATGCTGGATTGGAGAACGTAGCACGCAGGAGCTAATGGTACGCAGTTACTTTAGTACCTCACGACAAACTAGATAGAAATAATAATGGTATCACTTGTAGTGAAGGTAATGCAAACCAACATGTTCAGATACTTCAAATTTCCGATCAAGTACATAGTACCATGCAGTCATGGTCGTAATTAACATTTAACCAGACCAAAATAATAATGGCATCACCTGTAAATTTTTAGAGACGGAATGTGAATCAACATGTGCAATGACTTAAAAATTGGTATGAATTAGATAGTAGTTGGATGTTACTTGCATAGCTAAGAATGAACCAGATGGAAATTATAATGGCATCACTTGTAAACATGTAGAGCAATGAATGTAAACCAATGTGTTCAATGACTTGGTATATAGTGCAAAGAACTATCATGTACAGTGTCTATGTAGTACAAAGGGTAACATGTGGAGTGACTTTGTAAGTAGCACGAATATAGAAATATAGTTCATCGCGGCAAGTTTGAACTCGGCATACTACTACCGGAACAAAACAGGAGGAGATATATGGTTACGTAAGTGGGTGTGGCATCTAAGCACCGTCCTTGTGGATGCTGGTCACGTACATATCGCCGAGGTTGTTGAAGTTGTGTTGGTTGTCAGTGTCGGGGGTCAGGTCTAGTGCGGTACTTGACAGCTGCGGTGGGCGTGAGCGTCGGAGAAGCGGATCCGCTGCCATGAACAGCGAGGACGGTGAAGCGGGTCGGGTGTGGTGGATGAGGGACTTGGTGAACTAGTTCCCGTGTGGTGGAAGTCGGTGAAGCGGTTCCGCCGCAGTTTTCGTAGCTATCGGCGGCGGTGAAGCCAATATGGGCCGGTCGATGACGGCTTCGATGCGGTGTACGAGACCTACAATGAAGTGGATCTATTGTAGTGCATAGTGGTGTTGGTGAATTTGGTCGCTTGTTGTGCACGAGGCACTGGGTGAACAAGATCCGGTGCGGTGGTCGAAGGTGAAATGGCTCCGGTACGATGAACAATACCGCGGCTGAAGCAGCTACGGTAGAGTGGTCGATGAAGAGTATATAGTTTCAATCTGTGGCGGCTAGGCAGGGGATGTGCAGCGGGCATGCTCCGGCTCAGTGGTCCTCCCGAAGGTGAGGGAGAGCAACTTGGTTTTTTTGGAGGATTTTAGGGGTGGATGGAGTGGATAAGGACAGAGGAAGGGAAAGGGCTAGTTTAGCACCATAGCAGGAAAAATTCCCAATGTTTGATTTTGAAACTTGGAGCGTGAGGTTTTGGCGCTCGGCTTAAATTTTGTATCTTCTTCGCAACTTTAGTGTTGTGTACTCTCTCTCTCTCTCAATGAATGCATGCTCTTGATCATGTCCCCCCCCCCCCCGCCCTCCCCACCGACCAAAATAATCACATTTCAGAGTTTCAAAAAATTCTCAAATAAACCATGCATGTAAATGCACCATTATACTTGTGTTGTGCTAGTTTTTTTTGGGGGGGGGGGGGGGATACGGATTCATGTGGCCAAGATACAAGAAAAATTGGAACTTGCACAATGAAACTATCTACTGCCTTGTACTGCTCATCAGAAATTTGTCTTTTTCCTCAAGTTGCATACTTTGGAATTTAAGTTTGAGACTTTCTAGGCACATGCCTGCAAACATCCTCAAAATGCTGAACTTTATTTATATTTTTCTGATTTTTTTAGTTTTTTTTTTCTAGTTTACTGTTCTAACCAGGTTCAAGCGTAGTGTAACATCCCAACCTTGTTAACATAAATAAATGAGTGATCATGAGCATTGCATGCATGTAGTTTGAAATTGAGCAAAATTTGCATCTCCATTTTCCATTTATGCAAATCCCTCTCTATTTCTTCCTCATTCAAATCTCTCAAGATTTTCAAAATTAGACAACATGGCATTGTTGTTATTCAACAAGTCCATGTGTGCTTAATATCTTCTCTGCAAAATTTGAGTTCAAACAAAATTCAAAACAGATTTGAAAAGAGAAAGAAAATCAGAAAAAGAGAAAGAAGAAAAAAAAGGGAGAAAACCCTCTCTCTCTCCCTGGGCCGCAGCCCATCTCTCCCTCTCTTTCTTTTCTCTCTGGCTGCAGCCCAACCTGGCCCAGTGGCCCAGCAAGCCAGCAAACCCAGCCCAGCAATCTTTGCAGGGGGTTTTCGGCAAAATTGCCTTCGTCCCCGCCGTTCCAAGCAGCTCGGTGGAGAGCTGCCGGCCGCCCGATGGCCTGGCCGGCCCCGATGAGCTCCGCCTCCCCCGGCGGCTTATAAGAGCTGCGCCGCCGACGCCTCTAACCCTAGCGCCCCACTTCTCCGCTCCCCGCGGTCCCCGACTCGCACGAAAACCCTAACCCTACACCTCACAGACGGCCGGCCTCCGCTCAAATTCGCCGCCGGCGAGCCCTCTCCGGCGTCGCCGAACTCGCCATCGCCACCGCGGTGAGTACCTGAGACTCCTGGTGCCCTCAGCTTCTCTCCTCTCCCTCTGTATCGCCGCTCCCATGCACCACCTGGCCCAGCCGCCGCTCGAGCTCGCCGCCGGCCGAGCTCCGGCGACCAAAGGCAGACGGCGCCACCACCACTCGACTCCACACGTCCAGGCGCATCTTTTGCCCCTGCTAGCACGCCTTATCGCGGCCTAAACCGCTCGATTTAGCCTCAGCCCGAGCTCAATGGAGAGCTCATGGCGGCTGACGTCAGCATGACGTCAGCATGACGCCATAAGTCTTTTTCTTTTATTTTTGTTTTATTTTCTATAATTAATAAGTAATTCATATTAATTCAGAAAAATATAAAATTATATACCAAAATGATCAGAAAAACATTTCCTAGCTATTTATCCATGTTTCATACATGTTTGACCCAATTAAATGTGGACCCTTAATGAAACCCTAAATCGACCCCCCTTATGTCGGGATCGATGCCGAACCCTTCTAATTCCGTTGATGCACCTAGGGTTAACCGAACCCCTTTAATATGACATGTCATCATATTGTATGTGCATTGCATTGTACCTTGTCTTGATCATGCTATTCCTTTTCGGTGTTTGGTTCTTCACGATAGGGACCGAACGCAAGCCTGAGATCAACACCGCCGAAGAGCAGCACCCGAACAACGAGGGACAAGGCAAGCCCTAACCTGGTTCATATATGGTTTCGAAATTCTTTTACTTCTGGTTCTTACATATTGCATCCGCTTAAAATATGTTTTATCGGCAGTTGTAGATATCCTATGTGTGCATGTTCCATCCTTGTAGCCCAGAGTTCCTGATCCACCGCTCCCAGCAAAACTAGGTCTGAGCTTGTTCGCATCGCTAGAGCCGTATATGTGTTATGCTTAGCCATGCTTAACTATTGAAGTCTGGTCCATTCGGTTGATGAATCAGAGCTACGAATGAACCTAGTTGGACAGGTTGACGTGGTAAGATCAGTGATGATGTTTATAAACATGCTAAAGGCTTGGATGGGCCGCCACATGGGGATGTGGTGATTTGACTCGTTCTCGCCGATACTAGGACATGAGGTTCTCGCCTTCGGAACCAAGACTGAGCGTACAACCACACGGGGCCCATGGAAACCCCTTGGCCCGAACTTACCTAGCTTACCCATGATTCAATTAGTTTGCGAGTTCCATTTGCCATACGCATGGGGAAAAGGTGGAAAAGGTTTTCAAAGTGCATCATACAGGGCGTGGCCGGGGTGAAGGATGCTGGAGGCATTGAACTGGATCCCCTGCGCACAATGAACGGGACCGCCTCGAAGAATGGCTACCTACGATGATGGAGCTCCCCAGTTAGTTTGACTCATGGAATAGGCGAAGTAAGGGAAAGGTTTTGGTCGATCACCCTCTGTCGGCACGCCAAGGAAGCGTGTACATGACGACGCTAAGAGTCGGTCGGCGCGTGTGGGTAAAGTTGTACACCCCTGCAGGGTAAATCTTTTCGAAAAGCCGTGTCCACGGTTACGGACGACTTGGTGATGGATTTTGTGATCATAGACAAATTGAACCTAATCGTAAAATCTGATATCTATGTGTGATTAAGGATCCCTTCTCAGGGTGTCGAGGGGGTGATCCTAGGTAACAGGTTCAGGTGATGATGAAGATTCGGTGGATTCAACATGATGATCTTAGAGCTAGAGTTGATATCGCTCTCTTATCCCTTTTGAAAATGGTCTCGAATAGACGAGCTTCGCTCCCTCCCGTTTACAAAGGAAAACCGGCTTCTCGCAAAATAAGCTCCACATAAAGCCTCGCATGCCCGCTTTGCTAACAGGTTGTACTAAGTCTTGCTGAGTCCCTGTACTCAGCCTTGCATGCTTTGTTTCAGACGAAGTCCTTCCAACTGATGGTGAGGTTTTGGTATCAGAGCAGGACTGCCTATAGGAAACCCTTTCGACTGGTCGATGTTGAGTCTGGTAGTTGTGAAAACTATTTGAAAGCTAAAAGTATTTGCAAAAGCATCTGAATAGGATTCTTTTTACTCCTTATCTGGTGTCATTCTAATGCGGAGTCATCTTACCTTGTTTTGATTGAAAAAGGTTTTACCTCTACCCTGATATTTCTGAACTTATAGAATCTACGGGTTTGGGTTGTTTTCTCTAAAAGTACTCCGTACTTGGTTGCTTAACTCAGTGTTCCTAAAGTTACATCAGTTGATCGGAATCTTGCTCCTTTCATTCAGTGAATGTTATCATTCCGTTGAATTCTTTCCAAGGAATCTGTTTCTCATGATCTTTGTCTTTCTCTTCAGGATGGCTGGTCGTGGTCGTGGTCGTAACCGGCGTGGACAAAACAATGCTGAACAGGAACTGCCGCCACCTCCCACAATGGCGTAGGTTCTTAACAACATTGAGAACAAACGCCTGAGGAATGAACAACTTCTGGAGCGTGTAGCTCAAAACACAGAGCGTCGTCCCGACAACTGTGTCACACTTGGGGACTTCATCCGTGCACTGCCTCCTGTCTTCACCCACCCCAAGGAGCCTCTTGATGCTGATGATTGGCTTCGCACCATCGAGCGCAAGTTCAATGCTCTTCATGTTCCACCAGGTGAACGCGTGAACTTCGCCACCTACCAGTTAGAAGGTGACGCTGGTTCTTGGTGGGAAGGTTTTCTAGCTCTTCAAGCGCCAGGATATGATGTTACCTGGGAGGAGTTCGTCACAGCTTTCCGTGCAGCCTATATCCCCAAGACTGTCATGGACATCAAAAGGAGGGAATTCTCGGACTTCAGTCGGGGAAGGCTGGATGTGGAGACATATGGACGTGAGTTCACTCAGCTGTCTCGATATGCACCACGTGATGTGGTTGATGATGCTGACAAGCAAGATCTGTTCCGCAAGGGACTTAACCCCGAGCTTCGCTATGAGATGCTGCCTTTCACCTTCCAGTCATTCCAAGACCCGCATAACCGTGCTCTTCTGATGGAGAACGGAAGGAAGGATATGGAAAAATCCAAGAAGCGTGAAGAAGGTGATTCTCGTGCGTCTTCCTCTCACAACAAGAAGCGCCGAGTCTGGATCCCTTAAAGTGTTGTACCTCGTGCTCCCTATGCACCAAGGTCTTATAGCAATAACTCTAAGCCACCCTCTGGTGGTTCAAGCTATCGTCCTGCCATGGGTACTGTGCCTATTGGTGCTTGCTACTCTTGTGGACAGCCTGGCCACTACTCAAAGGAGTGCCCCCATAAGTCTGCTGGACGTGGATATTCTCAACCCAAGAAGGATGACAAATATTCCTCTGGTCGTGCTCGTCTGACCCATGTGTCTGCTGATGAGGCTGAAGAGGATCCAAGCATCCTAATGGGTACGCTCTATATAAACTCAATCCTAGCTACAATTCTGTTTGATTCTGGAGCATCGTATACATTCATATCTCAAGAGTTTGCAAGAAAGCATGATATACCCTTCGAGACAATGCCCTCCCCTCTAGAGATCACAACTCATGTAGCTAGATGGTTGTCTTCTCCACATTGTGCTTCATGTATCGATCTTGTGAGCTGCCCTACATGATCAAGATCATCTTTATGTAATCCTCTATGTTTGGTTTGCTGGGATCCGATGAATATTGAATACTATGTTGATATTGATTATATATTCATGTCATATGTTATTTGTGATCTTGCATGCTCTCCGTTGCTAGTAGAAACTCTGGCCAAGTGGACACTTGTGACTCCAAGAGGGGGTATTTATGCTCGATAGTAGGTTCATGCCTCTAGTTTCCCGGGAGATTAACTTTATAACTTCTAAGGTTGTAGATGTGCTTTTGCTACTAGGGATAACCCAATGATGTTTTATCCAAGGGTAATTCTGCGATAGTCTGTTGCTTGCAACTTTATACTGGAAGGGGTGCGGACGCTAACATGAAGGTGGATTATTAGTCATAGACGCAGTTGGATTACAGTCTATGTATTATGTTGTAATGCCAAATACCAAATTATCATAGTAATCATCTTGTCATGTATTGATCGATATTTTGTCAATTGACCAGTTGTAATTTGTTTACCTAACATGCTATTTCTTTATGGAGAGACACCTCTAGTGAACTGTGGATCTCGGTCCTATTTCCTTTACTGATAAATTCAACTGCAATCATGTTTTGTTTACTTTCTATAACCATCTCTTTTCATTCGATACGTCTAATCCTTTGTGTTCAGCAAACCGGTGAGATTGACAACCTCACTGTAAGCTGGGGCAAAATATTTGAGTTGTGTTGTGTGCAGGTTTCACGTTGTTGCTGACGCCGGTAGTGCGTCCTGCCACTAGTCAGTCAGCAACACCTTCAAAAGTCACGTCTTTCTCCAACTGGTCGATTAAAACTTAGTTTCATACTGAGGGAAAACTTGCTACTGTGTTCATCACACCTTCCTCTTGGGGTTCCCCAACAGCATGTCTGCGTACTACGAGCGCACGCCAGCACTCGTTTTTCAAAACATCTGCAACATGAAAAGTTACAGCCACGAATGGTCAATACATTTGAATTGTATTGGCAAGATGACACTTTGGTGGACACAAGTGGCAACCTAACACATACGTGTACATTTGGCTGGTAGAGCTCACGCATAATTTGCATAAAACCAGTTTTTTCCTATCAGTTGACAAAACCTTTTCTTCATACTAATTAAGCGGTACCATTGATAGAAATCAAAGAACACCGGAAACCATCGGTAAATCTCCGATGAATCCTCCTACCCATGATCAACTTGGTTTGGGTGAACTACCCCTGTAGACTCAGACCATAGACATGGCATGGGACCTACTAGCCGATAGTCACTTACACCAATTATCATTCCCTATGCACCCATCAAGTTTTATTTAAGAAGTTGGGATGAGGAGACTTTCAAACATGTGCCTTGTCAGTTCGCTCAAATTGTTCGTAACCGGGGACACAGCTAAGTACTTAGATTTACACTCTGAAGAGGTTGTACAAATTTAACCACATGACCTAGTCTGCTCTTCTTCCATGATGCACATTTTGCTTAAATGGACAGATGTTGACTAAGACGAGACTTTTTCGATGTAATCCCCGGACCTTTCTCTATGGACCCGTACCAACCTACAATCCCCTACATCATCTTTTACGTAGGATCCGGGTTCTCACAACATACTCGTCAAGCCGAGCCCATATAGCATGTGGTTGTACGGTAAGCTAATGAGCAAGGTTGTCTATTATCTCTTTGTTCCTGGGTGGCCGTCCACAAGTGCGATACACACGACCGCCATAGATATGACTCCGGTGTAACCACTCAACATAATCCAATCAATCCACATTCCACCTAGTGACCTAGGTAGTTTATTGAATTTAGTTATTTTGTTCATAACCACTACTAAAACATTTTCATAGCATAGCTAAGCATCAACTAAATTCAATGGCGATAAAATAAAGTCAGGTGGAAGTAGCTAACTACTGGGATTGCAAAAGAAAAACATAACCCTATAATTGCGACAAAAATCTCTACAGTGCATAAATAAAAACTGGGATATTTGTGAGGGTGTGTCACTTGCCTTTTTGGTAGTCGAAGAGTGTTCACTTCTCTCGATAAAACATGTAGCTCTCCGTACGAACTATAAGATAAAAGATGACACAACATAAACACACAATTCATAACAACATAATACAATGAAGACAAATAATTTGGAAAACGCTCTATGGTACTAAGGTGTGGCATGAGGTTTGGCTTGCAAGGTATGGTCTTGAGGTGTTGGAATGACAAGGTCATCAAGTCAAATAATCAGAAGGAAAAATTTCAATTAGATATATTGGAAAGAAATAGGTTAACACAGAATATAGATAGTCCTTGGGATGGTCCATGTGGATAGCATTCACATAGTCTCAAATGCAATTTGACATAGTGTGACAACACATGTCAAGGTAGCACAAGATCACACATAGACTTGGGTATGAACTAATGATATATTGAACTACACAAATAACTCATTTGAAAGTTAAATATTACAAAATAAGTGAAAGGGTTGAATGATATGAGGTTGGGTAGGCATGAATGATATTGAGATTTGGTTCGCATGAGAGCAAGCGGCAGCTGGGGGATGGGGCTTGCCTGCGCCGCGGCCTTTCTTATCCATCACACGGTTCTCCTTCGTTCTCTTCTCACCCTTTTCTTTTTTGGTTAAAACAAATACTGAATACCATCCTAATACTCTGCAGAACATGTCTCCTCCGTAGAGATGGTCTCTGGCCTGTCGACATCCCGGCGACGCGGACGTTGGACAAGGTCATCAGATATGGTGGCGACCAGGAACGTCTTCCGCGCCGGCGAGCAGAGATCCGTCGAGGCTTCAAGGAGCGGAGCGCCCGCCCGTGCGTACACACCTACTCGCCGTCGTTGCAGGAACCAGACCCGGCCTCCGGTGACATGAGGTCCATGATTCCATCCAGACCGCCGCTGACTCGCCCTGAATCCATGATCATATCTCATGCGTGCGGCAGGCTCTATCGCGGGGACAAGGTAACAATATTCAGACGCCGGCCAGGCTGATGGGGCGACGCCAGCCAGGCTGATGGGCCGCCCCGTCGGCAGGTATATCTCGGCGACATTCGCCGTCAACTGGAAGTAATTCATCGCACGAAAACATCACTAATATATCAACGTAAGTCGTGTCCTCTTCCGCTCTTAGCTCCTCTTAGATTTGGGAATCGGCCGGTTTGTTGGTTTGAGGCTCGTTCTCCTGCGGTCATCTTCTTCTGCCTCTCGCTAATGGAAGCGATGCCTCCGACTGCGAGCGACATGAGATAGGAGATCGCCCGTGGTCGGCTGGGCGCCGCTCCTCTCCTCGACGCCTCGACGGGACGACGGCGTTCTAGTTTTCTATGGCGGTGAGCCCAGCCCGGGTGTGGTCCAAGTATCAGAGAATCCTGCTAACCAGTGACGAGGGCCGCGTGAGGTCAAGCATCGGAGATCTCCTGCTCGCCTGTGCGGAAAATGTCGCCGACCGTTAGTTCCTTCTATGGAGGATGAAGAAGAGTATACGAGAGATGTATTAGAACGGTATTTACCATTTATTTTTAATCAGAAAAGAGACGCGTGAGAAAGTAATGAAGCGGAACCGTGCGAGGCCAAGAAACGGCCGCGGCGCACGGATGGGCACACGGCCGCGGCGCAGGCAAGCCCCGTCCCAGCTGGGGGCGGTGCGGGCGTTGGGCGGGAGCGCGCGCGCGGCCGGCCGGCGCGCGGCTGGGCCGCGGCAGGGCATGGACGGGTGGGCTGGCGCGGCAGGTGGGCCGGGGGCGGGGCGAGGCGGCCGGGGCGCCGAGGCGAGCTGGCGCGGCTGGGCCGCTGGACCGAAGTGGCCGATGCGCCCTTTTTTTCTTTATACCAGAAATTGAAAATACATATTTGGAGGCTCAAAAATAATCGGAAAAATGCAAATGAGGTACCGTTGGATTCGTCAGGAAAAAAATACTTTAATATGAGATCAAGTTTGGGACAAAAATACAAAATTTATAAAAATAAAAATTGACATATATGTCTATGTGGCTATAGTGCCTTTTTAGGGTTTACGGATTTCTCGAAATAAGATTTTATAAGTTTCAAAACCTCCGAACAAAAAATAGAGTATTATTGGCAAATATTTTTTGAAAACCAAGGGTTTATGAAAACTCTATTTTTGGAAATACCTTTTTAATAAACACAAAAGTTTTAGTTCCTTGTGAAATCTCAACTATGATAAACAAACGAACACTCGCTTTATTTTATTTTCACATTCCAAATTTTTGGGATGTGACAACCTCGAAGTAACAACACACAGCAATGGACGACACAATAATTAACGCCTCTTTTCCCTCAACACAGTATAAAAGAGTGCAACTATTATATGTCACCTACCACGACATATTTTTGTGCTGGTATCGTCTAGAACACGACGTAAATTTGGCCACCGACCCTGATAGCCGATGCAATATTGCATCCGCCGACCAAAAATGTTTTTGCAGGCTCTTTTTTCTTGTTCCGTCCAAGAAATTCCGCTGGGTACGGGAGGGGGGGCGGTGTTGTAGTGGTTGCAACTTAAACTTCATGGCAAGTTGATGGTTGTAATATGCATTTCTCTCATGGAAATCCTTTCAAGAAGATAGAAGACTTTTCCATATTTATCCCATGACTATAGCATTGCGAGTACTTTCACAATGCTTCCTTCGCCTCTAAAGCTCCCTCTATACTTGTTCTGAAATATGACATAGTTTTTTCGCGAGGAGTGGATGGTTCATCGTCGGGAGTAGTGGGAGCCACTATAGATGACTAATATCGATATTTTAGGAAGTACGAAAGGCTCTCGATCTACAGCCAAACAAAACATGTATGGAGCCCCTTTTCGATCGGCTATGTCTATTCTGATTCTTGCAAAGAACTATATGAATGTACTAAAGAAGCATGATGCAAAACCAAAGGAAGGATGGAAGAAACCACTGGAAGGTAATCTAATGGTGAATGTGGATGCAGCTTTCGATCCAGACTCGGGAAAGGGGGCGACAGGTGTTGTTATTAGAGACTGCAGGGTAGTGGTATTGCAGCTTTGCAGACTTTCTTACCCTATGTGGTTGATGCACCAATGGCTGAAGCATATGCGTTCCGTGATGGTTTGACTTTGGCACAACAGATTGGTATTCAGAACTTCACGGTTCAGACTGATTATACCCAAGTGGTGGATAGGATGAAGAATGGAGATTTTTTAGCAACATCGTCAGCTGCTATTTATGATGATTGTAGCATTCTTTGGAGTGGCTTTGGGAAGGTTTGCATCGAGTATTGTAATAGGGAAGCAAATCAGGTAGCTCATGAGCTTGCTAAAGTCTCTTGTTGTTCGGGTAGTTCTTGTACTTGGGTAGATAAACCCCCTAGGTTCATTCTTAGCAAGCTCGTGAACGATGTAATCTTATTGTAATGTCGAGCAGCAGGTTCCAGACACACTCTTTTCCTTCCAGGGTATCGAAAGGGACTGGAAGATTTTTAATGAGGCGGCCTGCTGTTCTTATACTAGGGGAATGCCCGTGCGTTGCTACGACTTTCTATAAAAACACGAAATCTATAACTTACATATAAAAATGGAATATATTATAGTATATATAATAGGGATTTCTATTTTCGTGCCCTCGGGTCGTTAGTTGTACTCAGTTTTCCCCAGCCCCTTAGTTTTTCCTCAGTTTTCCCCAAGCCTATGTCTGAAACCCGCAGAAGGAGCTCAGACGGAAGGAATCCGTTTATTTGGACGTTACGTGCCGACGTGTTGCGCCGCGTCGTCTGTGGGGCCGCGTCGTGTGGGGCCGCGTCATGTGGGGCCGCGTCGCGTGGGGCTGGTAGAAAGGGACCGCATGGGACAGGACGAGAAGCGTTTGGTTGCACGTGAGCAGGAGCTGGGTTTTGTCTCTCTCTCGGTCCAAATTGGCATTTTTAAGAGCACCTTTTCCCCTCTTTCTCTCTCTGTCTTTTTCACCAAATTAGTATCAAATCTAGAGAAGCTTCTATTTCTGTCTTTCTTCAATATGGCAGCAAATCTACTAGCAAATCTAGTAGCAAATCTCTGGGGTTATTTATGCCTTTTGGCCCTCGTTTTTTGCCCAATATGGCAGCAAATCTAGTAGCAAATCTAGAAGCTAGTATATGATAAATTCACAACGAGCATAATCACAAAACTAAGTATAATACATAAACCGCATACGACAGCCAAAAGCGAGCAATAACGTTGTTAATGTTCACGACAAACTAAGCTGATATACAAGACGCACGCAATGTATGGACAACAAGAAGATTAGGATGAATGAATTTGTTCTTCATTCCTCCTCATATATTTGTTCGTCGCTCCATTCGTGCATTACCCCAAGGAAATATTCATTGAACTCCTTCCGTCTGCAGTGTGCGGCCAATACATCCTCCAAACGGTATGGCTTCGTTCATTTCTCATACCGTAGCTTCCTATTCTATCCACACGTACTGGCCACTCATCCCAGGCCTTTGTATCATGAGAGTACTCTCTTATATAACCCAAATCCGTGTAGTAGATGCTGCCAGGTCGAAGTGTCGGGTACACTCTGGTGTCGACGGAGATACATCGGATATAATTCACGAAGAAGGCATTACTGCCAATGTTACTGACCGGATGGAGAGAGCGGCTCTGAGTGTCCACACGGTACACCAATGGTTTGCCCGCCAAAGCCTCGCTGACCAACAACACAAGCAGCAGATCACCATCCGACTTCACAAGGTAGAACTTCTACGTCCAAGTTCGGAAATGAAATTAGTGTCTCCATCTTGACGGTGCTCGCGCGCTGCTGCAGCTGTACATTGGTGCACACTATTCTTCCGATCTCAAAATTGTCCGCAGCCTACCGCATACGGTTCACCATTGAACGGGGTAATGCAACGCAAACAATGGTTCTTGATCGAAAATCTTCCTTCTCCCCAATCCCTATCTTCATTTATATCCTTAGTTGGAGTGCTCTCATCGACCCAACCAATTTCCGGCGGGTAATGTGCGGCAACGAAGACCATAGTCGGGGATTTGATAACAGCGACGATTTCAGAAAAACGAGATGGCATCTGCGCCTCAAACATCTTGTTCGATTTCTTTGTGAGTGGGTTCAGCAGCCGTATCTTGTGCGGCGGGTTCTTCCGGGCAAGCACGATGACGCCACGGGGAAAGCCGACGAAGTAGAATCTAAAATATATTGAAAAGATAACATTCAGCACTAAGATTGAAAATAAGATCTATGGTGACGCCACGGGAAAAGCCGAGGAATTTGAACCTTGCACGAACTGCAGATAGATCTATGGTGACGTAGCGGGATGTGCCGAGATGGAGGAAGGTGAACTCAGCGGCGCGTGGAAGGGCGTGGTGTAGCATGATCCATTCGTGCGGGTGCACGTCGGGATCGAGGTAAACCCGAGCGCCAATTTCTACGAGACTTGCCTCATAGCGGAGTAGCTGTCCACGTACTCCTCTTTCGCCAATAAGCATTCGCCGATCTTGTGAAGTGGTCCGTCGGCCGTGAGACCGGCCCGAGTTCACGGAGGCGCCGCGCTTGGATGCGCCGCCCTCGGATGCGCCGTCCTCGGAGGCGACGGGCTCGGCGGCGACGGGCTCGGCGGCGACGGGCTCGGAGGCGACGGGCTCGGAGGCGACGGGCTCGGGGCGATGGCCGCCGGCGCATTCTTCTTCTCCATCGCCGGCAGGGGAGGGCTCGTACGGCGGTTGGGGTTTTTTGGAGAAGTTGATGGGACGTGAGAGGGGTGGTTTCGTGCGTGAGAGATAATGAGACGTACTGTGTGCAGAGGGAGGGAGAGAGGGGCTTACGCATCCTAAATGCGACCCGCATCAACAATGGCACGTCTTCCACGTCTGCACCGCGACACGCGTCAATAATGGCACGTCTTCCACTTCTGCACCGCAACACGCGTCCTCGAGTCTAACCCTGGAAATTTAGATATACTCAGGTATACCCTCGAGTCATATACTAGCATTTTTTGTATGCTCAGTTTTCACCTTGAGTGCTAATACTGGCTAGTGCAATATACTCAGTTTTACCCTCAAGTGGCTGGTCAACAGAGAGTCAACAAATGGGATTAACTAGTTAAATGAGTTATTTAATGTGCAAAAAATTCCGAAAAAGAGTGGCACTTACTCATGGAGTCTTTACCACAAATTTCCAATTCTCAAATCATAGATAAATCGTAGATAAATCAAGTTTCACCACAAATTGCCACTTCTCAAATCACCTAGTAGCTATGAAGGTGCATGGTTTTCCATAATAAGCCCTACCCAAAACAGCTTTCCCCAAAACATACTTTGTCTGAATGAGACCATAATTTTCACACTCATGTAGATTTGTATTGCAAATAGTTTGAGGTAGGCCAAGATGGGTTTCATTGTACAAAACACGCATTTTCCCTTTTTTAAATCTCATATTTGAATCCCTTAGTCTGTTTACTACTCACTTGCCCTTGGTTTCTTGATACTACTCGGTTTTGCCCTCTCCCTTCACAAACTCTCACGGACGCCCAACATTGCCCTGATTGGTCTAGCCCATGTCACGCAGATCGTGCCCGACGACCGTTGATCGTATGATCTAACGGGCAGGATAACCCCTATCTCTCTCTCCGGTCGGGGCCACCACCCTCTCTCTCTCTCTGTCGTCGGTTAGCTTCACGCAAAGTTTGGTTTTCTGCATTATTTTTCACGAGCTAAATTATAAACTCTTTTTAGGCATTACTTTTCACGCAAAAAATGATAAACCATCACCGATTTGTTGTAGCCATTACTTTTCACGCAAAAAAAATGATACACCATCACCCATTTCTTGTACCCATTACTTTTCACGCAAAAACGATAAATCATCACCGATTTGTTGTAGCCATTACTTTTCACGCAAAAAATGATACACCATCACCCATTTCTTGTAGCCATTACTTTTCACGCAAAAACGATAAACCATCACCGATTTGTTGTAGCCATTACTTTTCACGCACAAAAATGATACACCATCACCCATTTCGTGTACCCATTACTTTTCACGCAAAAAACGATAAACCATCACCGATTTGTTGTAGCCATTACTTTTCACGCACAAAAATGATACACCATCACCCATTTCGTGTACCCATTTCTTTTCACGCAAAAAATGATAAACCATCACCGATTTTTTTGTAGCCATTACTTTTTCACGCACAAAAATGATAAACCATCACCGATTTGTTGTAGCCATTACTTTTCACGCACAAAAATGATACACCATCACCCATTTCGTGTAGCCATTACTTTTCACGCAAAAAATGATACACCATCACCCATTTCTTGTACCCATTACTTTTCACGCAAAAAACGATAAACCATCACCGATTTCTTGTAGCCATTACTTTCCTTTTAGGCATTACTTTTCACGGTAAAATGATAAACTATACCCCCACAACGGTCGTCTCCTCCTTAATTTATTGTGTATAAACCCCCACAACGGTCATCTCCTCCTTATTTTATTGTGTAAACCCTACAACGGTCATCTCTCCCTTATAAACACCCACACGGCCATCCCTTGTGTCAATAGGTTCTGCCTCTCTCTTCTTTTCGTTCACATACACTTTATCCATTGCCATGGCTTCCACGTCTCGGACGCGGACCGGAAGGGGAAGGGGAAGGGGATCATCATCATTGCCACCACCACCGTCAACACTGCCATTGATCATAGAGGAGTTCTTCATCGTCGTCTATGAAGACCCTTTGGTCAAGAAGGTACGTACGCGTTCCCACATATATGATGCATGTGATTAATTATGGGCATGTTCTAAAAAACCTTTAATTTCAAGGGTTCCCTAATTTCAAACGATCGGCGCTCGATCTCTTTGCAGGAACTCCCAAAAAAATATGCGGACTATCTTGACGGCAAGGAGCCAGGTAAGGTGTATCTGCGAGCAGCTGACTGCGGTCATCGTCTCTGGACCGTGGAGGTCCTATTTGACGGACAAGGCCGGATGTACCTCGACAAGGGCTGGGAGAAATTCGCCATCGCGCACGGTGTGGATTTCGGCTGGTTCGTACACTTCAAATATGAAGGCGATGATGTGCTCACAATGAAGGTGTTCGACGGAACAATGTGCAGGAGGTACTACTACTCAGACGACGAAGATACTGACGATGAAAGCGACGACGACGTGAAGCCATGCATCCATCCCCTTTAGATAATTAAGGGGATTATGACCAAGAATATATATATGTAGCTTCATATGCATCGATTTAGAGATCTAGCTATTTTCTATATATTATGCATGTAAAAAATAATATCGCATTTCCACTATTATTCGAGCACCACATCCTCCAAACGATGCCGATGCCTATGCCGATATCGGCATGGTCGAAACGGCTATGCTCGCCGCCACCTGCTAGGTCAACGTCGGGATGCACAATGTTTAGCATAAGAGTCACTTTAGATTAAGCTGCGAAAATAGTCACGTGCCATGGGCTGAGGCGACCCCTACGGAGCGGCTCTATATTATATTCTCTAAATAAAATAGACGACCACGGCGGTCATTGGCTGCGGAGGCCCCACAGAGCGGCAATATATAATTTTCTATAAATAAATAGACGACCCATCTGGTCATTGGCTGCGGCAGCCCCATAGAGCGGCCCCATTTGTCATTGGCAGCACCGCGTATACAATCGGGAAATAAAACGGCCCACGCGTCGGCGGTAGATGGATCCACCCGTCGGCACGAGACGGTCGGCGAGGAACCGACCTCACGGTAACGGTAAGGCCTCTGACCTGACGGCAACCCGCGTCTTCGAGGGGTTTCAAACTAGAGGGAGGGGAAAACTGAGGAAAAACTAACGAGCTGAGGAAAACTGAGTACAACTAACGAAGCAGGGGCACGAAACTAGAAATCCCTATATAATATATATTTATCTTTATATAAAATATAATTTTTAAAAATCACCGAAATATTTCATGAGTTCTAGTTTAAGGTGTACTCGTGCATATCGTACTTGTTGGATCATTGGATGGACAAATATAGTATGTGAGAAGCCCAAATCCGCTCCAAATGTGAAATCTTGATTACGCATTCTTTGAGCATATGTGTTATGTCATCAAGCAAAATTATCATGTTTTACTACGAAATAAATATCAACTATTATTCAATTTCGTAATTAGGTGCCGCCAATGTCGTTAATAATTGAGTCACCACAAACAATGTCATAATCTTTTTTTGCTTCCTTATATCCTTCTCTAGAAGATATCACGTTCCCCACCCTTTGAAAGCTACCCGCTCCAAAGAATGTTATTTTTTAAATTTGGAAGGATTTAACCCTTTTCCTAATACAAGTAGCTTCCAATAGTGACTACAGCAATGATAGCCACGATTTTTTAGTTGATTTTTCAACATTATATCATATATGATCAAATCACATGGAAGATATATTTTTTAGGAAACATGGGTACACACTTACAGTTCTTTACAACTTAATTAACCTCCTAGACTTGCCTGACGCCTTAGTTGAGCTTAGAAAATCCCTAGTCGGCACTACAAGAAAAGTTCTGATACTCAACGTCCAACTTTCGTCAGGTGTGACCCCTTTTCCGTCGCCTATGAGCCTAACCCGACGATATGGGTTATGTGATCCAAACTGCGTCAGGCAAAGGCTTACCACAAAATTTTCGACGCGTCACGTTTGGGTGCCCTTCGGCCACGGAAAATCAGATCGTTGCAAAAGTGTTTTCGGGAGGCTGTTGACTGCTCACGTCATCCAAACTGACACGTGACAGACGCAGTTAACTGTCAGTTAACGTCATTAACCAGCTGAAACCCCGTGGTAGCTGGTAGGCCCACACAAGGCCTGCCACGCCTTAAGCGTGCCGACCCATTTAGTTTACGGGCCGGGCCTAACCTCTAAGGTTGACTAGTCAAAACTTAAATGGGCCGGCCCACTAAGAACGTGGGCCGAGCAAATGCCTTCGTTTGACCGGTCAAAGGATAGCTGGGCAGGCCCACTAAAAAGGTGGGCCGGACCGAATGTCTTCGTTTGACTGGTCAACACGATAAATCGGCCGGTCTAGTAAGCATGTGGGCCGGGCCAAATGCCTTTGTTTGACCGGTCAACAAGCAAATGGGCCGGTCCACTAAGCATGTGGGCCCACTTTCCTGTTATCGGGTTGGCCCAGTTAGTAAGTGGGATCCATGATACGTCCAAAACGTATCTACTTTACTAAACACTTTGGCTATTGTTTTGCCTCTAATTTGTGTATTTTGGATACAACTAACACGGACTAACGCTGTTTTCGAGCGAATTGCCCTGGTGTCTTATTTTTGTGCGAAACTCAACTTTCAGGAAAATCCCCGGAAATAATTGCAATGGGCCTATTTTCACAGAAGACCTACGGAGCCAGAAGGCGAGACGGAGGGGGGCCACGAGGCGCCCACACCACCTGGCGGCGCGGTGGGCCCCTGGGCCACGCCGCCCTATGGTGGCGCCGCCTCGGCCAGCCCCCGACGCTCCCTGATACGTCTCAAACGTATCTATAATTTCTTATGGTCCATGCTACTTTTATGATGATACTCACATGTTTTATACACATTATATGTCATTATTATGCGTTTTCTGGAACTAACCTATTGACGAGATGCCGAAGGGCCGATTCTTGTTTTCGCTGTTTTTGGTTCCAGAAATCCTAGTAAGGAAATATTCTCAGAATCGGACGAAATCAATGCCCATCATCCTATTTTTCCACGAAGCTTCCAGAACACCCGAGAGCCACCAAAGGGGAGCCCTGGTGGGCCCAGATGATAGGGCGGTGCGGCCAGGGTCTGGGCCGCGCCCCCCTATTGTGTCACCGCCTCGTCAGCCCTCCGACTCCGCCTCTTCGCCTATTTAAGCCTCCTCGACCTAAAACTTCGATACGAAAAAAGCCATGGTACGAGAAACCTTCCAGAGCCGCCGCCATCGCGAAGCCAAGATCTGGGGGACAGGAGTCTCTGTTTCGGCACGCCACCGGGACGGGGAAGTGCCCCCGGAAGGCTTCTCCATCGACACCACCGCCATCTTCATCAACGCTCGTCTGTCTCCCATGAGGAGGAGTAGTTCTCCATCGAGGCTCGGGGGCTGTACCGGTAGCTATGTGGTTAATCTCTCTCCTATGTACTTCAATACAATGATCTCAGGAGCTGCCTTACATGATTGAGATTCATATGAGTTTTGTATCACTATTCATCTATGTGCTACTCTAGTGATGTTATTAAAGTATTCTATTCCTCCTCCATGGTGTAATGGTGACAGTGTGTGCATCATGTAGTACTTTGTAACATCCCAAAATTTCCAAATTTTGGAATGTAAATAAATAAATAAAATTTAAGTTGATTGAATCGCTTGACTTTGTTGAAAATTATGAAAAGAAACTTTTGAGGACTTGATTCAAAGGAGAAAATATAATTCATATTCTATATCTTATATAGATTTTGGAAGAAACTATTTTTTTTGTTTAGAATTGTTTTCTTAACTTGTGAAGTGGGTTTCAAACTTTTTTGATTTTGGTTTTCTCTTTGAACATAAAATTATTTTGAAAGTTTGCCAAATGGCTCCACAAGAAAAATATCTGAAGGTTTAGTTTTCAAAATGTTGAAAAACTTGTTTTACCCAAAAAGAACTTAAAGCCTATTTTTTTTTACTTTTTGCTCAATAGCCATATAAGACATTATATGCATCATAACATTTTGTAATTTGGTTTTGACCAAAAAATAGTTTTATAGTCACCTGAGTCATTTTCGACTTCAATGTAAAAATCCATGTTTAAAATAAAACCTGCGAAAGGTTTCCATTTCGTGAAATATGTTAATTGCTTGATTTTGTAAAATCCAAATTATGTTTCTAGATTTCCTAAATAGCCTATAAGGTCCCATGCATAAAAGTCTACTCTTGTATTTTGGTGTCCAAAAATCTTACTAGGAAATTTACAAATTTTACGGATTTATTTAAGTTAAATTGACAGTCTAAAACTAATAAATTTATAAAAGAAAACAGAAACTAGAAAAGAAAAAAAAAAAGAAAAGAAAAAAAGTCAACCGACCAGCCAGGTCGGACACGCGCGCTTGCATGCGTGTAGGCCGCATGCCAAACGGCCGAGCAACGCACGCAGCAGACAGAGGCCAGCACGTGAGCTAACCCCACGATGTTTTTTTTTCTTTCTCTAATCGGTGGGACCCATTCGTCATCTCCAACCTCAAGCATGAGTCTGCCTCGCGTACGCGTTCTAACTGACTCGGTAAAATCCGGATTTCATCGCTGATTTCACTCCGATTCCGTTGCCGCCGGCCACCAAACTCCGTATATAAATACACCAACATCTCCTCCGTATTTTTCCCTTTGAAACCCTAATTTTAGCGCCGTCAGGCTGCCAAATTTGCTCGCCGGAGTTCCAAGCCGCCGCCGCCATTGGAGCTCGATTCCGAGGACTCCAAGAGTTCCTGCTTCCTCCTATTTCTTCTAATATGCACGTCCTGCTTCGACGCCTCGTCTTGACGCTTACCCCTCAACTGCAGACCACCGGAGATGCCACCCAACACCACCGGAGTTCCGCCACCGTCCGCCGACTTCAGCCACCCGTACTGGCTGAACTACACGGAGAACAGGAACTGACGGAAATCGTCTGCTGCTTCACGTCCACGCCTTGCCCATGTTGGAGAACTACCAGAACGCTGCCGTCGTCCACCGCTCGAGCAAACCAGCAGCGCGGTCGGACATCGCTGCAACCACTGTAAGGCCGGTATATACACTTCATTAGATTGAATTTATTCATCCTAGGCTGTTAGATCTTATTTGAACGGTCCATGTTAACCCATTAACTGAATCCGGTGTCAGCACATGCACGAACACAGTGGCCGATCGATCAGTTTGCACTATTTGTGCTAGCTCACGGCCAACTTTGAAATTCCATATCAAATAATCTATAGCTCCGTTTTAGATGATTCCTTTTGCATTGAGTTCGTAATTGAATTCTCTGTAACTTTCGTGTAGAAAGTTTCTCCATCCGAGAAACTTTTTCTGACAATTTTTCGGACAAAATTATTAAAAGACCGCGAAATGTTAAATCTTGTAAAATTCATAGAAAATGTTTTGTAACTCGGAATTTAATATACCGTTGGATTCATAAAAATGAGAAGAACACCTTGGTACTGTTAGTTTCTATTTTTACAAAGGTTACAGATTTTTAAATTTATAACTAGTGTTATAGTATTTTCAATGTATCATAAATTTGGTAAATGATTTTATTTTGATTCCAACAGGAAATTAAAGATAAGGAGAATTTCTATAAATTAGTACATGTTTATAACATTTATGAAACTATTTTATATAGAAGGATATTGTCCGGGTTAAAATGCCTATTTGAAATTCCTATTGAATAAACAACTTTGTTATAAAGTATTTTTGAATCTAAATTATTCCAGAGCATGCATGCATTACTTTGTTATGTGAATTCTCTGTTTGTGCTCTCTGGATATTTATTGTGATTATTGTATCATCTAGATCGTGCGGAGTGTAATACCTGTTGTTGCAAGGAGAGTGCGAACGTCAGCGACAAATAAGGCAAGTTGAACTTTTGATCATAACAGATCTATTGTTTTCCTATATGTGCAGTAGGATTTTAGTACAAATACATGTGTAGGATTGTTATTGATGGATTGTGTGTTATTGCTATGAAACCCGGCTTAGGATAGCCATATGTTTTTATGATTGGATTCATTTGATAGCCATATGTTTTTATGATTGGATTCATTTGTAGTCAACCTTTGTTTGATTGCTTGGATATGCTTACTTTATAAGTGAGTGGAATATCATGTCATGTGTATGTATTAGTTGAAAGGTTAATTTTGAGTTGACAAAACAATTATTGTATGAATTGGGGCGGATATGGATAGTACTTGAGAAGGTTGTAGGTCGACCGACATGGTAAGGGGTTTGATCCTGACTTACTGACATGTATAGGTCGAGTGGCATGGTAAGGGCATGGAGCCTGACTTACTGACATGTACACTAGTTGAAGGGAGGGTGACATGGTAAGCGCGTTGAGCCTGACTTACTGACATGTACACTGGTAGTGAGTGGCATGGTAAGGGCGTTGAGCCTGACTTATTGACATGTACACTGGTGGTGGCATGGTAATGGGGTTGAGCCCGACTTACTCGACATGTACACCGGTGGTGGCATGGTAAGGGTATTGAGCCCGACTTGCCGACATGTACACTAGTGGAATGGAGATTGGCATGGTAAGGGTATTGAACCCGACTTACTCGACATGTGCAATGGAGAAAAGAAGATTTGCATGGTAGGGGCCCCGAGCTTGGCCTACTCACATGTGCACTATAGGAGTTCGGAGATTAAAATCGCTCGGGATAAAAACTAGGATGATAATATGATTGCTTTGTGCAAAATAAAAGTTTGAACCCTCGCCTTAAAAATGTACTTGATAGGTTTGTTATAAGTCTCTAGTGATACTCGCCAATACAATTCCAAATGTATTGACCTCGCGTGGTCGCAACGTTTTATGTTGCGGATATTCCGATGAACGAGTGAGGTTCGATGGTTAGGGTTACGAGTCTATACTCGACATGCTCGCCTGTGGCACATGAAGACGAAGGACTCCATGCTGATATGTTTCGTTGTAAACTCTGATATAATGCTAGCTTCGGGCTATGCAATTGGTAATGTTTACTTTACAATTACTAGATCATGCGATGTAATAAAGACCTTTGTTTCTTGGTATTACATCTTAAACTGTGTGTGCTAGCGATTGATCCAGGGACTAGCACTATTATGCACAGAGATTCAACCCGTACCGGGTCGGATCGCTACAGATGGTATCAGAGCATTGTGTTGACTGTAGGTTCGTGACCCTAGGTTTGGAATAGTAATAGGAAGACCTTAGGATGAAAAATTTATCTAGTCCAGTTTTTATTAAAAAGATCTTGCATTTTGAACTTCTTGTATTCTCATCTATTTCACCTTCGAAAAAATTTCCCCTTACCTAGATGGCCTAATTCTTGAAATTCATCAAGCAAGGACTGATGATGACCATGTCCCTTAAGTGTGAAGACCGATGCTTCATATGTTATTATTCGACTCGGCATGATGCATCTTCAAGGAAGACCAATGAAGAACTTGAAGAAAAACTTCGATGCCGACTACACAATACACGAAGATACACCGACGAAGGAGTAGAATAGAAACTTGATGCATCCAATATAGAAATAGACTATACCACCATTAGTTTTCTTTTAGAGAATCAACGATAGAGTAACAAAGTATTGATCTTACCAAATTGAGGTATGACCATACTAGTTTGTTTGTGTTTGAAACATGTTTCTTGATGCTTGTTAGATGTTGTTTGTAAGATGATTGCCTTGATCTGATGTGCTTGGGTAGGAATCTTCACGTAGAATCTTTCTATCCATTCTCATCTATACCCAACCCCGAAAATGTTTTCTCGGCAACTCGCTATGAAGGCAACATTAGTAAAACCAACCTTGATATTTCCTATCAAGATGAAGAAGCGTAGAGTAAGAGTTCCGCAAAACCCTAGCTAGGGATCGATAGAGGTGTTTTCAAAACAATTCAATAATGGGGATTGAAACATTGATTCAATTCTCCATAGAAATTTTATCAAGCTTGTAAGGTTGACCAAGTGTTAGAATACGAGATTCAATAAATCAAATACGGAGTAATGATCTGGGTGCAGGATGGATTGATCACCATTCCTACTACTCTTATTTTTCGCTTTCGTAATGTTGATTTTGCGAATCTAGAGAGACATACCTACAAAAGAGATGTCGATGAAAGCCTAAGCCCTAGGGTGGATAATATTATACCCTTATAGCAGGCAAGTGTTGCCAAGCGTAGGACTACAATGAGAATGAACATCCAACTACGAGATGAATATAGTGGAAGACCGTCGATGACACTAACAAGTAAGAGGATGAAGGATGTCGTGAAGTCCTCTCATTTTTGGTCTCCCGATTGACCCGAAGAGTGACCCCTAAGTGTCAAAAGTAGTTAAACCACCATCCCATAAGGATTAGAAGCCCAACAAAGAAAAAGAAAAACCTACTCAAGTTACCTTGAAGAGATATGATGTTCACTACATGTGAAAAAACAACAACCACCTATTAAATATTAACTCGGAAGCCATAGATGTTTTCAAAAGATGAACTGGTGAAGTCATATCCTAGGATGTGCCAAGTTACACCCAAGATAGTCTTAACCTAAACCCTATACCTAAGACTACCTACAAAAGTTCCTTTTAAGGGAGGTAGCCCACCTTAACATACCCCAAACCCTATTTTTTTCTTTCTAGCTTTTCTCGAATCTCGAGGACGAGATTCCTTTTAAGGGTGGTAGTTCGTAACATCCCAAAATTTCCAAATTTTGGAATGTAAAAAAAAAATTAATAATTTAAGTTGATTGAATCGCTTGACTTTGTTGAAAATTATGAAAAGAAACTTTTGAGGACTTGATTCAAAGGAGAAAATATAATTCATATTCTATATCTTATATAGATTTTGGAAGAAACAATTTTTTTTGTTTAGAATTGTTTTCTTAACTTGTGAAGTGGGTTTCAAACTTTTTTGATTTTGGTTTTCTCTTTGAACATAAAATTATTTTGAAAGTTTGCCAAATGGCTCCACAAGAAAAATATCTGAAGGTTTAGTTTTCAAAATGTTGAAAAACTTGTTTTACCCAAAAAGAACTTAAAGCCTATTTTTTTTACTTTTTGCTCAATAGCCATATAAGACATTATATGCATCATAACATTTTGTAATTTGGTTTTGACCAAAAAATAGTTTTATAGTCACCTGAGTCATTTTCGACTTCAATGTAAAAATCCATGTTTAAAATAAAACCTGCGAAAGGTTTCCATTTCGTGAAATATTTTAATTGCTTGATTTTGTAAAATCCAAATTATGTTTCTAGATTTCCTAAATAGCCTATAAGGTCCCATGCATAAAAGTCTACTCTTGTATTTTGGTGTCCAAAAATCTTACTAGGAAATTTACAAATTTTACGGATTTACTTAAGTTAAATTGACAGTCTAAAACTAATAAATTTATAAAAGAAAACAGAAACTAGAAAAGAAAAAAAAAAGTCAACCGACCAGCCAGGTCGAACACGCGCGCTTGCATGCGGGCAGGCCGCATGCCAAACGGCCGAGCAACGCACGCAGCAGACAGAGGCCAGCACGTGAGCTAACCCCACGCTGTTTTTTTTTCTTTCTCTAATCGGTGGGACCCATTCGTCATCTCCAACCTCAAGCATGAGTCTGCCTCGCGTACGCGTTCTAACTGACTCGGTAAAATCCGGATTTCATCGCTGATTTCACTCCGATTCCGTTGCCGCCGGCCACCAAACTCCGTATATAAATACACCAACATCTCCTCCGTATTTTTCCCTTTGAAACCCTAATTTTAGCGCCGTCAGGCTGCCAAATTTGCTCGCCGGAGTTCCAAGCCGCCGCCGCCATTGGGGCTCGATTCCGAGGACTCCAAGAGTTCCTGCTTCCTCCTATTTCTTCTAATATGCACGTCCTGCTTCGACGCCTCGTCTTGACGCTTACCCCTCAACTGCAGACCACCGGAGATGCCACCCAACACCACCGGAGTTCCGCCACCGTCCGCCGACTTCAGCCACCCGTACTGGCTGAACTACACCAAGAACAGGAACTGACGGAAATCGTCTGCTGCTTCACGTCCACGCCTTGCCCATGTTGGAGAACTACCAGAACGCCGCCGTCGTCCACCGCTCGAGCAAACCAGCAGCGCGGTCGGACATCGCTGCAACCACTGTAAGGCCGGTATATACACTTCATTAGATTGAATTTATTCATCCTAGGCTGTTAGATCTTATTTGAACGGTCCATGTTAACCCATTAACTGAATCCGGTGTCAGCACATGCACGAACACAGTGGCCGATCGATCAGTTTCCACTATTTGTGCTAGCTCACGGCCAACTTTGAAATTCCATATCAAATAATCTATAGCTCCGTTTTAGATGATTCCTTTTGCATTGAGTTCGTAATTGAATTCTCTGTAACTTTCGTGTAGAAAGTTTCTCCATCCGAGAAACTTTTTCTGACAATTTTTCGGACAAAATTATTAAAAGACCGCGAAATGTTAAATCTTGTAAAATTCATAGAAAATGTTTTGTAACTCGGAATTTAACAAATGATATACCGTTGGATTCATAAAAATGAGAAGAACACCTTGGTACTGTTAGTTTCTATTTTTACAAAGGTTACAGATTTTTAAATTTATAACTAGTGTTATAGTATTTTCAATGTATCATAAATTTGGTAAATGATTTTATTTTGATTCCAACAGGAAATTAAAGATAAGGAGAATTTCTATAAATTAGTACATGTTTATAACATTTATGAAACTATTTTATATAGAAGGATATTGTCCGGGTTAAAATGCCTATTTGAAATTCCTATTGAATAAACAACTTTGTTATAAAGTATTTTTGAATCTAAATTATTCCAGAGCATGCATGCATTACTTTGTTATGTGAATTCTCTGTTTGTGCTCTCTGGATATTTATTGTGATTATTGTATCATCTAGATCGTGCGGAGTGTAATACCTGTTGTTGCAAGGAGAGTGCGAACGCCAGCGACAAATAAGGCAAGTTGAACTTTTGATCATAACAGATCTATTGTTTTCCTATATGTGCAGTAGGATTTTCGTACAAATACATGTGTAGGATTGTTATTGATGGATTGTGTGTTATTGCTATGAAACCCGGCTTAGGATAGCCATATGTTTTTATGATTGGATTCATTTGATAGCCATATGTTTTTATGATTGGATTCATTTGTAGTCAACCTTTGTTTGATTGCTTGGATATGCTTACTTTATAAGTGAGTGGAATATCATGTCATGTGTATGTATTAGTTGAAAGGTTAATTTTGAGTTGACAAAACAATTATTGTATGAATTGGGGCGGATATGGATAGTACTTGAGAAGGTTGTAGGTCGACCGACATGGTAAGGGGTTTGATCCCGACTTACCGACATGTATAGGTCGAGTGGCATGGTAAGGGCATGGAGCCCGACTTATCGACATGTACACTAGTTGAAGGGAGGGTGACATGGTAAGGGCATTGAGCCCGACTTATCGACATGTACACCTGGTAGTGAGTGGCATGGTAAGGGCGTTGAGCCCGACTTACCGACATGTACACCTGGTGGTGGCATGGTAATGGGGTTGAGCTCGACTTACCGACATGTACACTCGGTGGTGGCATGGTAAGGGTATTGAGCCCGACTTGTCGACATGTACACTAGTGGAATGGAGATTGGCATGGTAAGGGTATTGAACCCGACTTACCGACATGTGCAATGGAGAAAAGAAGATTTGCATGGTAGGGGCCCTGAGCTTGGCCTACTCACATGTGCACTATAGGAGTTCGGAGATTAAAATCGCTGGGATAAAAACTAGGATGATAATATGATTGCTTTGTGCAAAATAAAAGTTTGAACCCTCGCCTTAAAAATGTACTTGATAGGTTTGTTATAAGTCTCTAGTGATACTCGCCAATACAATTCCAAATGTATTGACCTCGCGTGGCTGCAACGTTTTATGTTGCGGATATTCCGATGAACAAGTGAGGTTCGATGGTTAGGGTTACGCGTCTATACTCGACATGCTCGCCTGTGGCACATGAAGACGAAGGACTCCATGCTGATATGTTTCGTTGTAAACTCTGATATAATGCTAGCTTCGGGCTATGCAATTGGTAATGTTTACTTTGTAATTACTAGATCATGCGATGTAATAAAGACCTTTGTTTCTTGGTATTACATCTTAAACTGTGTGTGCTAGCGATTGATCCAGGGACTAGCACTATTATGCACAGAGATTCAACCCGTACCGGGTCGGATCGCTACATACTTGGCGTAGTTTATGATTGTGATCTCTTGTAGATTATGAAGTTAACTATTACTATGATGTTATTGATGCAATATATTCCCCCTTTCATAGTTTGTCGGTGACGGTGTGCATGCTATGTTAGTACTCAGTGTAGTTGCGTTGGTCTATCATGCACTCTAAGGTTATTTGAATATGAACATTGAATGTTGTGGAGCTTGTTAACTCCGGCATTGAGGTGCTCTTGTAGCCCTACGCAATTAGTGGTGTTCATCATCCAACAAGAGAGTGTAGAGTGGTTTTATTATGTGATCAATGTTGAGAGTGTCCACTAGTAAAAGTATGATCCCTAGGCCTTGTTTCTAAGCATCGAAACTCCGTTTATTTATTGTTCTGTTGCATGTTTACTCGCTGCCATATTTTATTCAGATTGTTATTACCACATATATACATCCATACTACTTGTATTTCACCATCTCTTCGCCGAACTAGTGCACCTATACATCTGACAAGTGTATTAGGTGTGTTGGGGACACAAGAGACTTCTTGTATCGTGATTGCGGTGGTTGCTTGAGAGGGATATCTTTGACCTCTTCCTCCCCGAGTTCGATAAACCTTGGGTGATCCACTTAAGGGAAACTTGTTGCTCGTTCTACAAACCTCTGCTCTTGGAGGCCCAACACTGTCTACAAGAATAGAAGCACCCGTAGACATCAAGCACTTTTCACGGCGCCGTTGTCGGGGAGGAAAGGTAAAAGGCACTCATACTCCGGTCCCAGGTAAAAGTACTTTTCTGGCACCATTGTGTGAGTGTTCGAAGCTATTTCCTTTAGATCCTGCAATTGCATCTTTTTGTTTCTTGTTAAACACTAGTAAGGCATAATGGAAAACATCTCTGAGCTTTTTGTACTATTTCCTGAGTCAAGACATGAATGGTTTAATGTGAAAATTAAAAAACCTATGGAACCTTATTTGCATGCTGGTAGTAATATTAGTATGAACGCTTTGAACACCATTGTTGATAATGATATAGAAAATTCTAAGCTTGGGGAGGTCGGTTTTGATGAGAATGATCTCTTTAGCCCTCCAGGTATTGAGGAGAAAGTATATGTTGATTATGATATGCCTCCTATTTATGATGATTATAATGATACTGGTCTTTTGGTGCCGCCTACTGATACGTCCAAAACGTATCTACTTTCCCGAACACTTTTGCTATTGTTTTGCCTCTAATTTGTGTGTTTTGGATGCAACTAACACGGACTAACGCTGTTTTCAGCAGAACTGTTCTGGTGTCTCGTTTTTGTGCGGAAATCCAACTTTCGGGAAAAACCTCGGAATTTATACGGAAGGCCCTATTTTCCCGGAATACTTACGGAGCCGAAGGGAAAGTCGGGTGGAGGCCCGAGGGCCCCACACCCTAGGGCGGCGCGGCCCGGAGGGGGCGCGCGGCCCTAGCGTGTGGCCCCCTCGGCCGGCCTCCGACGCCCTCCTTCGGACTACTTATCGCCTTCGACCTAAAAACGCACAGGGAGAAGTCGAAGTCGCCAGAAACCCTCCAGAACGCCGCCACATCGCGAAACTCCGTCTCGGGAGCCAGAAGTCTCCGTTCTGGCACTCCGCCGGGACGGGGAATTGGAGGAGATCATCGCCACCATCACCACCGACGCCTCTCCATCGACCAGCCATGTTTCCCCCATCCATGTGTGAGTAATTCCCCCGCTGTAGGCTGAAGGGGATGGTAGGGATTGGATGAGATTGGTCATGTAATAGTATAAGATTGTTAGGGCATAGTGCCTAGTGTCCGTAATTGGTACTTTGATGATATTGTTGCAACTTGTTATGCTTAATGTTTGTCACTAGGGCCCGAGTGCCATGATCTCAGATCTGAACATGTTATTATTTCATCATGATATTCATTGTTTATGGTCTTACCTGCAAGTTGTATACACATGTCGCCGTCCGGAACCAATGGCCCCGAAGTGACGAAATCGGGACAACCGGAGGGGATGGTAGTGATGTGAGGATCACATGTGTTCACGGAGTGTTAATGCTTTGCTCCGGTACTCTATTAAAAGGAGTACCTTAATATCCGATAGATTCCCTTGAGGCCCGGCTGCCACCGGCTGGTAGGACAAAAGATGTTGTGCAAGTTTCTCATTGCGAGCACGTACGACTATAATTGGAACACATGCCTATTGATTGCTTTGTACTTAGACACCGTTTTATTATTATCTGCAAATGCCCTGCTCGATTGTTACATGAGTTTCTCTCATCCATGCAATGCCCGTTATCCGTCCCCATGCCTACAGTATTTTAATCCTGCTGTTTACTATAATCACTACTGGTGTCTCTGTTACTCTGCTGCTGTTATTTCACTACTGCTACTTCTATAAAATTGTTACTACTGACAAACTCTTGCGAGCAAGTCTGTTTCCAGGTGCAGCTGAATTGACAACTCCGTTGTTAAGGCTTTCAAGTATTCATTGTCTCCCCTTGTGTCGAATCAATAAATTGGGTTTTACTACCCGCGAAGACTGCTGCGATCCCCTATACTTGTGGGTTATCAAGACTGTTTTCTGGCGCCGTTGCCGGGGGAATTACTTTATTTGGAAGTTCACTTGGATTGATATTGTTCGCTGCAAATTCTCCATCATGGGTAAAACTCGCGATCCTAAAGTCGCCATATTACCATCCACTACAAGAAAAGGTACAACTCTGAGTACCTCTATCGCTCTTGATTCACCATCTGTGATTGATAAACTTGTTTCACCACCACATGCTTCACTTGCTGGTACTTCTGCTGAATCTGAAAATTCTTATAATATTGATAATGTTTCTGTTGTGCTTGATGATAGTGGTTCATTGGGATCATTTCTAGATGCTACAATTGCTAGGTCTAGACAAATTGAAAATACTGAAACTCCTGTGCTACTACACCTGTTAATTCACTTGAACTTGGTTATTCTAGTGATGATCCTGAGGAAGATTATGTGGAGCTTAATGATGATTTTATTAATAGATGCAATGCCACTGCTGATGCAAGTAAAATTAAAAAGTTTCTCACACAATATACTGTTAGACATAAGTTATCTCCTGATCCTAAATTTGCCACATCTCCTATATGCATTAAGGATAAAGATTATGATTTTTCTCTTGATCTATCTCATATAGCTATTGTAGAGAAAGCACCCTTGTGTGGTACTGAAAAAGAAAGTGTTGTAGAACACATGATTGAACTTTATTCTATGAGTAGTTTGTTTTCTGATGATATCAAGATGCGTACTTATTTTGTCGCTAAAATTTTTCGTTTCTCATTAAAGGATGATGCTAAAACTTGGTATAATAATTTGCCTCCTGGTTCTATTAAAAGTCCAACTGATTTGCGTGATGTTTTGTTTCGAAAATACTTTCCTGCTAGTGCTCAACATGTTGCTTTACAGAAAATTTATAGATTTGACCAGGGAGATGAAGAGAAATTGCCTGAGGCTTGGGCAAGATTTTGTTCTCTTATCGAGCTCGACCTGGACATGATTTAGAAAAGAATGATCTACTTGATATATTTTATAGTGGACTAACCATTGAGTCTAGGGCATATTTGGATAGTTGTGCTGGTTGTGTTTTCGGAAAAGAACTCCGGACGAAGTCGAAGAATTATTGGCTAAAATAGGCCGGAATCATGATGATTGGACTACGCCCGAACCAATTCCAACGCCAATATTGAAGAAGAGGGGTTTAATTAAATTGAATGATGAAGATATGAGGGAAGCCAAGAAGTCTCTCAAGGAGAAAGGTATTAAATCTGAAGATGTGAAGAATCTACCTCCCATAGAAGATATATGTGAGATAATTTCCCCTTCATCCATGATTGAGGTAAACTCCCTTCAACGCTTTACTAGGGAAGATATTCCGTATTCAAAACCTCCTGCGTAATGCTTAGATGAGTTTGATAATTATATTGTTAAGCAAGAAAATTTTAATATGAGAGTAGAGAATCATCTAATGGAAAATTCTCAAGCTATTAGCAGTTTGCATGATATTGTGGAGAGAACCTCCAATGATGTTAATATGCTTGTTAAACATTTTCAAATGGTTCAAACTCAAATTGATCAGCTTACTAAAGTGCAAAATGACTTATTACAAAATAATTCTAAAGAGAAACATGCTTATGAAGTAACAACTAGAGGTGGTGTCTCTACCCAGGATCCTCTATATCCTGAAGGGCATCCCAAGAGAATTGAACAAGATTCTCAGCGCATTGAACCTAGTGCTCCTTCTAAGAAAAAGAAGAAGAAACATAAAAATGTTGTAGAATCCTCTGAACCTGTTAATGATCCTAATAGTATTTCTATTTCCGATGCTGAAACTGAAAGTGGTAATGAACATGATAATAGTAAAGATAATGATAAGAATGATGCTTCTGATAAAGAAGAAGTTGAAGATGAACCTGAAAAGCAAGATAAAAATAAAAAGTATACTAAAGAAGATTTTATTGCTAAGAAACATGGTAATGAAAGGGAACCTTGGGTGCAAAAGCAAATGCCTTTTCCTCGCTAAGAAACTAAAATCAAAGGAAGAAGAACACTATAATAAATTTTGTGATTGGATGAAACCTTTATTCTTGCAAATCCCTTTGACTGATGCTATTAAATTGCCTCCTTATTCAAAGTATATGAAAGATATTGTTACTAACAAAAGGAAAATCTCCAATGATGAAATTTCCACTATGCTTGCTAATTACTCTTTCAATGGAAAAGTTCCAAAGAAGTTGGGCGACCCAGGTATACCTACTATTCCTTGTTCTATTAAGAATAATTATGTTAAAACTGCTCTATGTGACTTGGGAGCCGGTGTTAGTGTTATGCCTTTTTCTCTTTATAAGAGACTTTACTTAGATAAGTTGATACCTACTCGATATATCTTTGCAAATGGCTGATAAGTCTACTGCTATTCCTGTTGGTATATGTGAGGATGTTCCTGTTCAAGTTACTAATAACTGCTTGATATTAACTGATTTTGTTGTGTTGGAAATGCCTGAAGATGATAATATGTCTATTATTCTTGGGAGACCTTTTTTAACACCGCAGGGGCTGTTATTGATTGCAATAAAGGAAAGGTTACTTTCAATGTTGATGATAAGGAGCATACCGTCTATTTCCCCAAGAGGATTGAAAAAGCATGTGGAGTTAATACTATTTCTAATGTGAGAACTATCAAAGTCGGAACTATTGATTGTCCAATATATGAGCCTAAAGAAGAATATCAAACTCTTATGATTGGATCCATATCAATACAATTCAAGGTAACATGATTGATTTGAGGTTTATTTCTTCTTATGCTATGTAAAATTTATTTGGTGGCAAGACTTGATCAACATTGTTAACAAATACTTTTTATATGCATAGAGGAGGTAAACAACATCTCTTTCTTCCTCCACTTGCTCTATTTGTTGTAGCATTTTTATTTTGCAAAGTTCCTTAGTTAATTAGAGATTTCAAAAAAATTCCTGGCCAGTAATAATAAACTTAATACCCAGAAATGTGCATTTTTCAAAGTTTTCAAAAATTCGCAAAAATTATACCGTTGGTCCTATTTTTCGACGAGGCACCTGGGAGCACTGGGGATGACCAGTGGGGCACCCCAGGGTGGCACCCCACAGGCCGGCGCGGCCAGCAAGGGGGGCGCGCCACCCTGGTGTGTGGGCCCCCCTTTGCCCCACTTTAGCATCTCTTCCTCCCACACTCTTCTCTCTCCCAAAAAAATCGACACCAGCTTCCTCTCACTCGTGTTTTTGCTCAAGAACTCCAGATTTCTCGATCTCTTTGCTCAGCCCAGATTTCTGTCTGAAATTTGGCACATTTGCTCTTCGGTATGTGACTCCTCCAACCATCCAAGTAGAATTTTGTTTGGTTGAGTATATCTTGAATATTTTGCTGTTGTAGGTAACATGTTTAGTGAGCTTGCATGCTTGTTCTAAGTGGTAGAAACTAGTTTTGATGCATGATTAGTACTCTAGCAAGTTCCTATGGTAGTTTCCCTCGATTATATGTCACCAAATCAAGTTTTATATTGTTTGTTGAAAAATTTCAGAAAAGGGGGATGGACAACTTTAACTTTGGAGAAGTGTTCCAAGGGGAGACAACAAGCACGGGGAGGCCCTCTGGGTCATCCACTCGATGCAGGCCATCCTATAATGAGGATCTCATCGCACCAAGCTTCGCACCCGAGGAGGACAATGGAGTCCCCAATGCTGCATCCTTTCCATGTTATGACTTTTTGAGTAATGCAGGGTTGTTGGATGATTTCTTGACCCTCGTCGGTAAGGCAGGTTTAACCACCTATGTGGGAGATGAGAGTGAGCAATACTATACGCTCACTAAAATCTTTGTGGAGAGCTTCAAATTCAACAATAGGCACTTTCGCCCGACCGTAGAATTTAAGATCTATGGTAAGCCTATTACTATGAAGTTGGAGAATTTTTGTGCTGCATTGGGTATTGTCCTCGTAGGTACGAGCAAGGAAGATCGAGGACAACCCAGGGGAATTGTTGGAGCTCTATCGAGGGATCACCAATGATGATTGTCGCACCATTCAGCGTGGCAAGATAAGAAACATTCAACTCCCCGCCATTAAGTATTTTGCTTATTACATTGGTACTAGCATTCTTGGTAGGGAGAACACTAGTAACATATCTATCTATCACCTTGGTTTCTTAATTGCTGCACTCACTGGGGACACACCTTATCATCTTGGTGCTCTTGTTGCTCGCCGCTTGTCTAACAAGGGGCCTATATTTGGAGGAATTATTGCTTCGCGCGTTTTAGCATATTTAGAGCTTCCTCTTGACCCTAATGATGTAAAAATAGCTCCTATGAGGCTCGATATTGCTGCTATGAAGAGTCATCAATTTGTTACAACCGACTCTAGTTTAGATAAGATTGTCTATAGAATATTGTTTGCTGACGGGGAAGAGAGGGAAATCCTTTTGCCGCAGCCAGATTTGTTCAGTATTGACAGGAAACCATGGTCGCGCACTAAGGAGGAGGTGGATGAGCAATTGAAGATACAAGGCTTCCACCAACAGCATGACTCCGAAGACGCCGAGCCCTCCTACGACTACACCGTCACGTATCCGGGTGCTTCTTCTAGCACATACCCGGAATATGATCCATCTTCGTACTACGGAGGTGCTACTTCATGGGCACCATGGGATTGATCTCCACTTAGGCCAAAAGCCTAAGCTTGGGGGGAGGTATACCGACATCACTCATTCTTTGCATATTATGGTTGTAGGATTGTTATTGATGGATTGTGTGTTATTGCTATGAAACCCGGCTTAGGATAGCCATATGTTTTTATGATTGGATTCATTTGATAGCCATATGTTTTTATGATTGGATTCATTTGTAGTCAACCTTTGTTTGATTGCTTGGATATGCTTACTTTATAAGTGAGTGGAATATCATGTCATGTGTATGTATTAGTTGAAAGGTTAATTTTGAGTTGACAAAACAATTATTGTATGAATTGGGGCGGATATGGATAGTACTTGAGAAGGTTGTAGGTCGACCGACATGGTAAGGGGTTTGATCCCGACTTACCGACATGTATAGGTCGAGTGGCATGGTAAGGGCATGGAGCCCGACTTACCGACATGTACACTAGTTGAAGGGAGGGTGACATGGTAAGGGCGTTGAGCCCGACTTATCGACATGTACACTCGGTAGTGAGTGGCATGGTAAGGGCGTTGAGCCCGACTTACTGACATGTACACTCGGTGGTGGCATGGTAATGGGTTGAGCTCGACTTACCGACATGTACACTCGGTGGTGGCATGGTAAGGGTATTGAGCCCGACTTGCCGACATGTACACTAGTGGAATGGAGATTGGCATGGTAAGGGTATTGAACCCGACTTATCGACATGTGCAATGGAGAAAAGAAGATTTGCATGGTAGGGGCCCTGAGCTTGGCCTACTCACATGTGCACTATAGGAGTTCGGAGATTAAAATCGCTGGGATAAAAACTAGGATGATAATATGATTGCTTTGTGCAAAATAAAAGTTTGAACCCTCGCCTTAAAAATGTACTTGATAGGTTTGTTATAAGTCTCTAGTGATACTCGCCAATACAATTCCAAATGTATTGACCTCGCGTGGCTGCAACGTTTTATGTTGCAGATATTCTGATGAACGAGTGAGGTTCGATGGTTAGGGTTACGAGTCTATACTCGACATGCTCGCCTGTGGCACATGAAGACGAAGGACTCCATGCTGATATGTTTCGTTGTAAACTCTGATATAATGCTAGCTTCGGGCTATGCAATTGGTAATGTTTACTTTGTAATTACTAGATCATGCGATGTAATAAAGACCTTTGTTTCTTGGTATTACATCTTAAACTGTGTGTGCTAGCGATTGATCCAGGGACTAGCACTATTATGCACAGAGATTCAACCCGTACCGGGTCGGATCGCTACAGATGGTATCAGAGCATTGTGTTGACTGTAGGTTTGTGACCCTAGGTTTGGAATAGTAATAGGAAGACCTTAGGATGAAAAATTTATCTAGTCCAGTTTTTATTAAAAACATCTTGCATTTTGAACTTCTTGTATTCTCATCTATTTCACCTTCAAAAAAATTTCCCCTTACCTAGATGGCCTAATTCTTGAAATTCATCAAGCAAGGACTGATGATGACCATGTCCCTTAAGTGTGAAGACCGATGCTTCATATGTTATTATTCGACTCGGCATGATGCATCTTCAAGGAAGACCAATGAAGAACTTGAAGAAAAACTTCGATGCCGACTACACAATACACGAAGATACACCGACGAAGGAGTAGAATAGAAACTTGATGCATCCAATATAGAAATAGACTATACCACCATTAGTTTTCTTTTAGAGAATCAACGATAGAGTAACAAAGTATTGATCTTACCAAATTGAGGTATGACCATACTAGTTTGTTTGTGTTTGAAACATGTTTCTTGATGCTTGTTAGATGTTGTTTGTAAGATGATTGCCTTGATCTGATGTGCTTGGGTAGGAATCTTCTGTAGAATCCTTCTATCTATTCTCATCTATACCCAACCCAGAGAATGTTTTCTCGGCAACTCGCCATGAAGACAACAGTAGTGAAAACAACCTTGATATTTCCTATAAAGATGAAGAAGAGTAGAGTAAGAGTTCCGCAAAACCCTAGCTAGGGATCGATAGAGGTGTTTTCAAAACAATTCAATAATGGGGATTGAAACATTGATTCAATTCTCCATAGAAATTTTATCAAGCTTGTAAGGTTGACCAAGTGTTAGAATACGAGATTCAATAAATCAAATACGGAGTAATGATCTGGGTGCAGGATGGATTGATCACCATTCCTACTACTCTTATTTTTCGCTTTCGTAATGTTGACTTTGCGAATCTAGAGAGACATACCTACAAAAGAGATGTCGATGAAAGCCTAAGCCCTAGGGTGGATAATATTATACCCTTATAGCAGGCAAGTGTTGCCAAGCGTAGGACTACAATGAGAATGAACATCCAACTACGAGATGAATATAGTGGAAGACCGTCGATGACACTAACAAGTAAGAGGATGAAGGATGTCGTGAAGTCCTCTCATTTTTGGTCTCCCGATTGACCCGAAGAGTGACCCCTAAGTGTCAAAAGTAGTTAAACCACCATCCCATAAGGATTAGAAGCCCAACAAAGAAAAAGAAAAACCTACTCAAGTTACCTTGAAGAGATATGATGTTCACTACATGTGAAAAAAAAAACCACCTATTAAATATTAACTCGGAAGCCATAGATGTTTTCAAAAGATGAACTGGTGAAGTCATATCCTAGGATGTGCCAAGTTACACCCAAGATAGTCTTAACCTAAACCCTATACCTAAGACTACCTACAAAAGTTCCTTTTAAGGGAGGTAGCCCACCTTAACATACCCCAAACCCTATTTTTTTCTTTCTAGCCTTTCTCGAATCTCGAGGACGAGATTCCTTTTAAGGGTGGTAGTCTGTAACATCCCAAAATTTCCAAATTTTGGAATGTAAAAAAAAAATTAATAATTTAAGTTGATTGAATCGCTTGACTTTGTTGAAAATTATGAAAAGAAACTTTTGAGGACTTGATTCAAAGGAGAAAATATAATTCATATTCTATATCTTATATAGATTTTGGAAGAAACAATTTTTTTTGTTTAGAATTGTTTTCTTAACTTGTGAAGTGGGTTTCAAACTTTTTTGATTTTGGTTTTCTCTTTGAACATAAAATTATTTTGAAAGTTTGCCAAATGGCTCCACAAGAAAAATATCTGAAGGTTTAGTTTTCAAAATGTTGAAAAACTTGTTTTACCCAAAAAGAACTTAAAGCCTATTTTTTTTACTTTTTGCTCAATAGCCATATAAGACATTATATGCATCATAACATTTTGTAATTTGGTTTTGACCAAAAAATAGTTTTATAGTCACCTGAGTCATTTTCGACTTCAATGTAAAAATCCATGTTTAAAATAAAACCTGCGAAAGGTTTCCATTTCGTGAAATATTTTAATTGCTTGATTTTGTAAAATCCAAATTATGTTTCTAGATTTCCTAAATAGCCTATAAGGTCCCATGCATAAAAGTCTACTCTTGTATTTTGGTGTCCAAAAATCTTACTAGGAAATTTACAAATTTTACGGATTTACTTAAGTTAAATTGACAGTCTAAAACTAATAAATTTATAAAAGAAAACAGAAACTAGAAAAGAAAAAAAAGTCAACCGACCAGCCAGGTCGAACACGCGCGCTTGCATGCGGGCAGGCCGCATGCCAAACGGCCGAGCAACGCACGCAGCAGACAGAGGCCAGCACGTGAGCTAACCCCACGCTGTTTTTTTTCTTTCTCTAATCGGTGGGACCCATTCGTCATCTCCAACCTCAAGCATGAGTCTGCCTCGCGTACGCGTTCTAACTGACTCGGTAAAATCCGGATTTCATCGCTGATTTCACTCCGATTCCGTTGCCGCCGGCCACCAAACTCCGTATATAAATACACCAACATCTCCTCCGTATTTTTCCCTTTGAAACCCTAATTTTAGCGCCGTCAGGCTGCCAAATTTGCTCGCCGGAGTTCCAAGCCGCCGCCGCCATTGGGGCTCGATTCCGAGGACTCCAAGAGTTCCTGCTTCCTCCTATTTCTTCTAATATGCACGTCCTGCTTCGACGCCTCGTCTTGACGCTTACCCCTCAACTGCAGACCACCGGAGATGCCACCCAACACCACCGGAGTTCCGCCACCGTCCGCCGACTTCAGCCACCCGTACTGGCTGAACTACACCAAGAACAGGAACTGACGGAAATCGTCTGCTGCTTCACGTCCACGCCTTGCCCATGTTGGAGAACTACCAGAACGCCGCCGTCGTCCACCGCTCGAGCAAACCAGCAGCGCGGTCGGACATCGCTGCAACCACTGTAAGGCCGGTATATACACTTCATTAGATTGAATTTATTCATCCTAGGCTGTTAGATCTTATTTGAACGGTCCATGTTAACCCATTAACTGAATCCGGTGTCAGCACATGCACGAACACAGTGGCCGATCGATCAGTTTCCACTATTTGTGCTAGCTCACGGCCAACTTTGAAATTCCATATCAAATAATCTATAGCTCCGTTTTAGATGATTCCTTTTGCATTGAGTTCGTAATTGAATTCTCTGTAACTTTCGTGTAGAAAGTTTCTCCATCCGAGAAACTTTTTCTGACAATTTTTCGGACAAAATTATTAAAAGACCGCGAAATGTTAAATCTTGTAAAATTCATAGAAAATGTTTTGTAACTCGGAATTTAACAAATGATATACCGTTGGATTCATAAAAATGAGAAGAACACCTTGGTACTGTTAGTTTCTATTTTTACAAAGGTTACAGATTTTTAAATTTATAACTAGTGTTATAGTATTTTCAATGTATCATAAATTTGGTAAATGATTTTATTTTGATTCCAACAGGAAATTAAAGATAAGGAGAATTTCTATAAATTAGTACATGTTTATAACATTTATGAAACTATTTTATATAGAAGGATATTGTCCGGGTTAAAATGCCTATTTGAAATTCCTATTGAATAAACAACTTTGTTATAAAGTATTTTTGAATCTAAATTATTCCAGAGCATGCATGCATTACTTTGTTATGTGAATTCTCTGTTTGTGCTCTCTGGATATTTATTGTGATTATTGTATCATCTAGATCGTGCGGAGTGTAATACCTGTTGTTGCAAGGAGAGTGCGAACGCCAGCGACAAATAAGGCAAGTTGAACTTTTGATCATAACAGATCTATTGTTTTCCTATATGTGCAGTAGGATTTTCGTACAAATACATGTGTATGATTGTTATTGATGGATTGTGTGTTATTGCTATGAAACCCGGCTTAGGATAGCCATATGTTTTTATGATTGGATTCATTTGATAGCCATATGTTTTTATGATTGGATTCATTTGTAGTCAACCTTTGTTTGATTGCTTGGATATGCTTACTTTATAAGTGAGTGGAATATCATGTCATGTGTATGTATTAGTTGAAAGGTTAATTTTGAGTTGACAAAACAATTATTGTATGAATTGGGGCGGATATGGATAGTACTTGAGAAGGTTGTAGGTCGACCGACATGGTAAGGGGTTTGATCCTGACTTACTGACATGTATAGGTCGAGTGGCATGGTAAGGGCATGGAGCCTGACTTACTGACATGTACACTAGTTGAAGGGAGGGTGACATGGTAAGGGCATTGAGCCTGACTTACTGACATGTACACTGGTAGTGAGTGGCATGGTAAGGGCGTTGAGCCTGACTTACTGACATGTACACTCGGTGGTGGCATGGTAATGGGGTTGAGCCTGACTTACTGACATGTACACTGGTGGTGGCATGGTAAAGGTATTGAGCCTGACTTGCTGACATGTACACTAGTGGAATGGAGATTGGCATGGTAAGGGTATTGAACCTGACTTACTGACATGTGCAATGGAGAAAAGAAGATTTGCATGGTAGGGGCCCTGAGCTTGGCCTACTCACATGTGCACTATAGGAGTTCGGAGATTAAAATCGCTGGGATAAAAACTAGGATGATAATATGATTGCTTTGTGCAAAATAAAAGTTTGAACCCTCGCCTTAAAAATGTACTTGATAGGTTTGTTATAAGTCTCTAGTGATACTCGCCAATACAATTCCAAATGTATTGACCCTGCGTGGCTGCAACGTTTTATGTTGCAGATATTCTGATGAACAAGTGAGGTTCGATGGTTAGGGTTACGCGTCTATACTCGACATGCTCGCCTGTGGCACATGAAGACGAAGGACTCCATGCTGATATGTTTCGTTGTAAACTCTGATATAATGCTAGCTTCGGGCTATGCAATTGGTAATGTTTACTTTGTAATTACTAGATCATGCGATGTAATAAAGACCTTTGTTTCTTGGTATTACATCTTAAATCGTGTGTGCTAGCGATTGATCCGGGGACTAGCACTATTATGCACAGAGATTCAACCCGTACCGGGTCGGATCGCTACATACTTGGCGTAGTTTATGATTGTGATCTCTTGTAGATTATGAAGTTAACTATTACTATGATGTTATTGATGCAATATATTCCCCCTTTCATAGTTTGTCGGTGACGGTGTGCATGCTATGTTAGTACTCAGTGTAGTTGCGTTGGTCTATCATGCACTCTAAGGTTATTTAAATATGAACATTGAATGTTGTGGAGCTTGTTAACTCCGGCATTGAGGTGCTCTTGTAGCCCTACGCAATTAGTGGTGTTCATCATCCAACAAGAGAGTGTAGAGTGGTTTTATTATGTGATCAATGTTGAGAGTGTCCACTAGTAAAAGTATGATCCCTAGGCCTTGTTTCTAAGCATCGAAACTCCGTTTATTTATCGTTCGTTGCATGTTTACTCGCTGCCATATTTTATTCAGATTGTTATTACCACATATATACATCCATACTACTTGTATTTCACCATCTCTTCGCCGAACTAGTGCACCTATACATCTGACAAGTGTATTAGGTGTGTTGGGGACACAAGAGACTTCTTGTATCGTGATTGCAGGGTTGCTTGAGAGGGATATCTTTGACCTCTTCCTCCCTGAGTTCGATAAACCTTGGGTGATCCACTTAAGGGAAACTTGTTGCTGTTCTACAAACCTCTACTCTTGGAGGCCCAACACTGTCTACAAGAATAGAAGCACCCGTAGACATCAAGCACTTTTCTCGGCGCCGTTGTCGGGGAGGAAAGGTAAAAGGCACTCATACTCCGGTCCCGGGTAAAAGTACTTTTACGGCACCATTGTGTGAGTGTTCGAAGCTATTTCCTTTAGATCCTGCAATTGCATCTTTTTGTTTCTTGTTAAACACTAGTAAGGCATAATGGAAAACATCTACTGAGCTTTTTGTACTATTTCCTGAGTCAAGACATGAATGGTTTAATGTGAAAATTAAAAAACCTATGGAACCTTATTTGCATGCTGGTAGTAATATTAGTATGAACGCTTTGAACACCATTGTTGATAATGATATAGAAAATTCTAAGCTTGGGGAGGTCGGTTTTGATGAGAATGATCTCTTTAGCCCTCCAGGTATTGAGGAGAAAGTATATGTTGATTATGATATGCCTCCTATTTATGATGATTATAATGATACTGGTCTTTTGGTGCCGCCTATCGATACGTCCAAAACGTATCTACTTTCCCGAACACTTTTGCTATTGTTTTGCCTCTAATTTGTGTGTTTTGGATGCAACTAACACGGACTAACGCTGTTTTCAGCGAAGCGTTACAGTGTCTCGTTTTTGTGCGAAATCCAACTTTCAGGAAAAACCTCGGAATTTATACAGAAGGCCCTATTTTCCCAGAATACTTACGGAGCCAGAAGGGAAAGTCAGGTGGAGGCCCGAGGGCCCCACACCCTAGGGCGGCGCGGCCCAGGAGGGGGGCGCGCGGCCCTAGCGTGTGGCCCCCTCGGCCGGCCTCCGACGCACTCCTTCGGACTACTTATCGCCTTCGACCTAAAACGCACGAGGAGAAGTCGAAGTCCTTCTTTTTGCTCTCGTGTTGGGTGGATTTCTTTGTTCCATTACCTTTCCAAGTAGCTTTGAGCAATGTCCAAGTGTTAAGAATGATTGTGTCACCTTCCGAACATGTGAGTTTTTAATTGTCCACTAACCCTCTAATGAGTTTGTTTTGAGTTTGGTGTGAAGGAAGTTTCTAATGATCAAGAAGAGTGAAAAGTCAAAGCTTGGGGGGATGCCCCCGTGGTTCATCCCTGCATATTTCAAGAAGACCTTCAAGCATCTAAGCTTGGGGATGCCCAAGGCATCCCCTTCTTCATCGACAAATTATCAAAGTTCCTTCTCTTGAAACTATATTTTTATCTTGGCCACATCTTATGTACTTTACTTGGAGCGTCTGTTTGCTTTTATTTTTGTTTGTGTTTGAATAAATTCATGCTTATGTGGGAGAGAGACACGCTCCGCTTTTTCATCTGAACACTTGTGTTCTTCGCTTTACTTTTAATGTTCATGGCGAAGGTTGAAACTGCTTCCTTCATTGTTATATGGTTGGAAACAGAAAATGCTTCATGTGGTAATTGGTATGATGTCTTGAATAACTTGATACTTGGAAATTGTTGTGCTCATGTTTAAGCTCTTGCATCATATACTTTGCACCTATTAATAAAGAAATACATAGAGCTTGCTAAAATTTGGTTTGCATGATTGGTCTCTAGAGTCTAGATATTTTCTGGTTAAGGTGTTTTAGCCCACTAAGGAAGATGATGTAAAGTCTTATAATGCTTACAATATGTTCATATGTGAGTCTTGCTGCACCGTTTCATACGGAGTTTGCTCTTAAACAACCTGCTAGCCTAACCTTGTATTGAGAGGAATTCTTCTCGTGCATCCAAAATCCTTGAGCCAAATACTATGCCATTTGTGTCCACCATACCTACCTACTACATGGTATTTTCTGCCATTCCAAGTAAATACTTCATGTGCTACCTTTAAACAATTCAAAACTTTATTACTCCTTATTTGTGTCAATGTTTTATAGCTCATGAGGAAGTATGTGGTGTTTTATCTTTCAATCTTGTTGGGCAGCTTTCACCAATGGACTAGTGGCTTCATCCGCTTATCCAATAATTTTGCAAAAAGAGCTGGCGCGGGTTCCTGTACCCCCAATTGATCAACCTTCATTAATAATTCTCTTCACATGTTTTGCTCTCATTCATCAAGAAGTAACTTAATTTTGCAAATAGACACTCCTTCATGGTATGTGAATGTTGGAAGGCACCCGAGGATTCGGTTAGCCATGGCTTGTGTAAGCAAAAGGTTGGGAGGAGTGTCAACCATAACAAAACTAAAATACATGTGTAAACAAAAGAGAAGAGGGATGATCTACCTTGCCGGTGGAGATAACGCTCTTCATGGGAGCCACTCTT